>NC_136264.1:94344817-94832317 GCF_964187855.1 Myxine glutinosa | reverse complement strand
GTGTGAAATGCGATCGAGTTAAAAAAAGTCAGAATTTGACGAAATCTGTTTTATTCGTTTGTTAATATACCTCACCTATTGACAAATCTTCAATTGAAATTTATTTGAGGTTCAAATGACCGCGGGAGAATTCGGGAGATCGTGTGATAGTGAGCACGTTCTGGCTGGACAAAACGGTGCGTTTCTTCTTCTTTCAACAATAAAGACTTATAGCTTTGAGACCGTACATCCAATCATTTGAATTTTTGCACGCTTGTTCCGCTTGATGAGATCTACATTGCATTAAAATTTCAAGTCGATCAATGCAGTGGTTCAAGAGTTAGAAGCTTTTTAAAATTTACCTTCCATTATTTATTGCGGCCAAACCATGTGACTTATCAAAACGTCTCAAGTAACATTGAAACATCCCCCCATGAGGAACATTTTTGTAAAGTTGCCACTCGATATCTTCACAAATTATGGAGGTGATACCATTTCTAATTTGAGCTTAAAAACGTCATAACTCTGAAACCATGTGTCGGATGACATCATGCTCGGAGGCTTTTTTGTTCGGCGTGGGTGTGCGAATATGCCTGCCAAGCTTGGGCTCGATCCGTTCAGCTGTTACGGAGAAAAAGGGTTTTTTGTGTTTTTTCACGAAAATCAAGATGGCGGCCGAACCATGTGACGTATGACTTCGAAATTTTTGCATTCTGAGTTTTTTTAACTAAGCAACTGGGAAAAAAATCACATTTTCAGGGGACAAAATTTTTTGTTTGACGAATTCTAAACTCTTAACGTTAGCATTTCTAATAAACTCGATACACATGTCTTTTGTTCCCATTGAAGAGTTCTTCAGAATGAGCCATTCCTCAAATTTTTCCATTGAGAGGTTTCGGAGATACAGAGGGGAAAATCTGAATGTGTTTTACAAGATGGCGCCCATACCACGTGACCTATGATGTCATAATTAGCATTAAAAAATTATAGGAGCCGAGACGATCATTTGATGAAAATTTCTTGTCAATCAGACCAGCGGTTGCTGAGAACATTAATTATGAAGTTTTCGGAGGTGCAAAATAGGGCGGAAGAATAATAATAAGAAAAACTCTAGCAGTAATAATAGGTTACTCTCCATTTCATGGAGAGTAAACCTAATAGCAACACTAAAGACAAGTACAGATACATTCAACGTACACCGCCCCCATGCCAAATAAATAAATATCCTCCAGCGCGGCATTGCCGGGGTGTCCTCGGCGCCCGGTAATACCGCCATGCAGCACATAGAGATGGTATTGGGAGGGAGAGGTGTACAATAATTGATTGATTAATTGCGTAATTAAAATCAATAAATAACAATCGTAAAATAATTTCTTAATCAATTGGCTAATAACATACCTCAACCACCAGTGTTTCATCCGAAGCTTTAACTTTTTGAAAATTAATTAAATAAATCATTAATCAAAAAAGAAGAAGAATTGATTCATCAATAAATAATAAATCGATTAATTAATCAATAAATAAATAATATCCTTTAGATCCACATCACTTGGTCAAGTTGGTCACTGTCATGTCCAAATATCAGCTTCCTAGCTCAAAAGGTGCCTGAGATATTGCCCAGATGAGAAAGGAAATAAATAAGTACTTAAATAATCGATAATAATTAAGTAATTAATCAATTAATTGATTAATCAAATTAATCGAAATTCAATCAAATTAATTTTATTTTTTTTAATGCCGTTTTTGCCAAAGCACTTTCTCACTATTGTACCTAAATTTCAGCTTTAGAGCTCAAAGGATGGCTGAGATATCGCTCGGACAAACAAGAAAACAAGAAACCGGATTGAAAACTGAGTACTCCCTTTCAGAGCGGCGTCATTGCCGGGCCCCCTTTGGTACCCAGCAGTGACGTCATGTAGCCCCTGGAGATGGAATAGGAAAGGAGCAGTGTACATTGATAGCATAATATTAATGTTATTACAAAACATTATTTTTAATACTAATAATATCCCCCTCCCCAAGGGATTTTTCCTCCTTCAACAACATTTGTTAATGTTTATAAATCGCTTCTCGTGGTGTTTTTGTGGGAGGAATGGCCCCTACCAGAAGTAAAAATATTATAAACAACAAACGTGTTTGATTATATTTTGAAACAGTTGCTAATGATATTTAACACAAAACTGAAAGGTAGGAAACCCGGGGTGTGTTCAGTTACCAAACAGCTAGCTAGCGCTTGCCAAGCCAGCCGTTCCTCATCAACGGTTTTGAATGGAGTGATTGCTCGAATGCTTAAGCCACCTGGTGTGAGCTCTACAAGTAACTTGGTAAATTAGCACACCGCCATGTTCTTGAGGCTTGACCCTAAATCTACTGTTATCTATATACCCCAGAGAGGGTGTAATGAATGGCCCCTCCTGCTGCTCCCGTAGGGAAAGGGTGTACCAGGATACTAAAATGCTGCTAAAGAAAAGAAAATCCCACTTACCGCTAAAAGAATAGAGAACAAAAAGTACCCTTGGAGGTGCTGTCCTGGAGCACACCTCCCCACTGTGAGCTTGAATCCTGAATCATGATATCATCTCAAACTCCTTAAAGCTGTACAACCTCAGGACCTGTGCCATTGGCATCTTCCACTCTGTTTAAGACACACAGGGCCTATTACTCTTTCGTTACAAAATGGTTGACAGCATGTCAGTTTTATCTTTCTTCCAATTTATTTGAAGGTGTGCCACACCTGCCCTCTCAGGCACATCTCTCTCGATCGCCCTGCAATGACAAGCAAGGATGTCAAGCAAACTCTCTCGACGTCTCCATTTCCAAATCGTTGGTCTCTCCCTCTTTTGGCAGTTTAATGTGCTTCCTCCACTCTACTCATATCAGTCTGACCATTACCGCATACAAAGCAATGAATTGTGAATTGAGAAAATTTGATGAGAAGAAAAGAAAAATATTTTATAAAGTATATGAAAAGGCCATAACCTCACTATGTAGTTGATTATGATCACACATTTCTGACAACAGTTGGTAGAGCCATCGTTCATCCTTACGTAATGAAAATCCGTTTTGCTAACCTGGCTATGCTACTTCGAAGATGCTTATTCTCCCCCCACATAATTCATGGTGAAGCACATTGACCTTTTTTTTTTTGTATACAATATTGAGGTTCGTGTAAGAGCTAACATTGATCACAAAAAGACAAACTGACACATAACACATAAAACATATGATAAAGGGAGTGGGAGAACAAGATGGAGAGCAATGACATCGGGAGATCTGTGGGAGGGATAGGGCTTGGGAGGGGAGAAGGCATGGGAAGGGGGGGGGGGGGGGAGAGGTAAAAAAAAACACATGGACACTGCTCGGACTTCCAGGAAAGAAGTCGGTATTTCAAAAAAGTGGATCTGGGATGAATTTACGGGGGAAGAAAAGAATAAAAACCCTTTTCCCCTTTCTTTTTTTGTCCCTTCAAATAAAGACCCTTTTTCTGTTCTGCTCATTTATCAAACTAGGGCATGCCCGTACTATATCTATATCTAAAATTATATCCCCCCCTCTATTTACATGAAATGGTTTGGTTCATGAAATGTTTTGGTTCATTCGCAACGCCAAAGCGAACGGCGAACGCTTTACATGAAATGGTTTGGTTCATGAAATGTTTTGGTTCATTCGCAACGCCAAAGCGAACGGCGAACGGCGAACGGCTTGCGAGTACAGTGACAATCCCCCCGGGGTTTTTATTAGTTTTAAAACATAGTTTAACGCCAACATAGCGCCAACATAGTTTGCAAACGTGAAATAAATGAATACGCTCTCAAATGTGCCATCCGAGGCAGAGTGTGTCCGCCACGTTCGGCACACGCGATAGCTCGCTGCTCTCTGATTGGTTGAATCGTTTTTTGGACATAGCTCGGTAAGTAATTGTCCGATTAATATGAAACCTTGAAAAGGCACATCCTCGGGTCCCCAGCAATATACCTGGCAAGTTTAAAGTATATCGGACCCGTGGTTGTCGAGAAACAGCGGTCACAGACAAACAAACGTACAAACGTACAAACGTACAAACAAACACACAGAGATTACTGGAATTATTTATCAAATGACCTAATCTCGAAAATATTTTTCCTATTGCATGGGTTTTGGTTGCTTCTTCAAGTGGACATCACCAGTAATACCTCTTCTCAACTCCAAGGCTACATTGCTGCACGTAGTGAATTCAGCGTCGGTCCTTCGGCCTTTTATCCTAAAACGCACGCTTCAACAGCAAAAGATGTTTCTTACGATAACGGCTCTTTGCTGTGCGACATAAGTGCAGAGCTTTTTCATATCTCATTTTGTTGGAGCCAACACCCTAAGAAGGGTCAAGTGGAGAGAGCATGACATCCTGAAAGTTTTTTTTTATCAACACCGCATAAACCATCGTGTTTCATCCTGGCTTTATAATGCTACCAACCATCTATGCTCCTTTCTATTCCTTTTAGTAAATCGACAAGAAAATGGGATTTGAACATGAGGTCATGGTCTTGTGAAACAATTAAGTGCTCGGATGGGAACAAAAAACAAAACAGGATATCAAAACTTTATCCCTTCTTTCTGATTGGCGGAAAGTTTTAATCTGATTTAGGGTATTTTTTTTTAAGTGTGAATGTATAGCCTCCATGAACTGAACATTTGAAATTTCTCATTACACTATCGGCAAGAGGTTATATAGGCATATTGTCCAACATTGCTCTTTAGTTGATTTTTTTATGGTTGGCCCGTAGAGCAATACTGTCTGGAACAGTCCATCTGGCATCTGGTGTATGTATGTATATATTGTTATGAATTTTGGGGTAGACATATATTGATTTAGGTAGATCTGCATAGGTAGGTGCTCCGATGATCGTGGGTAGCAAGAATCATGTCGATGTAAATAGGTAGAGGACCTGTCTAGCCCGTATGTCGGATGAAGTGTATATTTGTGGACATACAAGGATGGCTTTGTGATAAGTAGAATAGGGATTATGTTAATTCCCCGGTGTGTCAAACCTGTGATCATTCCATTGTCCCGTATGGCAACGCGCATAGACACTAGTTAGGAATCCATCCCCATTAGCACACACACTAAGTACAAATCCCCCCCTCCCCACCCCCACCACAACAAAATGCACCAGAAAGGCAGGCAGGAAGCACCCACGCACTGCGCTGACTTGAAGACAAACATTGCTCAGGCAGGCTGAGGCCACGCCCACCTTGCAATGGATTGGTAGAAGGGTTTGATGGGGAGATCACATCACTGGAAGAGAGGGCCAATCGGCACGCAGCTGAAGCCCAGAGACAATAAGGAGCCCGCTGATTGGCCAAGGGGGTTGATAAAAAGTGAAAGAGACTGACATTTTCTCTCTCCCTTAGCCCTCTCGTTTTGGACTGCCTCTTGCGCTTGGACCTTCTGCTTGCCCTGTACTCTCTTCTCTTCCTCATGCGACGTGCTTCCCTCCTCCTCTTGCTACCTTCCTGGCACTGTCCTCTGCCCTCGGCTCGTGTCCCTCGTTCCGGACCTCAAGAGAAAACGATACCGGGACAGCGGGATCCAGGCAGCGATCGGAGACGCCACCGGGAGACGTGCCGAGTTTTACAGACGGAGAGCAGCAGTTTTGCCAGGCAGAAACGACGCTTGGGCGAGCGCTGCTTGCCGCTGGAGCATGACGAGGCCGGCGTGGGCGAGACGCCGGTGAGGCCTAGCGGCACGTGGAACGGAGTGGACGGCGGCCATCTCCCCGTGCGGGAACGGGGAGACCTGGACGATTTCGGACAAGGTTCAAGCCGCTCGCAGCTAAGTGCACGATAACCCAAACTATTTATTTTATCCAGTTATCCTCCCCATTTGTCTGTTTAAATCTGGTGTGGGGACGTCGCCATTCAGGAATCATAGTTAGTAACCGGCACGTTTTATTTTGTATTATCGGCATCCATGGCAATAAAGCCTTGTTTATTTTTGTACATAATTCCGTTTTTCGTGTGAGTTCATTTCCTGCACGTTTTGAAGACTGGCTTCAAAACCTTGCTTTGAAGATTTGCTTCAAAAGAGAGTGATTTAAAAGCTTGCCGCTTCTTCTTCTTTTTTCTTCCGCCCACGCATATATAGTGAAGTCCGCATTTGATCGTCGCCTTCATTAACGCTCGATTTGCTGTCCGTGATTTCCCGGTCTTCGCCGAGGGGAATCACACGACAATATGTATGTCCCTCACAAACATCCACCAATCAGAGCTGAGGATATGGTCACATGTCAGGGGGGACAGCATTTAGTAACCATTACAGTTGAATATTTTACGAAAAGGAAATATAATCTTCTGCGGAATGCTTTGGGATCCAAGCAGGTGTCGTAAGGTAGGAATATGGTTTCAGAAATTCTTAAATACAATATTATAACTAGAACGCCACTCAGTAGAGCGCATACTCCCGCCGTGGGTCAAGTTGGAATAGTACGATTTCACAAAAGTTTGAGGGAGTAGTTCAGTGACAACACAAGACAAGACAACACAAGACAGACACTGCACAGATATATATTTAGAATATATAGAAGATAATGTTAAAAAAAAAACAAGGCAATTTCACTTACATTTTCGGATTCAGCGTTCAATTCTATATAAGAGAGTGTATTTTGAGGCATGTGTGACTACAAATAAAATTGTAAGCCAGGAAAAACGTTCATTTCATTCCTTAGGGATACAACATGTAAAACTGGCCCAAACGTCAAAACAAAACTCGCTCATTTTAAGTCGTACAAGCTAATGCGACCACTCATTCTGGGAAGAATCCCGTGCACATGCTTGTCACACTTATAAGTCACTTAAGTCTTTATAAGTTCATCAAATACTGATACCGCGATTGACATTCGCTGAGGTAAATGTTGATATCTCTTCTGAGGTAAAAAAAAAAAACAACAACAAAAAAAAACACCGTTTTAAAGCATTATACGTATCAAACGATACATTTTATGAAACGGGAAACCTAATACACACTTTGCTGGTTTTAAAATGACAGAATATGTCTTTATTAGAAAGAAAAAAAAATAACCTTGAAGACGACGCTGCTAACAAAATACACCGCTATAACGCATAACCACGAGTTTAAACTACATTTACAACAAATATGAAAACTATTTTCATATCACAATGTTAAATATAGAATACATAGAAGATAAATGTTAAAAAAAAATGAGCCCTATCTTCCAATGGTAAAAAATCCTTCAAAAAATTCCTGGATCCGGAATAATATCCTGAGCTTCACCAAAAACTAATCAATTCTTCCTTATCCCAAGGGCAATCATCCCACCAACTTTCATCCAAATCCGTTCAGAACTTTTCCAGATATATTGTTCACAAACACACGAACACACACACACACGGACACGATCGAATGCATTACTCCCTGGCGGGAGTAATTACCCTCGCATGAGGAGAGGGTATTGCATTTGAGTCCGTTTGTTTGTCTGTTTGTCTGGCTGTCTGTTTGTTTGTCTGTCTGTTTGTTTGTCTGTCTGTTTGTTTGTCTGTTTGTCCACACAGAATAAATATGATTTTCACTGCAACCATTGGTCCGATTGACAGGAACTTTTCAACATAGATGCAACTCCACCTGTAGAATTTTTTAATGCTCATTATGATGTCATAGGTCACGTGGTATGGCCGCCATCTTGGAAAAACCGAAAAACTTTGCACCTCTATATCTCCGAAAGTGCTGAATAGAAAAAATTGAGACTTGGCTCATTGTAAAGAACTCTCCATGGGGAATTAAAATATGTTAATGACGATGTCATAGGTTCCTCCATTATGACATCATAATTCGACAAGTACAAAACTTCATTCGATCAAGATGAAATTTATTGAGCATCATCTCGGGATAAATTGGTGGGGTGGGGGGGGGGGCGGGGAGATGACGTCATCGGTCACGTGGTTCGGCCGCCATATTTGTTTTACTACAAAAACCTTTAAAAACACTGAAAACACGTCCTGGTGAGGATCTGCAATCTCTGATTGCTTTTTCTTGTTACCCTTGCCAGAGGAGAGGGTATTGCATTTGAGTCCGTTTGTTTGTCTTTGTTTGTCTGTCTGTCTGTTTGTCCGCACAGAAGAAATACGATTTTCTCTGCAACTGTTGGTCCAATTGACAGGAAATTTTCACCATAGGTGCAACTCCACCTGTAGAATATTATAATGATAATTATGACGTCATAGGTCACGTGGTTTGGCCGCCATCTTGGAAAAACCAAAAAAAATTGCGCCTCTATCTCTGAAAGCGCTGAATAGAAAAAATTGAGACATGGCTCATTGTAAAGAACTCTCCATGGGGAATAAAATATATTAATGATGATTTCATATGTGCCTCCATTATGACGTCATAATTCGAGAAGTACAAAACTTCATCCGATTAAGATGAAATTTCTTGAGCATAATCTAGGAATAAATTAGTTTAGAAAAAAAATAATGATGACGTCATCGATCACGTGGTTCGGCCGCCATATTTGATTTAACACAAAAGCCTTAAAAACCACTGAAGATACATCCTGGTGAGGGTTTGCAATCTCTGATTGCTCTTTTTCTTGTTATGTTTGTGTTTTGCTTAAAATGTTTATGTAGGTATGTAACATGTTCCTGTGCAGCACCATAATTAGTATGTATATGAACTGTACTTGTAAACACGTTTCCGACCAGTGCTGTGAGTTATGGTGTGGACATTATATGGAATAAGAGGCAGGACACGTGACACAGGACATGTAAACAAGCACTGAGAGCTGAATGCGTTATGTAAGACCACGAGGGCGGACAATGCGCACTCATTCAGCACAACGTGAACGGTCAGGGATACTTACGGTATGTTGTTAAATGCGTGGTAGACGGGAAATGTAGATGGTTGGCGAATAACTGCACTCGGTGTTCATATTTCACGTGGAACAACAGACTGAATGATGATCGTTTACGGGTGGTTTCATTCTCAGGTTATTATTATGATTTTGGATGTAGCCTGTGACTGCTGGTTGCATCATTGCTGGTAGCGTGACTGTGCGGCAGATGCAGTGCCCCCCCTCCCCCCTCCCCCCCACCCCCACCCCCACCCCCACCCCATGACCATGAGCCATCTGGTACTCATTTTGCCGACATTGGAAGGATGACTGGCTGAGTCAACCCACCTGGTGTTGTTTAACGGCATGATGGGGACTCAATCTCAAGACCCTAAGATCTTAAGGTAGCCACCTGAACCATTAAGCGAACGCTAGGTTTTTATTCCTAGGTGACCTTTTCGCATGACCCTCAAAAGGGAAGAGAAGGTGGACAGAAAGTAGACGGGAGGAAGAGAGTGATATGTTGGAACCCATCTGTGGATCGGTCCCATCGGCCGATGGGTCTGACCCATCTGTGGATGCACGAGAAATGACAATGCAGACCCATCGGCCGATGGGTCTGCGCCATCTGCGGATGTGTTGTTCACCTTGAAGGAATGTGTTGACTGAATGGTGCTCTTCAATCAGGTACACAGTCATTGGAATTACATGTGGTAGGAATTTAACAGAGATGATTTTTAAATGTTTTTAAACACATCTGACCCATCTGTGGATGCACGAGAAATGACAAAACATTAGGTGTTCTTCTGATAATGGCGGAGGGGAATGTTAAATTCCTTTATATTAAATTAAATAAAATAAAATTTAAATTAAATAAAATAATAAAATTTAAATTTTAAAAATAAAAGTTAAATAAAACATTTAAAAATCATCTCTGTTAAATTCCTACCACATGTAATTCCAATGACTGTGTACCTGATTGAAGAGCACCATTCTGTCAACACATTCCTTCAAGGTGAACAACACATCCGCAGATGGCGCAGACCCATCGGCCGATGGGACCGATCCACAGATGGGTTCCAACAGATATACAGGTGGTAGAGAGTGGTAGACAGGTGGAAGTGAGTGATATACAGGTGGAAGAAAGTGGTAGACAGGTGGAAGAGAGTGATATGCAGGTGGAAGAGAGTGATATACAGGTGGAAGAGAGTGATATACAGGTGGAAGAGAGTGATATACAGGTGGAAGAGAGTGATATACAGGTGGAAGAGAGTGATATACAGGTGGAAGAGAGTGATATACAGGTGGAAGAGAGTGATATACAGGTGGAAGAGAGTGATATACAGGTGGAAGAGAGTGATATACAGGTGGAAGAGAGTGATATACAGGTGGAAGAGAGTGATATACAGGTGGAAGAAAGTGATATACAGGTGGAAGAGAGTGGTAGACAGGTGGAAGAGAGTGGTATAGAGAGGTGGAAGAGAGTGGTCTAGAGAGGTGGAAGAGAGTGGTCTAGACAGGTGGAAGAGAGTGGTCTAGACAGGTGGAAGAGAGTGGTATAGACAGGTGGAAGAGAGTGTTATAGACAGGGGGAAGAGAGTGGTATAGAGAGGTGGAAGAGAGTGGTCCAGGCAGGTGGAAGAGAGTGGTCTAGACAGGTGGAAGAGAGTGGTATAGACAGGTGGAAGAGAGTGGTATAGACAGGTGGAAGAGAGTGGTATAGACAGGTGGAAGAGAGTGGTATGGACAGGTGGAAGAGAGTGGTATGGACAGGTGGAAGAGAGTGGTATGGACAGGTGGAAGAGAGTGGTATGGACAGGTGGAAGTGAGTGGTATGGACAGGTGGAAGAGAGTGGTATAGACAGGTGGAAGAGAGTGGTATAGACAGGTGGAAGAGAGTGGTATAGACAGGTGGAAGAGAGTGGGATAGACAGGTGGAAGAGAGTGGTATAGACAGGTGGAAGAGAGTGGTATAGACAGGTGGAAGAGAGTGGTATAGACAGGTGGAAGAGAGTGGTATAGACAGGTGGAATAGAGTGGTATAGACAGGTGGAAGAGAGTGGTATAGACAGGTGGAAGAGAGTGGTATAGACAGGTGGAAGAGAGTGGTATAGACAGGTGGAAGAGAGTGTTATAGACAGGTGGAAGAGAGTGTTATAGACAGGTGGAAGAGAGTGTTATAGACAGGTGGAAGAGAGTGTTATAGACAGGTGGAAGAGAGTGTTATAGACAGGTGGAAGAGAGTGTTATAGACAGGTGGAAGAGAGTGTTATAGACAGGTGGTAAAAAGTGTTATAGACAGGTGGAAGAGAGTGATATAGACAGGTGGAAGAGAGTGGTATAGACAGGTGGAAGAGAGTGTTATAGACAGGTGGAAGAGAGTGTTATAGACAGGTGGTAGAGAGTGTTATAGACAGGTGGAAGAGAGTGGTATAGACAGGTGGAAGAGAGTGGTATAGACAGGTGGAAGAGAGTCGAAGACAGGAGGAAGAGAGGGTACATGGATTGGAGAGACAGAGAAAGCACGTGGCCTTGTTTTGTATGAAATGAGACAGTGTGTGGAGCACGTGAGTGCGCGAGGAAGACACGAGAATTGCACAGAGGGGATGGGAGAGGCCGGGACATCGATAAGAATGAGGGACGGGAGGTGTTGGCGCGAATGGGGGATGCGATTCCGTAAGAAAGCAAATAGGGAAGGAGACAGGAGTGTGAGTAGGAGTGGCGTTTGGGCCACGGGGCGAAGACGAAAGCGTGGTGGGGGTTTAGCCGAGGGGGCTGGAGGAGGAGGTTCGTTCACATGACCCAGGGGGAGGCGGGAGGTGGAGAGCGCGACATCACATTGGGATCTACAACAAGCACGAGGTTCTGTGATCTGAGCGGAGACGAGACGTGCACACGAGGTGAGGTAAGCACGTGAGCAGAAGCATGGTGAGCTCGACAACGGGTCGTGAGTGTGCCGGGAGTGTGCAGGGAGTCAACCAAAGTGTTTGGCTGAAGAAGCTTCACCTGCGTAAATAAGGGACGCTGAAGACCGGTTGTTGATTTGAGCTTTTGTCGTCGCATTGCTTTTGCTGCCTCTTACGGCGGGAGATCTCTGACATCGCAACCAATGTCTGCCTTGCAGTTACAGGATGCCACCCACATATTGGATCATGGCTTGTTTTATTCTATATCCAGGTGGACAAGTCCAGCTCAGTCAAAACGGTTACCTGTATAATGTATATAGTGTATATCCTACATGATCGGTCGCTGTTTGAAAGGTTTTGTCCTCCGTGTCATTTTATGAACTCAGGCCAATTGGTGTTGACTTGTGAATCCGATTTTGTGTCCTTCAGCACTTCGCTTCCCCCGTCTCTCTTTCATCCAGCATGGATTTCCCGAAGGTCTTCGCTTGCAAATCTGGTCGCGGCCTCTCCAGAAACGACGATTCTAAGGTCAGAGGAGGCAGATTTATTGGGATCAGGGACTTGTAAGGCCTGGGAGGGATCAGGCTTGTCGTGCCTCAACATGCTCCACTGCAAATCAACCAATGGCTTATTTACAATGTAACCATCGATCCCACGACTGCCTGAGCCTTATTTATGGTTGTCCTTCAATGGCTCATGAGTTACTCACCCGGTCTTGTATCGCTGTTGTTTCGTATTGTCCTGTATTACTGTATATATTAATTCCCACAATGCAATGCAGGTGCTATAGGTGCGCATTAATTCCATTAATCACACAGTCAACAGCCTGGTGTTGGCATACCGGTTAAGGTACCTGGCTTGAGATCTCAGGCTTCCAGCCCCTGTCGACCGTTGAATTAACACCAGGTGGGTTGACTCAGCTTGTCATCCTTCCGAGGGCGGCAAAATGAGTACCAGGTAACTGGTAATGGCAGGGCACAGCTGCGCCACCATAAAAATGATGCAGCCACAGGCTGCTTATGTACCACCATACATACGAGACGTGATGAGGACCTGCCTCATGATAATAGATGACAAGGACTCCATTAAATGTATTAAAGGTCGTGCAACTGACAGTGATGCTGGTGATGTCATGTATGTTGCAGGTGCAGGACACGTACAAGCTGCCACACCGTCTCATTGAGAAGAAACGGCGCGACCGCATCAACGAATGCATCTCACAGCTTAAAGAACTCCTTCCGGAACACTTGAAACTCATGGTGAGCTCTTTTAACATCCCCGGTGAGCTCTTTTAACATCCCCGGTGAGCTCTTTTAACATCCCCGGTGAGCTCTTTTAACATCCCCGGTGAGCTCTTTTAACATCCTCGGTGAGCTCTTTTAACATCCCCGGTGAGCTCTTTTAACATCCCCGGTGAGCTCTTTTATCATCCCCGGTGAGCTCTTTTAACTTCCCCGGTGAGCTCTTTTAACATCCCCGGTGAGCTCTTTTAACATCCCCGGTGAGCTCTTTTAACATCCCCGGTGAGCTCTTTTAACATCCCCGGTGAGCTCTTTTAACATCCCCGGTGAGCTCTTTTAACATCCTCGGTGAGCTCTTTTAACATCTCCGGTGAGCTCTTTTAACATCCCCGGTGAGCTCTTTTAACATCCCCGGTGAGCTCTTTTAACATCCCCGGTGAGCTCTTTTAACATCCCCGGTGAGCTCTTTTAACATCCCCGGTGAGCTCTTTTAACATTCACGGTGAGCTCTTTTAACATCCCCGGTGAGCTCTTTTAACATCCCCGGTGAGCTCTTTTAACATCCCCGGTGAGCTCTTTTAACATCCCCGGTGAGCTCTTTTAACATCACCGGTGAGCTCTTTTAACATCCCCGGTGAGCTCTTTTAACATCCCCGGTGAGCTCTTTTAACATCCCCGGTGAGCTCTTTTAACATCCCCGGTGAGCTCTTTTAACATCCCCGGTGAGCTCTTTTAACATCCCCGGTGAGCTCTTTTAACATCCCCGGTGAGCTCTTTTAACATCACCGGTGAGCTCTTTTAACATCCCCGGTGAGCTCTTTTAACATCCTTGGTGAGCTCTTTTAACATCCCGGGTGAGCTCTTTTAACATCCCCGGTGAGCTCTTTTAACATCCCCGGTGAGCTCTTTTAACATCCCCGGTGAGCTCTTTTAACATCCTCGGTGAGCTCTTTTAACATCCCCGGTGAGCTCTCTTAACATCCCCGGTGAGCTCTTTTAACATCCCCGGTGGGCTCTTTTAACATCCCCGCTGAGCTCTTTTAACATCCCCGGTGAGCTCTTTTAACATCCCCGGTGAGCTCTTTTAACATTTATCAGCCTATTATCCTCTGGGGCAGCAACTTTTTGTATTCATTCGTACACTGCTTCCGCCGAGTCACTAATGATGGCAGGAAGCTGCGTTGTTCGACAGTAAGTACAAGTAGGGCAGAATTTGCAATTTGTTTTGGGGGACGATGATGATAACTTGCTTACTCTTCGGGAGACACCGTGGGATCTTTAACAACTACCAAATTGTGTTAGTAGACGGGTCCCCACCTTAATGTCCCATGTGAGTTGATTAAGTTAAATTTCCCTGACAATGCTCATTGTGAAAGTGATTTTAATTATTTGTATAAACTTTATAAAGATACAAAATAATCTTGCTTGCGAAAAGTAAAAACCAAAATGCTTAATTTATTTCCACCAGCGAAAAAACCCCAACCTTATTGATGAGTTAACCTTCACACCCCCTCCATCCCCCCACAATTGTTCACACACAATAATTGTTCACATTCAATTGTTCACATTCAATGAATCACATTCAATTGTTCACATTCAATTGTTCACATTCAATTGTTCACACACAATTGTTCACATTCAATTGTTCACATTCAATTGTTCATGCTCAATTGTTCACACACAATTGTTCACATTCAATTTGTTCACATTCAATTGTTCACATTCACTTGTTCATGCTCAATTGTTCACATTCAATTGTTCACACACAATTGTTCACATTCAATTGTTCACGCTCAATTGTTCACATTCAATTGTTCACATTCAATTGTTCACACACAATTGTTCACACACAATTGTTCACACACAATTGTTCACATTCAATTGTTCACACACAATTGTTCACAGTCAATTGTTCACATTCAATTGTTCACACACAATTGTGCACATTCAATTGTTCACACACAATTGTTCACATTCAATTGTTCACATTCAATTGTTCACATTCAATTGTTCACATTCAATTGTTCACATTTAATTGTTCACACACAATTGTGCACATTCAATTGTTCACACACAATTGTTCACATGCAATTGTTCACATTCAATTGTGCACATCCAATTGTTCACATTCAATTGTTCACATTCAATTGTTCACATTCAATTGTTCACATTCAATTGTTCACATTCAATTGTTCACATTCAATTGTTCACATTCAATTGTTCACACAATGGTGTTCAATCGGGTGCCCCGAACATCAACTGCAGGATTGGCTGCATGTGTAGAAAGCTGAAGAGATTATCGAATATAATTTATGCAAGAGCACAAGTTTTTCATTCTTAACTCGCCTTGTCAGGAATGACTGAGAACAAGTGCAATTATCAAATGTGACACCTGGAAGAGGTACTGTTGAACACAGCCCTGGCGATTGCAAATAAGGACATGGGGAAATTACAAATGTATATCAAAAAATTTGAGGATAACAAAAGAGCAGGAGATAAAAAATATATCTAAAAAATAACTGGACAGGTCAGAAATAGATAAGAAAATTCAACGAATTGTTTGGAAAAAGGTGCTTTATAAATACTTTTATTATTATTACTATTATTAAAAGATCATTACAATGGCTAGAAAAAGAGCGTCTCAATAGGGAAAGGTCAGACTACCACTTGGGCCACTTGTGGGCAACTTGTCACTAGGAGCCCCATGTGGCTCTTTAAGGACTTTGGCGCGGCTCCCGACACGAACTTAAAAATAAAAACAGCCGGGACACCGCGAACACATGCGCAAAACCCGGGCAGTGGGTTAGGAAATGACATGACCATTGTCTCCATATGTTTACTGTATTCAACAGGTGTAACTGGACGACAGGTAGCATCCTCCAGAGAGAGAGGGAGAGTTCATGAGTGGCACAGTCAGGAAGATAGTGGTGTGAACACTGATGTGTAAAGTGTGAGAAAATAGAACATGTGTAAAAAGTTTGTTAACATCCTGCTGTGTGTGTGTGTGTGTGTGTGTGTGTGTGTGTGTGTGTGTGTGTGTGTGTGTGTGTGTGTGTGTGTGTGTGTGTGTGTGTGTGTGTGTGTGTGTGTGTGTGTGTGTGTGTGTGTGTGTGCACAAGTTGCTGTTATTTCCTGTCTCCACCCAAGGGTGGGTTTCAGTAGGTGGAATGGACACCTACAAGGTGTCAAAGTGTCCACCCGTGTGTGTGTGTGTGTGTGTGTGTGTGTGTGTGTGTGTGTGTGTGTGTGTGTGTGTGTGTGTGTGTGTGTGTGTGTGGTGTTGTTGTTATTGAAATAGGAGTTACATAAGTATTGTTTGTCATTATTTGATAAGTACTATCTTATATGTATATACGTTGTGACTATTAAAATATTCTAGGTTTTTAAGTGGTGAAGCTGCTTCAATATTTGACTGTCCGTCACTCCATCAAAATGAAGAAGAAGTAGAACCCTTCTAACCCACGGTGTTTAATTCTAAAGGGGATTTCTAACGAGTTTGAAAGGGTAATTCTAAAAGGTGATTTTAAAGGGTTACAAAGCGTAATTATAAAGGTTTCTAAACAATAATTCTAATGGGTTTCATTTGTTTCTGGCCTTTGCCTTTTTCATATTAAAAATGCCAAACTGAACCGTTATATTACTTTTATTTATTTCTTTTTTTTAAGACCAATTTGAAAAATGGCACTTCTTGTTATTTTAGTTGCCCACCCCATGACCTCGGCCATGTTGTGTTCTGCCACTATTGAGTATGTATATATAGTATATGTATATGGCACCTGACTTGATTTTGAAACTTGTTTCAACTTTGGATGCTCATACAAAGCAATCACATTGTCTTGAAATTTAAAAATTTGAATCTCTGGAATTTGAATCTTTCAAAAATTTGAATAAGTACACATGAAAAAAGTACAAAAGTACAAAAGCATAATGTGCTTCTTAGGTCACACCCATCAGCTATTGTGTTGCCTCTAATCTATACATTGATGTCAACGGTTTTATAAAAAGCCTCCAATCCCACACAGCCTGGACAATCTGTGATTATTGTGTTTAACTCCAGTATTTTGTAATTCTGCATTGTTCGCGTCTTTATTTTTAATGTTAGTTCTTCACACTTTTTTGTAAACAGAGTCGAGGCTCGTGGAAGAGCTAGAACACAAAATGGATTAGGATGCAACAAAACAAAAGGAGCAGCAAAGAGAGGGGGGAAATGCCAACAGCAAGGCCGAGGGAGAAAATAGAGGGATATGGACAAACGAGGAATGTGTGTAACGATGAGGGGTAGGGGAGAACGCAAGGGTAGACAAGAAGCAAAATAAATAAATTTGAGGGGTGGGATGGGTGGGTGAAGTTTGTTTAACAGGTGTAAAAAACATCATGGTTTTGGATGCAGATTTGGTGGAAGGCACGGACAAAGTTTCGGCTGTAGGTGCAAGAGGAGGCTGGATGAACTTAGTGTTTAGGAGTGAAGAAGTTTGGCGAAATGAGCCTTGTGAAAAATAGTTCTCAAAATTTGATGAAGAAGAAGAATGAATGAGTTTTTCCTGACTGAATTGTAAGAAGAGTGAGGCTTTTTAAAATAAATTTTTTGAAGTGTTTGTTTTGCGGTATTTAGAGTGTTTAATGGAAGATACATTTTATTCAGTGAAGATTCAGTTTGCGGATATTGAAAAGGGGAAGATGTAAGGAATGAAGGCATAACTGAGCATGGGAGATAGAGTTCATTTTTTTCTGATGTTGTTGTTTTTTTTGGAGGGGGGAAGGTTGATTGAAAAAGAGTGTTATGGAGTTTGTATTTTGGGGGCGAGTAGGGGAAAAATATTAAGCTGAGGGATCAGAAGTACCGTACCGTAACAATACCTGGGATAAAAAGAGCGAAAATGAGGCACGTGGGATCAATAACGGAGGCAGAAGCCTCGAATCGCACGAGTGGGCTGGACTTTACCAGATACACAATCTCGATGGATCAACACAACACGATACAGTTCGGCACAGACAATTGGACGAAGAAACACGACCAGCAAAACAGGTTTTAAAAGAAAACAGTTAAACAAAACACTTCTGGTCCAGGAAACTTAGCTTTGATTAGCTGGAAGGAGGAACTGCCGATCCGATGTCCACGTGCAGCAAACCTTTTGCAGCTATTATCAAGCCATTTTTAATGTTTTTCAATTTTAACCAAGATAATTACTTCGTTGTGTTGTGTTCAAGATATATCATACAGTGAAACATAGTACAGACAAAATGTACCATATGGTGGGGGGAGAGGTTGAGGGAGGGAAGCAAAAGGCTAAAGAGGGGGTTTGAACCCATGAAGTCCGATAACCATGGGTAGCCACACAAAAGAGGCTTCCACCTTCTCCCCCTCCCAACTTTTCCCCCACCCCCCTGATTCATGTAGGACCAGGATTAAAAGATCAAGGGAATTAATATTATTACAATGAGGACGGAATTGCTCAATTTAACTCACAATTGCTTGGCCTGTTCAACCTTCTAGTTTGTTTTTATAGTTGGTTCACTTTTTTTTCAAATACTGTACGCACTTTATTACCTTTGCCAGGGAATGAAACAAAACCACAAATATCCACTCTTTTTGTTTCTTTTTTTTTCTGACTTCTGTGTTCACTTCATTGGAAGAAGTTCTTAGCCAATCCACATTACAATAAAAGCATTTTTTTGCCCCACAAATGAAGCAATGCCGTGTTGTACTAAACCAGCTATTTTATCCCTTATTTCATGTCGAGCTTTATCCACACCTTATCATTATATTGTATCTACCAGCAACGGTACCCGCCCTATGGGTGGAGCTTCAATTTTTGAGGCCCAAATGAAAAGGCAAAATATCAGAAATTGAAGGCTTTTTTATTTTAAACGATTTATATAAACATCCGTTAAATTATATCACACGCAAATCATCAAAATCTAAACAGTATTTGTAGAATTTCAATAAAAGCCTCATTACTGTTCATCTCGGTAAATATTATTCCATCGTGTTTGGAAAAACTTGAAAATTGGAAAAATTGGAAAATTGGGGAAAAAATGGAAAAACAATATAGCCTATTTTACTCCAGGGGGTCCCAGGATTACCCACCCAAAATTTCGTTACGATCGGTTCAGCCGTTTTTGTGGTACCTGGGAACAGACGGACGGACATTTGGTGAATTATAGTAAGATTGTGTCTTAAAGCATGATAGTTTCAACTCTATCTTGTGTTTTGATGTCCCGTTTGATATACTTCAAACGATTGGGGTGATGGCCTAGCATCGATTTTATATCAAGAGCTGTTTTGAAAATCATCTGTAAGAAGAGAGAAAACGATGCTAGAAATGACGAGGTACGGTAGGATAAAAACAGGGACAAGCAATGTGATGTGACTGAGGTGGTTGGTAGGAAACATGATACATTGGAGAAGAATAAATGATCTAAGGCAGGTGCACATACATCAATTGCAAGAGAAGGACATCAGCAGATATCAGTACGTTTACATGGATTACAGGGGAATGAATATATGATAGACATATCAACATGTTATATGCTATTTTAACCTTGGAAATCAGTATCATGAGCTAGGAATTCATATCGGAATGTTAAATAGTCCAACCAAGAAGACTCACGAATCTTCTACCAAGCACAGCAGGCCTGTATGACGCAGGCTAACTTATTGTAGTTGTTGCGCTATCTGGTGTTTCAGGAGTGTGTCAACTTGTTTCATGGATATAAATATGAATTGATTGAACAATTTGAAATAAAGAGTTAAATTTTAGGTATTTGCTTGTTTGTCATCATTCAGATAAGAAAACTTTTTGGAATCCCAGTATTTTATTTTCTTAACGTCTCCTTCTTGTTTTGCATGCTGTCCACAGACGTTGGGACACCTCGAAAAGGCTGTGGTCTTGGAGCTCACCCTCAAGCACATGAAGGAACTTACAGCCCTGACGGATCAACAACATCGTCGGCTGAGTGCGCTGCAGGGTGGTACGTGACGCCACGCGAGGCATTGCAATCGCTCTGTTTGCGTTTTTAAAATCCGATTTGCATCCATTCTGCACTTTGCATTCAAAGCACAGCAGCTGGTGCATTTATGAGTGAAAAACGTTCAAGAAATAAAACTAAGATTTATACAGTAAATCTGAAAGTTTTCAAAAAATTTATTTTCACAGTGACTTTGAACCCACCGATTCACAAGCCCATAAACTAAGTCTAATACTGCACCGACTAAGGGTATTTTAAACAAATTACAATGGTTGCTAGAAGTCAGGGCAGCATGTAGATTCATACTAACATAATTATAAGACTTTAAACAAACAAACAAAAACATACCTATTCACAAGCCCATAAAGTAAGTCTTCAAATCTAAAATGTTTACCTTAAACATAGGGCAACACCCCTGGCACTCACCTGGTAGAATAAACAGTATACTGCACCGACTAAGGGTATTTTAAACAAATTACAATGGTTGCTAGAAGTCAGGGCAGCATGTAGATTCATACTAACATAATTATAAGACTTTAAACAAACAAACAAAAACATACCTATTCACAAGCCCATAAAGTCAGTCTTCAAATCTAAAATGTTTACCTTAAACATAGGGCAACACCCCTGGCACTCACCTGGTAGAATAAACAGTATACTGCACCGACTAAGGGTATTTTAAACAAATTACAATGGTTGCTAGAAGTCAGGGCAGCATGTAGATTCATACTAACATAATTATAAGACTTTAAACAAACAAACAAAAACACACCTATTTTGGGGGGCAACCTTTTGGGCAACCTTTTGGGCAACCCCAAACACACCTTTTGGGCAACCCCAAAAACACACCTATTTTGGGCCCCCACCCCCTTGGGGCCCGTTTTTTAACGCCATGAACAAACATTGGTACATTATGGGTGATTAAGGTTGTGATGAAGTTTCATCGAAATTGTGTGTGTAGTTTCTGAGAAAAGCAAATACCTATTTTGGAGTTCACCTCCCTCATAGACCACCTTAGTATATGAGGGGGGTGAACTTGAGGTCTATGAGGGGGGAGATTATGTTAATGCCGTGAACAAACTTCGGTACATCACGGGTGGTGAAGGTTGTGTGAAGTTTCATTGGAATTGCTTGTATCGTTTCTGAGAAGAAAACAAATACCTATTTTGGGGGTCAAACCTGGACCCACTTTGACTCCCCCCAAAGACCTCTTTAGACTTCGATTTTCTTAGTGTCGTGAACAAACTACGGTACATCACGGGTGGTGAAGGTTGTGTCAAGTTTCATCGAAATAGTGTGTGTAGTTTCAGAGAAGAAAGCAAATTCCTACTTTGGGGGGTCAAACCTGGATCCACTTTGACCCTGGTAGACCCCCTTAGACCCCGATTTTTTTAAATGCCGTGAACAAACTTTAGTCACAACATAACAAATATAATTTGTGCCAAGTTTGGTCTTACTCCCATCAGCGGTTTCGGAGAAGTTGCAAGTGTTTAAGGACTGACGGACGGACGGGCTGACGGACGGACGGACAGACGGACGGACAGACGGACGGATGACGCGCCATCGCATAAGCTCCCCTGAAACTCGTTCCAGGTGAGCTAAAAATGATAGGTTTGCACATTAAAAGTGAAAGGATTTTGGCTGCCATTAATATAGTTGTCAAGTCAAATAACCATGTTATTCTGAAATTACCAACATGGAGTCCAAAAGTAAGAGCAGTCGCAGAAGAGGTTTGGAGTTACCCACAAAGTAACGTGGCATCACAGCAAGTCTTGGCAGGTCTTAAAGGGCGTTGGCATGCAGTGCAAACCATATGCTCATTTGGTATTCAAAAATATTCACAACGCTTCATATTCAAATCTTCACCCTGCACGTGCAAATACCAATACAGTCGATTTTAATTTCTTTTCTCGAGGATCATGAAATAGAAGTTTCTTGATCTGAATCAAATAAAAATACATTTCATCAGCCCTTTTGATTAAATATATCATCGAGTTTGACTTTAAGAATGAAAGAACTTTCACATTATCTCAAGTGTTCATGATCATCAATATGACAGAGGCTACACTTGACAGAGCATTCTTGGTGTCCCTATACAGTTTATAGCTGGGTCAACATTCAAACCCGGGCTACACCGCTCAGAGGTGAGTGCACATGCCTCTCAGATATCCTGCCAGCCCTCCAATTTGATTAGAAATTGGTGTTCACAAATTCATCACCACCTTTACTACCTTTAGAGGCCATTTTTTCCCCGCAGAGCGGGGGTTGGCCTTTTTCGGGCACCGTGGTCCCCTTTTTGAAGCAATGTTTTATGGCCTGATGCCCTTCCTGCCGCCAACCCTATTAGTCGCCTCTTGCGACACACAGGGAATTACCAGTGAACTGGTACTCGATTTGCCGACCTCAGAAGGATGACAGGCTGAGTCAACCCCCCTGGCGTTAATTCAGCGATCGACCGGGATTATAACCCAGGATCCCATGCCGGCACCCTAACCGCTAAGACAACACCAGGCTCACAAATTCATCACCAAAGGAAAAAAAATACAAATGACGTACGCACAAAATTAAGGGTGATAGAAAAGCAGAAGATAAAAGTATGAATATCCTTCTGGTTCAGGATATCCTACCGCTGTGCCATTTTGTTGTGGATGTGGTTGTGCTTGTTTCTTGAAAACTTTGCCAACAGCTAAGGCAGAATGTCTCAACTCAGTGTTTGCCTTCAAATCTCATGTACCCAACCCATTCCACTTGTCATATTATTACCCCCTCATTTCCATTGTCTACTGGACTTTGTATCATTCCCGCCCTAAGGCAGAGAAGGTTATGTCCAGCCCTGACCCCGTGTCTTCAATGGGGCCCGATGGCATCAATACCCTGTCCTCAAATCCTGTTCTCAAATCCTTCCCCTTTGTCTGCTCTATTCAGTCTGTCCCCCGATGGTCACCTCCCTGTATCGGCCTAGAAGTTGGCAAACATCACTCCATCTACAAAAACAAATCCTATCAATTACGGACCAGAGAGCTTACTTGCAATTACAAGCAAAATCATGGAATATATCAATGCTACTCATGCCAAGTCTTGGGGCTGACATGATGGCCTGGAGATACGCACATTTGCCCCTAAGCTGTTTAACCTGGGTTTGAATTCCGAACCAGCTATAAACTGTCATCCTGGTGTTTCACAGGCATGGTGATTTATCAATGTGTGTGCACCATACATCGGAAGTACTTTAAACAGGTGTTCCTGGATTTCTGACTTCCTCCACTCATACAGTGAATGTGTTAATTTCATTGGGGCCCTGTCCTCCTCATTCCCAGTGGAGGCTGGAGTTCACCAAGGCAGTGTGTTAGGCCCAGTCTTGTTCCTCATCTACATAAGTGACTTCTCTGATTCCACATTGTGTTAAACAGTGCCCCCATCCCATTGCTAGGCAAACTGCAGGTGTCACTCGCCGCTGATCTGGAATTGATGATATTGTAGCGGCTACCACTGGGTTTTCACAATCGCCTTGCACCTATCAAGGACGCGGAGCGATCACCATGCCGGGCTCGTCCAGGACGCCCGGGCAGGCCCGCGCTCAACTTGCCAGGCCTCGGTCGGGACGCTCGGCCACGCCCCCTCTCGCCTTTCCTGGGCAA
The DNA here is from genome assembly GCF_964187855.1 of Myxine glutinosa. NCBI lineage: Eukaryota > Metazoa > Chordata > Myxini > Myxiniformes > Myxinidae > Myxine > Myxine glutinosa. The sequence goes on along the minus strand of NC_136264.1, from coordinate 94,808,765 downwards.
ACGCTCCGGGATAATGTGTGTATATATATTGCTGCCCGATAAACGGGCTTTTGAGAGTACCTGAGTGTTTTGTTTGAATAAAGCAACTCGGACGAATTCCAGCTTTTTGTCGCGTCCATTCTTCCGATCGACGTGGGAGCCCGAGCTCCTTCATTGGTGACCTACCGACATGGACACGGCAGTGGCCCTTAAACTGCCTACCTTCTGGGAGGCTCACGCGGCGGTTTGGTTCGCACAGGCGGACTCCCTGTTCGCCCTGCGAGGCATCACGGCCGACGACACCCGCTTCCACCATGTGGTAGCAACGCTCGGTTCAGCCACTGCGGCCCGCGCCCTGAGCCTCCTCGAGAGCCCGCCAGCCGCTGACAAATATGGCACGATTAAAAAGCTCCTCCTCGACGCTTTCACCCTCCCATCGGCGGAACGCGCACGGCACCCGCTCGACCTGCCCGAGCTCGGCGACACGCGCCCTTCCGAGCGAATGGACTACATGCTTTCGCTGCTCAGCGAGCACTCTCCGGCATTCCTGTTCCGGGAGCTGTTCCTCCGTCAGCTGCCTAGCCCGGTACGCCTCGCCCTGGCAAGCACGACGATCACGGATCCCCGTGCCCTTGCCAGGGAAGCCAACAAGATCTCCGCCGCAGGCCATCGCATCGCAGCAGCGACCTGGCACCCACCGCCGTCCGACGCAACACCCATGGCGCCCGCGCACCCTGCACGGTCGACCACCGAACTGCCGACGCAATTGGCGGCCGCTACACCGAGCCGACCACCTCCAGCACGACGACCGGGGCCTCCACCTGACCAAGCGTGGTGTTACTATCATGCCAGGTTCGGACAGAAGGCCCGGACATGCCGACCCCCGTGCACCTTCGGCAGGCCGGGAAATGGCCGGGCCGGCGTTCATTACCAGCCATGAGTGCCGGCCACACGGGCAACTTACTGTTCATCACGGATAAAGCGTCCGGACGGCGCTTCCTGTGCGACACCGGTGCCCAACTGAGCGTCATACCCGCCTCTGACCAGGACAGGCAGTCCGCAGTTTGCGGCCCCTCCTTGGTTGCGGCCAACGGATCGGCCATCCGCACCTTCGGCCCGCGCAACGTCACCCTCTGCTTCGGCGGCCAACGCTTTGCTTGGACGTTTGTAACCGCAAACGTGCCCATGGCTCTGCTAGGCGCCGACTTCCTCTGCGCACACGGACTGCTGGTGGACGTCCAACGGCGTCATTTAATCAACGCCGAAACCTTCAGCTCCCTGGTATGCACATTGAACAGCTCTGCACCGACCGAGCTGGCATGCGCCCTCCCGGCGGCGAACGAGTTTGCTTGCCTGCTCACGGAGTTCCCGGCCCTCACGCGGCCGACGTTTTTGGCCGTCGCAGTACGGCATGGGATCGAGCACCACATACCAACCACGGGCCCGCCGGTCTACGCCAGAGCCCGCCGCCTCGACCCAGCCAAGCTCGCCGTGGCCAAAGCCGAGTTCGACGCTTTAGAACACCTCGGCATCGTGCGGCGCTCCGATAGAGCGTGGGCTTCGCCACTACACATCGTCCCAAAGCCAGGGGGCGGCTGGCGCCCATGTGGCGACTACCGCCGCCTTAACGACGCTACCACCCCCGACAGGTATCCGATCCCGCACATCCAAGACTTCTCCGCCCGTCTGGCGGGACGGGTCATTTTTTCGAAAATTGATCTCATACGGGGATATCACCAGGTACCTGTCAGGGCGGCCGACGTCCCTAAAATGGCAGTCATCACGCCGTTCGGCTTATTCGAATTCTTACGGATGCCGTTTGGTCTCAAGAACGCGGCTCAGGCGTTCCAGCGCTTGATGGACGGCGTGCTGCATGACCTGCCGTTCCTTTTCGTTTACCTGGACGACATCCTCGTCGCCAGCACGTCCCGCGCCGAGCACCTCCTCCACCTCCGAACACTGTTCGCGCGCCTCAGCGAGCACGGCCTCATCGTCAACCCGGCCAAATGCCACTTCGGCACGACGACCGTTGATTTTTTGGGCCACCACATCACCAAGAACGGGGCCGTGCCGCTGCCAACCAAGGTCGAGGCCATCACCACATTCCCGCGTCCCCGCACCATAAAGGCCCTGCAGGAATTCCTGGGAATGGTGAATTTTTATCACCGCTTCGTGCCCCGCGCTGCTCAACTCAGGCGGCCCCTCTACGAAGCCCTCCGGGGCAAGCCGGCCAAGCACGACATCGCCTGGTCCGCAGCAATGGACGCGGCCTTCCAAAGCTCAAAGCGGGCCCTCGCCGATGCAACACTGCTCGCTCACCCGGTGCTCAACGCTCCCATCGCCCTCACCACGGATGCCTCCGACTACGCGGTGGGCGCCGTACATGAGCAATGGGTGAACGGGGTTTGGCAGCCACTCGCCTTTTTCAGCCGGCAGCTCCGGCCGAACGAGCTCAAATACAGCACGTTTGACCGTGAGCTCCTCGGTCTACACCTGGCCGTCCGCCATTTCCGCCACCTCCTGGAGGGCCGACCTTTCACGGCGTTCGTCGACCACAAGCCGTTGGTTTACGCAATGGCCAAGGTCACGGAGCCGTGGTCGGCCCGCCAACAGCGCCACCTCTCCGCCGTGTCGGAGTTTACCACGGACATCCGGCACGTCGCCGGCAAAAACAACGCCGTGGCCGACTGTCTTTCCCGGGCCAGCGCGAACGCGGTCCACCTGGGCGTGGACTTCGCGCTTATGGCGGCGGACCAAACCACCGACACCACAGTTCAAGCCCTCCGGGCGGCGAACATGGGCCTCCGCCTGGCCAACATCCCCTTCGCGGACACTGTCCTGCTCTGCGACATCTCCCAAGGCCAGCCTCGCCCCATCGTGCCCGTCACCTGGCAACGCCGCATCTTCGCCTCCCTCCACGGCCTTTCCCACCCGGGCCGGAAAGCTTCCCAGAAGCTGGTGTCGGCGCGATTCGTCTGGCACGGCCTTCGTAGGGACGTCCGCGATTGGACCAGCACCTGCACAGCCTGCCAACGGGCCAAGGTCCACCGACACACCCAGGCCCCGCTGGCACCTTTCACCGTGCCCGAACGACGTTTCGACCACGTCAACGTGGATCTGGTGCCCCCCCCCCCCCGTCACGGGGGTTCACACACCTGCTCACCATGGTGGACAGGACCACCAGGTGGCCGGAGGCCGTTCCCCTCGTCTCCACCACCACTGCCGACGTGGCGCAGGCTTTCATCGCCACCTGGGTCGCCCGCTTCGGCGCACCGGCGGACATCTCGTCAGACCGCGGACCACAGTTCACCTCCGAGCTGTGGGGCGCGGTCGCCCGCAACCTGGGGGTCAAGCTCCACCGTACTACGGCCTACCACCCCCAAGCAAACGGGTTGTGCGAGCGATTCCACCGCTCCATGAAGGCCGCGCTCATGGCCGGCCTTCAAGACGGCGGTTGGGCCGACCGGCTGCCGTGGGTCCTTTTGGGCCTCCGCACGGCCCCCAAGGAGGACCTCCAGGCATCCACCGCCGAGCTTGTCTACGGCCAGGCGCTACGCGTCCCGGGCGAATTCGTGCCCGACGCTACCAGTCCCTGGTCCGCAGCTCACCAGCGCTCGGACCTCCAGGAGGCCGCCCGACGGTTTGCCCCCGTGCCAACATCCCACCACGGTGACCCCCAGTCCTACGTCCCCCCAGCACTTCGCACAGCGGAGTATGTTTTTGTGCGTCACGACGCACATCGGGGGCCACTCCGGCCGCCGTACGACGGGCCCTTCCGGGTGCTGCGACGGGACGACAAGTCGTTCGTCATCGACATCGGCGGCAGGTCAGACCGGATTGCGGTGGACCGCCTCAAGCCGGCGCACGTGGACGTCGACCAACCACCACGGGTGGCCCTTCCGCCGCGGCGAGGCCGCCCCCCGTCCACGGTGCCCCCCACTCGACTGCCCACCACCACACCGGACCCCCCCCCCCCCACGACCCGCCAGGGGTCGCTTCGGCCGGGTCATCAGGACCCCCCTCAAATTGACCCTGCCGGTGCAAGTCGATTCTGGGGGGACGTGTGTAGTGGCTACCGCTGGGTTTTCACAATCGCCTTGCACCTATCAAGGACGCGGAGCGATCACCATGCCGGGCTCGTCCAGGACGCCCGGGCAGGCCCGCGCTCAACTTGCCAGGCCTCGGTCGGGACGCCCGGGCATGCCCGGGCAGGCTCGCCCTCAACTTGCCAGGCCGCAGCCAGGACGCTCGGCCACGCCCCCTCTCGCCTTTCCTGGGCAAACGCTCCGGGATAATGTGTGTATATATATTGCTGCCCGATAAACGGGCTTTTGAGAGTACCTGAGTGTTTTGTTTGAATAAAGCAACTCGGACGAATTCCAGCTTTTTGTCGCGTCCATTCTTCCGATCGACGTGGGAGCCCGAGCTCCTTCAATATCCTGATAAAGTATATGGAACATGTCCATCAATCCTGGAAAGTCTCACGCTCTCGCTCCCAGAAGATCATGAAACTAGCCCACCTGTCTATTTGCATGGTCAGCCACTTGATGAGGTCTCTTGAACTTCTGGACCTCACCATTTGCCATGACCTTTGCTGAGCCATCCACATAGCAGAGCTGACCTCTACAATTCAATCAGCTGCTGACCGAGCATCTCCTGTTGATCTTTCTTTGCAGAAACAAAGCTACTGACAGTCGACAAGGCCTTTGTCCATGGCGCTCCCCTATGGGGGGCCCGGTATCACATCTGTAGTATCTAAAGATCTCGACATCATTGGAATCTCCCGTGACATGGCTGAAGGACAAGTTCTGTTGCTTTCACATCACAGAGAGGTCAGTGGTCTCTCTGTTTCTTGCCCCTCATCTCCGATATTCCTCCCTCTGCCCTCTCTGACCAATATGATTGATGTGAATGACTACTGAGTGATGATCAATGCATAAAACAATGAATAGAAGGTTTATTATTGTAATCAGGTGATGTTGGTTCAAAGAGTGCACAAGTGACGTTGGTGACAGCGACATAAAATACCCCCAGACCCAATTTTATGCCATTATTGTCTCAGTCGTCTGAATAGTCCACCGATCATCAGGGCTGTCTGCACTTTGTGGAGTGAGTGGAATATGGGAGGAGCTCTTCAACAAACGATTGCTGCAGTCGAGTATAGTCGTGAAGAAGAGCAGAAGGCTCAGTTTTTCAGAAGTAAAATCAGCAACATGTTCCATCAGTCCTTCCTCTTCAGGTCACACTCCGATTAATCATTGTCATTTGTAGACCCACCACAGTGTGTCACAAAAACTGTGTTGATCATCCATCAGGTTTCTCATCGTGTGACGTGACCCTAATGCTACCACATCCTTTCTGAATGTAAACAAGTAACAATCATTTTCTCAACTTTACCAGGAAGATGAAAATAATTCTTGTTATCAGGTTAAAAAATAAGGTTTTCATTACTTCTGTGTGTGATAAGATAAAGTGCGAATAAATTACCTTTTAGACTTTTTTTTGCCTTTTGCCATTGCCTTCCCAGCGTTGTTTGCTCGTGTTCTGTCCTTTTAAGTGCTGAGCATCAAGCAAGGATGCACCATGTACTCTTCTGCATTTTAGTCTTCGGTAGGATTCTGCGAGGATTCTAACCATCCACCGCCCAGACTCAGGGACGACGCTCTCACCATTATACTGCGAAGTCTGGTTATTTAGACATACCTCCAAAAACATTTACAGGTATGTCTAAATGGTTAATTTATTCAGACTTAATTGCACACAAAAGTAAAGAAGAACTTTTTGTTGTTTGTTTGTTTGTTTGTTTGTTCCTAGCACTTTAAGAACTGTCTGACTGTTTTCAAGCTTTTTACCTCCGCCACCAAAGGTGGATAGAGGTTATGTTTTCACCCCTGTCTGTCTGTTTGTCTGTCTGTTTGTGAACAACACATCTCAAAAAGTTGTGGACGGATTTGGACGAAACTTGGTGGACCGGTTGTGTGTCTGACAAGAACGATTCAATTAGATTTTGGTGAAGATCAGAATATAGATTTGGATACGAGAATTATTTAATTTTAAAGTGATTCTTCACCATTGAGAAATTCGGCGAAAAGCGACATATAACATTGAAGCGCGGTGCTACGCGCACTACTTGTATAGCAAGGAGGAAGCGGACAACGCGGTTAGTTCAAAGAGTCTTTATTACAAGAGCTCCACTGTAGCACTCAAGCGCTCCGGGCTGCGCGCCCGGTGTATATCCCGCGGCCACGCCTACCCCCTCTGGCGTGGCCGCCGCCCACTTGGTGCGCGGAATGATGCCATCACGCCAGTGAGCTTCCGTGTCCGCCACACGCGCCCCCCCAGAATTCCCGCGCACCTGGAGGGCCAGTTTGCGGGGCAAACGGATGACCCGGCCGAAGCGCCCTCTGGCGACTGGCGGCGTCCGGGGTGCAGGGATGCCAGCTGGGATGCCTCCGGCTGCACTCGGGATGGGTGCAGGACCGGGGGGCGGCGGGCCTGGGCGGTGCCGGGGGTCCGCCCGCAGGGGGGTGGCCCCGACGCGGGGGCCGAGCCACCGGCGGTGGGTGGTCCACGTCGAGGTGGGCCGGCTCGAGGCGATCCACTGAGACGCGGTCGGGAGTACCGCCGATATCCAAGGTGAAATGTTTCACCCCGGTCTCCAGCACGCGGAAAGGCCCATCGTACGGGGGCCGCAGTGGTGTCCGGTGGGCGTCGTGCCAGACGAAGACGTACTCTGCGGTGCGAAGCTCCGGGGCGACGTGCGTAGGCGGGTGCCCGTGGTGTGCCATCGGCACCGGCGCGAACCTCCGGGCGGTCTCCTGCAGCACGGAGCGCTCCTGCGCCGCGGACCATGGTGCCGTGGGGTCGGGGAAGAACTCGCCCAGCACCCGCAGCGGTTGTCCGAAGACCAACTCAGCCGCGGATGCGCGCAGGTCGTCCTTGGGTGCCATCCGGAGGCCCAGCAGGACCCAGCGGAGCCTGTCGACCCAGCCGCCGTCGCGGAGGGTGGCCGCGAGCGTGGCCTTCAACGAGCGGTAGAACCGCTCGCACAGGCCGTTGGCCTGGGGGTAGTAGGCCGTGGTTCAGTGCAGCTGGACCCCGAGCCCCCGAGCCCCCGCGCGACTGCCCCCCAGAGCTCCGAGGTGAACTGGGGGCCGCGGTCAGACGAGATGTCCGAGGGGGCACCGAACCGGGTGACCCAGCTGGTGATGAACGCCTGCGCGATGTCCGTCGCCGCCAAAGGCACGGCCTCCGGCCACCAGGTGGTGCGGTCCACCATTGTCAGGACATGGGTAAAACCCCGCGAGGGGGGCAGAGGTCCCACCAGGTCCACGTGCATGTGGTCGAACCTACGTTCCAGCACCGTAAACGGGGCCAATGGGGCCTCGGTGTCCCGATGCACCTTCGCGCGCTGGCACGCGAGGCACGTCCTGGTCCAGCCCGGACAGCCCTCCGGAGGCCATGCCAGACAAATTTGTCGGCGACCAACCTCTGGGAGGCCATCGTGCCCGGGTGAGACAGGCCGTGGATGGTGTCAAAAACCTGGCGCTGCCAGCCCGTGGGCACGATGGGGCGAGGCTGCCCGAGGGAGACGTTGCACAAGAGGGCCGTGCCCGCGCCGTCGAACGGCACCCCGGTGACGCGCAGGCCCATGACGGCGGTCCGCAAGGCCTGGACGCCGGGGTTGGCGGCCTGGTCCGCTGCCATCCGGGCATAGTCGATGCCAAGGTGGACTGCATGGGCGACGGACCGGGAAAGGCAATCCGCCACTGGGTTGTCCTTCCCCGCGACGTGCCGGATGTCCGTTGTATATTCGGACACGGCTGAGAGGTGACGCTGCTGCCGGGCCGACCACGGCTCGGCGACCTTGCCCATCGGGAAGACCAGTGGCTTGTGGTCGACGAAGGCCGTGAACGCACGGCCCTCGAGCAGATGGCGGAAGTGCCTGACGGCCAGGTGAAGCCCGAGCAACTCGCGGTCGAAGGTACTATAATGGCGTTCGGGCAGGCGAAGCTGCCGGCTGAAGAATGCCAGCGGTTGCCAGGCACCACGCACCCATTGCTCGTGCACCGCGCCCACCGCGTAGTCCGAGGCGTCGGTGGTGAGGGCGATCGGTGCATCGGGCGCCGGGTGTGCGAGCACGGTGGAGTTAGCCAAAGCGAGCTTCGCGCCCGCGAACGCCGCGTCCATCTGCTCGGTCCAGGTAACGTCACCTTTGCCCGGCTTCCCTCGGAAGGCCTCGTGCAAGGGGCGCAGGAGCTGGGCGATGCGGGGCAGGAACCGATGGGAAAAGTTTACCATGCCCAGGAACTCCTGGAGCCCCTTGATCGTGCGGGGGTGCGGAAACCCCTTCACCGCCTCCACCTTGGCCGGTAGGGGGACGGCCCCGTGCCTGGTGACGCGGTGCCCCAAAAAGTCGATGTCCGTGACGCCGAACCGGCACTTGGCGGGGTTCACGATGAGGCCATGCTGGCTCAGACGTTTGAAGAGCGTGCGGAGATGGTGTAGGTGCTCTTCGCAGGACACGCTGGCGACGAGGATGTCTGTCGTCCAGGTAGACGTAGACGAAATCCAAGTCGCGCAAGACGCTGTCCATTAGTCGCTGGAACGCCTGAGCCGCATTTTTCAATCCGAAGGGCATCCGAAGTAATTCTAAAAGAACGAATGGCGTGTTGACCGCCGTCTTCGGGATGTCCTCCGGCCTGACGGGGACCTGATGGTAGCCGCGTATGAGGTCCACCTTTGAAAAGAAGGACATGCCCGCCAACCGGGCGGAGAAGTCCTGAATGTGGGGGACGGGGTAGCGGTCGGGGGTGGTGGCGTCGTTGAGGCGCCGGTAGTCCCCGCACGGTCGCCATCCCCCGCCGGGCTTTGGCACAATGTGGAGTGGCGACGCCCAAGCACTCTCGGAGCGCCGCACGATGCCGAGCCGCTCCGGCGTAGCGAACTCCGCTATAGCTACCGCGAGCTTCGTCGGCTCAAGGCGGCGTGCCCGGGCGTAGACCGCTGGCCCGGCAGTGGGGATGTGGTGTTCCACCCCGTGCTTGACGGCCCCCGCCAAGACGGTGGGCCGCGTGAGGGCCGGGAAGCCGGCGAGGAGGCGGGTGAATTCGTTCGCTGCCAGAAGCGTACAGATGAACCTGGCCGGAACCGAACCGCTCAGCAAGCTGCTCCGGGAGCTGCTCAACGAGGCGGGCAGCGCGCAAGCGAGCGAGCTGAACGTCTCAGCCTGGACAAGCCTTCTGTGCTTTACGTCCACCAGCAGACCATTGGCACACAGGAAGTCCATGCCGAGCAGTGCCATAGGCACGTCGGCAGTGACGAACGACCACCGGAAAACCTGCCCTCCGAACCGCAGAGATAGGCAGCGTTTTCCGTATGTGCGAATGGACGTACCATTGGCAGCAAGCAGCGCGGGGCCCTGGCCCGCTTGTCGGACGTACCAGCGGGAACGACACTCACCTGCGCTCCCGTGTCGCACAGGTAACGGCGCCCAGATAAGGTGTCCGTGATGAACAGTAGGCTGTTTGAACGGCCGGCGCTCAGTGCCACTACCGAGGGCCGGCCCGGGCGTTTCCCGACCTGCCGAATGAGCACGGCGGGCGACATTGCCGAGCCTCGTGGCCGAACTGGGCATGGAAAAAACACCAGGTTGGCAGCGGAGGCGGTGGAGGTCGCGGTTTTCTCCGCGGCGGCGGTGGTGGGCGGGGCGTGGCGGCGGCCGCGAGGTGTGCATTCAGCATCAGCCACGAGGTGTGCATCAGCCTCGGGATTCGCGACGGCCGCGCCAAAACTCGCCTGCGTGTCCAAAGCCGCAAAGAACCTGTTGGCCTTGGCAGCGAGAGCTTGGGGTTCCGTCGTCGCAGAACCGGCCAAGGCGAGGCGTACTCGTGCCGGCAGCTGGCATCGAAATAACGCCCGGAATAGAGCGTTCGGGGTTTCGTCGCCCATCAACGACAGCATATGGTCCATGTGGACCGACGGTCGCGTGTCACCGAGCTCGGGGAGGTCCAGGAGGCGGTCGGCCCGTGCGTCCACCGTGAGGCCAAACGTGGCGAGGAGGAGACGCTTGATCGCCTCGTACCTGCCATCGGCCGGTGGGTTCCTCAGGACCGACACGACGCGAGCGGCCGTGCCAGGCCCGAGGGAGGCGACCACGTGGCAGTACATGGTCTCGTCCACCGTGATGCCTCGAAGTCGGAACTGGGCTTCTGCCTGCAGGAACCAAACTTCGGCTTGAGCCTCCCAGAACTCGGGGAGTTTGATTTGGACCGCGTCTTTGCGACTCTCAATTACTCTCAATTACAAACTCTCAATTACAGAAGTAGAAGGTAGAACTAGAAACCTGGAAAGAGATGGGCCCGGAGAGGGTAAAACGACTCCATTGCTGTGGCGGATTCGGGTGGTCAGCGACGGCTGACCAGATCGTCGGAGGGTCACCATTGAAGCACGGTGCTACGCGCGCTACTTGTATAGCAAGGAGGAAGCGGACAACGCGGTTAGTTCAAAGAGTCTTTATTATAAGAGCTCCACTGTAGCACTCGAGCGCTCCGGGCTGCGCGCCCGGTGTATATCCTGCGGCCACGCCTACCCCTCGGGCGTGGCCGCCGCCCACTTGGTGCACGGAATGATGCCATCACGCCAGTGAGCTTTCGTGTCCACCACAACATGATATTTTAAAAAGTTATGGACGAGTTATGACTAAACTTGGTGGACGAGTTGGTTTGGTGACAAGAACAAGCCGATTAGATTTTGCTTCAGGTCCGAATCCAGATCCGGCCTATCAGTGGGATACAGAACATGAACTGTTTAGCCTGGCGGAGGTATGCGCTCTGCTGAGTTCGGTTCTAGCTTTTGTGTGTTTTATCACAAAGGCCAAAACACTATTATAGCCCAGGCTGGCCTTGTTGTCAGGAGCAAACTTTCCGAACGACTCCATTCTGTGGAGCTGTAAATGCCTTTATATCGGCTCACCACAAAAACCTTAGAGTTTTCAATAAGTTAAGATGGTTACATTTTATGCAGTCTAGTTTTTTTTCTTACATGTAAAGCTGTCTTTCCTGTTTGAATCATTAATTAAGTTTATGCTCCAATCATACCAGAAAGGCAGCTGTTTAGCAGCTGAGGAAATAAATCTTGACTGTTGGATTGTAAGTTTACAAGTAAATGCAAAGAAACTGAAATGGGAAGAGGCAGTTTGGCCTGTCATGCTAATGTTACACACTGCTTAACTTAACCATTTATTTCACCTAGGAGCCCGACATACATATTGTACACACAGCTCGGGTAGCTGCTGAATCCGAAATGACTCTAGTTAGATACCCAGCCAGTTGTCGAGATAGGAAGAAATACTCGGTCCAGCGTATGGTGGGAGGGAGATGGTGGTGCAAGAGGATAAATTGCGTCGAATACGCTAAGGGGAGAATCAGTAATAATGGATAGAGGATGGATGGAGAGAAGTGATCATAAATTCCACCAGGAAGTGAGCAAGAGGCCACAGGAGGTGAACAAGATGGATACAGCCAAACTCTCGATTACAGAAGTAGAAGGTAGAACTAGAAACCTGGAAAGAGATGGGCCCGGAGAGGGTAAATGGGGTAGAAAAGAAAGGGATGTTGATGAACAGCTATCTTGAAACTATAAAAATACTGGTACAAATCTATGAATATTAAGGTGGCATAAAGACATATTTTGCAGTGAAAAGTGTTGTTACATTTACAAGGAGAGGGAAGTAGTCATAAGGTAGGCTTTAGTATGGTCTGTGTGCTCATGTAGGGTTTGGTATCATTTCCTGTTTTTATCTATGTTCAGATTGAAGTTGTCTGGTGCATCGCTTGCTTGAGGGGATGGGCTTGGTCTACATTAGTGCTAGATAGAGTAAGGACATCTTGTCAGATGCTTGTCTCCATCTGAACTAGATCACGGCCGGACCGTGGGTGCCCTATAAAATGGCGGCTCCACCACAAGATGTCGGTACCACGTGTGCTTTTCGCACTCTGGCGGCTGCATCAAAGCCAGAAATTGGTATTCTGGTGGCCCTGACACCTGATTTTTGATCTGTGAGTACAGCTACCCCCACCCCCCATTGGTCCCGAGGGTGCTTTCACTCTCGTGCCTGATGGCATGCCCAGGATGTGCACAATTGGTTGTTGCCACTTGCCAGGGCCTCCGAGGTTAAACAGCACCCTGAAGTTGGCATACCATAGTTTCAAGGTAGGGTGGGGGCAATTGAGGGCCGCTTATCTTGGCCTGCTCTCTGCCCGCTGTCCCCTTTGCTGTGCTTTTGGCCTGACTTGGACTTAGAAGAGGTGGCACATCTCACCATTGCCTGTCTGCTCACCATCGCCTGCTTGCCCACATCCAGAGACCCTTGAGCTGCATACTGCTACCATGTGGGCTGCCCATAGGAAACCTTAGTCCAGTTTGTGTGTGTGAAAGCTGTGTGCTTGTGGTCCCATTAGTTCATTTACTGTATTGTTGTGTTATTTATTTATGAGAGGAGCTACCAGGGGGGAGAGTGCACTCGGCACTGCCCGGCTGGATGAGATTTCCTGGCCGTGGTTTTGGGGCATGTTGGACATTTAAAAGCTATGGGGTTATTGGCCTCATGGTTGTTAACTTTTGTCTTCATGCCGGCGGAAGTACTACCTGACCCCACAACCCGATATACATTTTATAGCGGCCTTTGGTGGCCTCATAATGCAAGTCAAAGCGAACATGTCATAGCTTAAAACTTTGCCCAGATTTTGAAGTGCCGACACCCAAAACTCGGGACCTCTAGGCCTACAGTTTGGCAGTGAAAGAGTAACGTGCAAACGTGCAAACACACAAACAAACACACTTGAATTTTTTATAACGGTTGTCAATGCATAACATGTGCCGGAAGCCCCATGTATTTTTTTTCCTGTGCAGCGCTGGGTACCCCACCCAAGGTGGGTCACCCGATCTAGATGGGGTTATTTCGATTTTAGTAAACTATCTTACTATAATTCACCAAATGTCCGTCCGTCCGTTCGAACGTACCGCAAAAACGGCTGAACCGATCGCAACGATATTTTGGGTGTGTATTCCTGGGACCCCTGGGAGTAATTCTACAAATACTGTTTATTCTACGCACCAGGAGAGAGTAGATCGACTCCTGACGAACTCTTCCTATATAAACGTGCAGCTCCGAAGTAACATGGCAGCGTGTGCAAAGCGACTGAGAAACAGGTGTAGTGGCCGCTTCCGTGTTACAGATTCGGCGCGCACTCTTCACACATAAACCTGCGACTGAGAAAGATGTGCAGCGGCCGCTTCCGTTTTGCAGAATTCAATCTTTTTTCAAAATGGCCAAAATTTCAAAATGGCGTCATGTACTGTTTAGATTTTGATGATTTGCGTGTGATATGATTCAACGGATGTTTACATGAATCGTTTAAAATAAAAAAAGCCTTCTGATATTTTGCCTTTTCATTTGGGCTTCCCAATTGAAGCCCGCCCATAGAGCAGGTACCGTTGCTAGTCAAGAAAATCGATGTTTAAAGCTGTAGCAAAAATCATCCCGAGAGTTCATCATGGCAATGATGTGCCAAATGACCTTATTTCCTTGTTTTAGGCCATTTTCTTGGTTTTCAGACGTCCAAACAAACATACATATATGCAGAATTGCTTGGGGTGAGGGGATGGGGTTGTGCCGATGACCTGGCCCTGGGTACCCCCAGCACATATTTTCCTTTCTATGATTTTCAGACAAATACAAACATACATACAGACAATTTCCTTGTTGGGGGAGATTTTGTGGGAAGGGGTAGCTTAAAACCTTGCCCAGATTCTGGAGTACCTACACCCAGTATTTTGGGCCTCGAGGTGCTACAGTTCGGCCGTGAAAGAATAACGTACATACTCACAAACAAATACATCATGTGAATTGTCTCTTTCTTTCATGCTGAATTCTCCATTTGTGTCGTATTGTCTTCTTTCATTAAATCAATCGTATTTTTAATGCACACACGTCCGTGTGGTTCCACATCCTGCTGTTCAAACCGAATGAGTCCATTGGGAAATCGTTGGAGGTTTATATAAATCTTAATCTTAATGACAGGCGTGTTTAGACTGGAACACGCTCGTTTTTTTTTTTGGTTTTTTTTGGTTTTTTTTGTATACAAGATCGAGGCTCGTGTAAGAGCTAACATTTATCACACAAAAAAAAAAACGGACACATAAAAAAACATAATAAAGGGAGCGGGAGACAAGATGAGGAGAGAGAAGGAAGCACACAAGTACAACATTTGAGAGCAGAGACATCGGGAGATCTGTGGGAGGGAGACGGCTTGGGGGGGATGGGGGTGGGAAGGGGGGAGGGGGGTGTGTGGGGGGTGGGAGAGGTTAAAAAAAAAAAACACATGGACACTGCTAGGACTTCCAGGAAAGAAGTCGGTATTTCAGAAAAGTGGATCAGGGGTGAATTAACGGGTTTTGGAAGGGGGAAGATAAGAGATGGTGGTGAACAGCTGTTTTAAAGACCTGGAGGGTGGAGTGGGATTGAAGAGAGTGAGGGAGTTTGTTCCAGAGGCGGGAGAAAAGAGGAATGAAAGAGTGAAGGTCTTCTTTTATGGCCTTGCATCAATTGGTTAACGATTGCAGTGCATGCACAAAACCCTGAGTATGCCAAACACCACATTCATCTTAATGCAGTTCACTTCTACTTTCAGTTGGAAACTGATGATGTCATCACTCCCAAACACAACCTAAAGAAGTGTTTCTCGTTAAATGAGTCACATCTGTCTTGAATACCTCTACAACTAGAATTGTGTAGAAGAGGTACATGAAATGCAAGCAGGATTAAAAGGCATTGCCCCTCTTAGTCACATAAACATACGAGTTCACCTTATACTCACCTCCATTCATTTAATGTATTGTCCTGTGGATATATTTATCCATGATGTCAACCCAAAGGCCTATTATGTAAGATTCTATGGCATTCTAAATGTAGTGTTTATTGGAGATAAGATATCTGGCTTGTCCTGAAGAAACACGACGATCCGTAATGCAATGCCTCACTTTGGCACCTTACCAGAATGGCGGCTTTTGATTCGACACCAATGGGTTTTGTAACCTACAACAAGATAGTATGCTAGTTCAACACTTCAACACCAACGTGTAAAAAATGTGAAAAAACAATATCGCAATGTTCCTCCAGCACAAGGGGAAAATGCCGTCTGAATTCAAAAAACATTTTGTGAAATATGCAGCAAATGGATGGGGGCTGGGGGGGGGGGGGTCACTTTTTTATATACCCCCTAAATTCCGTCCCCCTACTTTTTTCTGACATTGCTATATTATCCACACGCCCCACTGCTCCATCACTCGCACTTCCTGTAGAAAGGACGGCATTTGTCATTACATTTACGGCATCACCCGAGGACAAGCTGTTCGGAAAAGAAAAACTTACAGCAAATGCAATTGAGCATTATTCCAATAACAAAGCAGACATAATCATAACTTTTTATAACGGTGGTTTTCTCTCACAATTATACATCATCTTTAGTATACAGTTTAAGATTCGAAATCCTTATGAAATTTTAAAATGCCAATAAGAGCCAAATGGAAATGCAAAAAGGTCTTTTTCCCCTTTCTTTGACAAAAACTTGACATGGCAGAAAATTATGTACTGAAGGAGCTGGGGCTCCCACGTCGATCGGAAGAATGGACGCGACAAAAAGCTAGAATTCATCCGAGTTGCTTTAATGAAATCAAACACTCAGGCACTCTGAAAACCCGTTTATCGGTCAGCAATATATATCTATTATCCCAGGGGGTTTGCCCAGGCCCGGCGCCAGGGGGCGTGGCCCAGCGTCCTGGCTGCGGCCTGGCAAGTTGAGGGCGAGCCTGCCCGGGCATGCCCGGGCATGCCCGGGCGTCCCGACCGAGGCCTGGCAAGTTGAGCGCGGGCCTGCCCGGGCGTCCTGGACGAGCCCGGCATGGTGATCGCTCCGCGTCCTTGATAGGTGCAAGGCGATTGTGAAAACCCAGCGGCAGCCGCTACACATGTCCCCCCAGAATCGACTTGCACCGGCAGGGTCAATTTGAGGGGGGTCCTGATGACCCGGCCGAAGCGACCCCTGGCGGGTCGTGGGAGGGGGTCCGGTGAGGTGGTGGGCGGTCGAGTGGGGGGCACTGTGGACGGGGGGCGGCCTCGCCGCGGCGGAAGGGCCACCCGTGGTGGGTGGTCGACGTCCACGTGCGCCGGCTTGAGGCGGTCCACTGCAATCCGGTCCGACCTGCCGCCGATGTCGATGACGAACGACTTGTCGTCCCGTCGCAGCACCCAGAAGGGCCCGTCGTACGGCGGCTGGAGTGGCCACCGATGTGCGTCGTGACGCACAAAAACATACTCCGCTGTGCGGAGTGCTGGGGGGACGTAGGACTGGGGGTCACCGTGGTGGGATGTTGGCACGGGGGCAAACCGTCGGGCGGCCTCCTGGAGGTCCGAGCGCTGGTGAGCTGCGGACCAGGGACTGGTAGCATCGGGCACGAATTCGCCCGGGACGCGTAGCACCTGGCCATAGACAAGCTCGGCGGTGGATGCCTGGAGGTCCTCCTTGGGGGCCGTGCGAAGGCCCAAAAGGACCCACGGCAGCCGGTCGGCCCAACCGCCGTCTTGAAGGCCGGCCATGAGCGCGGCCTTCATGGAGCGGTGGAATCGCTCGCACAACCCGTTTGCTTGGGGGTGGTAGGCCGTAGTACGGTGGAGCTTGACCCCCAGGTTGCGGGCGACCGTGCCCCACAGCTCGGAGGTGAACTGTGGTCCGCGGTCTGACGAGATGTCCGCCGGTGCGCCGAAGCGGGCGACCCAGGTGGCGATGAAAGCCTGCGCCACGTCGGCGGTGGTGGTGGAGACGAGGGGAACGGCCTCCGGCCACCTGGTGGTCCTGTCCACCATGGTGAGCAGGTGTGTGAACCCCCGTGATGGGGGGAGGGGGCCCACCAGATCCACGTTGACGTGGTCGAAACGTCGTTCGGGCACGGTGAAAGGTGCCAGCGGGGCCTGGGTGTGTCGGTGGACCTTGGCCCGTTGGCAGGCCGTGCAGGTGCTGGTCCAATCGCGGACGTCCCGACGAAGGCCGTGCCAGACGAAACGCGCCGACACCAGCTTCTGGGAAGCTTTCCGGCCCGGGTGGGAAAGGCCGTGGAGGGAGGCGAAGATGCGGCGTTGCCAGGTGACGGGCACGATGGGGCGAGGCTGGCCTTGGGAGACGTCGCAGAGCAGGACAGTGTCCGCGCAGGGGATGTCGGCCAGGCGGAGGCCCGTGTCCGCCGCCCGGAGGGCTTGCACCGTGGTGTCGGTGGTTTGGTCCGCCGCCATAAGCGCAAAATCCACGCCCAGGTGGACCGCGTTCGCGCTGGCCCGGGAAAGACAGTCGGCCACGGCGTTGTTTTTGCCGGCGACGTGCCGGATGTCCGTGGTAAACTCCGACACGGCGGACAGGTGGCGCTGTTGGCGGGCCGACCATGGCTCCGTGACCTTGGCCATGGCGTAAACCAACGGCTTGTGGTCGACGAACGCCGTGAAAGGTCGGCCCTCCAGGAGGTGGCGGAAATGGCGGACGGCCAGGTGTAGACCGAGGAGCTCCCGGTCAAACGTGCTGTATTTGAGCTCGTTCGGCCGGAGCTGCCGGCTGAAAAAAGCGAGTGGCTGCCAAACCCCGTTCACCCATTGCTCATGTACGGCGCCCACCGCGTAGTCGGAGGCATCCGTGGTGAGGGCGATGGGAGCGTTGAGCACCGGGTGAGCGAGCAGTGTTGCGTCGGCGAGGGCCCGCTTTGAGCGTTGGAAGGCCGCATCCATTGCTGCGGACCAGGCGATGTCGTGCTTGGCCGGCTTGCCCCGGAGGGCTTCGTAGAGGGGCCGCATGAGTTGAGCAGCGCGGGGCACGAAGCGGTGATAAAAATTCACCATTCCCAGGAATTCCTGCAGGGCCTTTATGGTGCGGGGACGCGGGAACGTGGTGATGGCCTCGACCTTGGTTGGCAGCGGCACGGCCCCGTTCTTGGTGATGTGGTGGCCCAAAAAATCAATGGCCGTCGTGCCGAAGTGGCATTTGGCCGGGTTGACGATGAGGCCCTGCTCGCTGAGGCGCCCGAACAGTGTTCGGAGGTGGAGGAGGTGCTCGGCCCGGGACGTGCTGGCGACGAGGATGTCGTCCAGGTAAACGAAAAGGAACGGCAGGTCACGCAGCACGCCGTCCATCAAGCGCTGGAACGCCTGAGCCGCGTTCTTGAGACCAAACGGCATCCGCAAGAATTCGAATAAGCCGAACGGCGTGATGACTGCCGTTTTAGGGACGTCGGCCGCCCTGACAGGTACCTGGTGATATCCCCGTATGAGATCAATTTTCGAAAAAACGACCCGTCCCGCCAGACGGGCGGAGAAGTCTTGGATATGCGGGATCGGGTACCTGTCGGGGGTGGTAGCGTCATTGAGACGGCGGTAGTCGCCACACGGGCGCCATCCACCCCCCGGCTTTGGCACGATGTGCAGTGGCGAGGCCCACGCGCTATCGGAGCGCCGCACGATGCCGAGGTGCTCCAACGCGTCGAATTCGGCCTTCGCTACGGCGAGCTTGGCTGGGTCGAGGCGGCGGGCCCTGGCGTAGACCAGCGGGCCCGTGGTTGGTATGTGGTGCTCGATCCCATGCCGTACTGCGACGGCCGAAAACGTCGGCCGCGTGAGGGCCGGGAACTCCGTGAGCAGGCGAGCAAACTCATTCGCCGCCGGGACGGTGCATGCCAGCTCGGTCGGCGTGGAGCTGCTCAATGTGCATACCAGGGAGCTGAAGGTTTCAGCGTTGATTAAACGACGCCGTTGGACGTCCACCAGCAGTCCGTGTGCGCAGAGGAAGTCGGCGCCTAGCAGAGCCATGGGCACGTTGGCGGTTACAAACGTCCAAGCAAAGCGTTGGCCGCCGAAGCAGAGGGTGACGTTGCGCGGGCCGAAGGTGCGGATAGTCGATCCGTTGGCCGCAACCAAGGAGGGGCCGCAAACCGCGGATTGCCTGTCCTGGTCAAAGGCGGGTATGACGCTCAGTTGGGCGCCGGTGTCGCACAGGAAGCGCCGTCCGGACGCTTTATCCATGATGAACAGTAAGTTGCCCGTGTGGCCGGCGCTCATGGCTGGTAATGAACGCCGGCCCGGCCGTTTCCCGGCCTGCCGAAGGTGCACGGGGGTCGGCATGTCCGGGCCTTCTGTCCGAACCTGGCATGATAGTAACACCACGCTTGGTCAGGTGGAGGCCTCGGTCGTCGTGCTGGAGGTGGTCGGCTCGGTAGAGCGGCCGCCAATTGCGTCGGCAGTTCGGCCGTCGACCGTGCCGGGTGCTCGGGCGCCATGGGTGTTGCGTCGGCCGGCGGTGGGTCCCATGTCGCCGCTGCGATGCGCTGTCCTGCGGCGGAGATCTTGTCGGCTTCTCTGGCAAGGGCCCGGGGATCTGTGATCGTCGTGCTTGCCAGGGCGAGGCGTACCGGGTTAGGCAGCTGACGGAGGAACAGCTCCCGGAACAGGAATGCCGGAGAGTGCTCGCCGAGCAGTGAAAGCATGTAGTCCATTCGCTCGGAAGGGCGCGTGTCGCCGAGCTCAGGCAGTTCGAGCAGGCGCCGTGCGCGTTCCGCCGATGGGAGGGCGAAAGCATCGAGGAGCAGCTTCTTAATCGCGCCGTATTTGTCAGCGGCTGGCGGGCTTTCGAGGAGGCTCAGGGCGCGGGCCGCGGTAGCCGACCCGAGCGCAGCTACCACATGGTGGAAGCGGGTGTCGTCGGCCGTGACGCCTCGCAGGGCGAACAGGGACTCCGCCTGCGCGAACCAAACCGCCGCGTGAGCCTCCCAGAAGGTAGGCAGTTTAAGGGCGACTGCCGTGTCCATGTCGATAGGTCACCAATGAAGGAGCTGGGGCTCCCACGTCGATCGGAAGAATGGACGCGACAAAAAGCTAGAATTCATCCGAGTTGCTTTAATGAAATCAAACACTCAGGCACTCTGAAAACCCGTTTATCGGTCAGCAATATATATCTATTATCCCAGGGGGTTTGCCCAGGCCCGGCGCCAGGGGGCGTGGCCCAGCGTCCTGGCTGCGGCCTGGCAAGTTGAGGGCGAGCCTGCCCGGGCGTCCTGGACGAGCCCGGCATGGTGATCGCTCCGCGTCCTTGATAGGTGCAAGGCGATTGTGAAAACCCAGCGGCAGCCGCTACACACGTCCCCCCAGAATCGACTTGCACCGGCAGGGTCAATTTGAGGGGGGTCCTGATGACCCGGCCGAAGCGACCCCTGGCGGGTCGTGGGAGGGGGTCCGGTGAGGTGGTGGGCGGTCGAGTGGGGGGCACTGTGGACGGGGGGCGGCCTCGCCGCGGCGGAAGGGCCACCCGTGGTGGGTGGTCGACGTCCACGTGCGCCGGCTTGAGGCGGTCCACTGCAATCCGGTCCGACCTGCCGCCGATGTCGATGACGAACGACTTGTCGTCCCGTCGCAGCACCCAGAAGGGCCCGTCGTACGGCGGCTGGAGTGGCCACCGATGTGCGTCGTGACGCACAAAAACATACTCCGCTGTGCGGAGTGCTGGGGGGACGTAGGACTGGGGGTCACCGTGGTGGGATGTTGGCACGGGGGCAAACCGTCGGGCGGCCTCCTGGAGGTCCGAGCGCTGGTGAGCTGCGGACCAGGGACTGGTAGCATCGGGCACGAATTCGCCCGGGACGCGTAGCACCTGGCCATAGACAAGCTCGGCGGTGGATGCCTGGAGGTCCTCCTTGGGGGCCGTGCGAAGGCCCAAAAGGACCCACGGCAGCCTGTCGGCCCAACCGCCGTCTTGAAGGCCGACCATGAGCGCGGCCTTCATGGAGCGGTGGAATCGCTCGCACAACCCGTTTGCTTGGGGGTGGTAGGCCGTAGTACGGTGGAGCTTGACCCCCAGGTTGCGGGCGACCGTGCCCCACAGCTCGGAGGTGAACTGTGGTCCGCGGTCTGACGAGATGTCCGCCGGTGCGCCGAAGCGGGCGACCCAGGTGGCGATGAAAGCCTGCGCCACGTCGGCGGTGGTGGTGGAGACGAGGGGAACGGCCTCCGGCCACCTGGTGGTCCTGTCCACCATGGTGAGCAGGTGTGTGAACCCCCGTGACGGGGGGAGGGGGCCCACCAGATCCACGTTGACGTGGTCGAAACGTCGTTCGGGCACGGTGAAAGGTGCCAGCGGGGCCTGGGTGTGTCGGTGGACCTTGGCCCGTTGGCAGGCCGTGCAGGTGCTGGTCCAATCGCGGACGTCCCGACGAAGGCCGTGCCAGACGAAACGCGCCGACACCAGCTTCTGGGAAGCTTTCCGGCCCGGGTGGGAAAGGCCGTGGAGGGAGGCGAAGATGCGGCGTTGCCAGGTGACGGGCACGATGGGGCGAGGCTGGCCTTGGGAGACGTCGCAGAGCAGGACAGTGTCCGCGCAGGGGATGTCGGCCAGGCGGAGGCCCGTGTCCGCCGCCCGGAGGGCTTGCACCGTGGTGTCGGTGGTTTGGTCCGCCGCCATAAGCGCAAAATCCACGCCCAGGTGGACCGCGTTCGCGCTGGCCCGGGAAAGACAGTCGGCCACGGCGTTGTTTTTGCCGGCGACGTGCCGGATGTCCGTGGTAAACTCCGACACGGCGGAGAGGTGGCGCTGTTGGCGGGCCGACCATGGCTCCGTGACCTTGGCCATGGCGTAAACCAACGGCTTGTGGTCGACGAACGCCGTGAAAGGTCGGCCCTCCAGGAGGTGGCGGAAATGGCGGACGGCCAGGTGTAGACCGAGGAGCTCCCGGTCAAACGTGCTGTATTTGAGCTCGTTCGGCCGGAGCTGCCGGCTGAAAAAAGCGAGTGGCTGCCAAACCCCGTTCACCCATTGCTCATGTACGGCGCCCACCGCGTAGTCGGAGGCATCCGTGGTGAGGGCGATGGGAGCGTTGAGCACCGGGTGAGCGAGCAGTGTTGCGTCGGCGAGGGCCCGCTTTGAGCGTTGGAAGGCCGCATCCATTGCTGCGGACCAGGCGATGTCGTGCTTGGCCGGCTTGCCCCGGAGGGCTTCGTAGAGGGGCCGCATGAGTTGAGCAGCGCGGGGCACGAAGCGGTGATAAAAATTCACCATTCCCAGGAATTCCTGCAGGGCCTTTATGGTGCGGGGACGCGGGAACGTGGTGATGGCCTCGACCTTGGTTGGCAGCGGCACGGCCCCGTTCTTGGTGATGTGGTGGCCCAAAAAATCAATGGCCGTCGTGCCGAAGTGGCATTTGGCCGGGTTGACGATGAGGCCCTGCTCGCTGAGGCGCCCGAACAGTGTTCGGAGGTGGAGGAGGTGCTCGGCCCGGGACGTGCTGGCGACGAGGATGTCGTCCAGGTAAACGAAAAGGAACGGCAGGTCACGCAGCACGCCGTCCATCAAGCGCTGGAACGCCTGAGCCGCGTTCTTGAGACCAAACGGCATCCGCAAGAATTCGAATAAGCCGAACGGCGTGATGACTGCCGTTTTAGGGACGTCGGCCGCCCTGACAGGTACCTGGTGATATCCCCGTATGAGATCAATTTTCGAAAAAACGACCCGTCCCGCCAGACGGGCGGAGAAGTCTTGGATATGCGGGATCGGGTACCTGTCGGGGGTGGTAGCGTCATTGAGACGGCGGTAGTCGCCACACGGGCGCCATCCACCCCCCGGCTTTGGCACGATGTGCAGTGGCGAGGCCCACGCGCTATCGGAGCGCCGCACGATGCCGAGGTGCTCCAACGCGTCGAATTCGGCCTTCGCTACGGCGAGCTTGGCTGGGTCGAGGCGGCGGGCCCTGGCGTAGACCAGCGGGCCCGTGGTTGGTATGTGGTGCTCGATCCCATGCCGTACTGCGACGGCCGAAAACGTCGGCCGCGTGAGGGCCGGGAACTCCGTGAGCAGGCGAGCAAACTCATTCGCCGCCGGGACGGTGCATGCCAGCTCGGTCGGCGTGGAGCTGCTCAATGTGCATACCAGGGAGCTGAAGGTTTCAGCGTTGATTAAACGACGCCGTTGGACGTCCACCAGCAGTCCGTGTGCGCAGAGGAAGTCGGCGCCTAGCAGAGCCATGGGCACGTTGGCGGTTACAAACGTCCAAGCAAAGCGTTGGCCGCCGAAGCAGAGGGTGACGTTGCGCGGGCCGAAGGTGCGGATAGTCGATCCGTTGGCCGCAACCAAGGAGGGGCCGCAAACCGCGGATTGCCTGTCCTGGTCAGAGGCGGGTATGACGCTCAGTTGGGCGCCGGTGTCGCACAGGAAGCGCCGTCCGGACGCTTTATCCGTGATGAACAGTAAGTTGCCCGTGTGGCCGGCGCTCATGGCTGGTAATGAACGCCGGCCCGGCCGTTTCCCGGCCTGCCGAAGGTGCACGGGGGTCGGCATGTCCGGGCCTTCTGTCCGAACCTGGCATGATAGTAACACCACGCTTGGTCAGGTGGAGGCCTCGGTCGTCGTGCTGGAGGTGGTCGGCTCGGTAGAGCGGCCGCCAATTGCGTCGGCAGTTCGGCCGTCGACCGTGCCGGGTGCTCGGGCGCCATGGGTGTTGCGTCGGCCGGCGGTGGGTCCCATGTCGCCGCTGCGATGCGCTGTCCTGCGGCGGAGATCTTGTCGGCTTCTCTGGCAAGGGCCCGGGGATCTGTGATCGTCGTGCTTGCCAGGGCGAGGCGTACCGGGTTAGGCAGCTGACGGAGGAACAGCTCCCGGAACAGGAATGCCGGAGAGTGCTCGCCGAGCAGTGAAAGCATGTAGTCCATTCGCTCGGAAGGGCGCGTGTCGCCGAGCTCAGGCAGTTCGAGCAGGCGCCGTGCGCGTTCCGCCGATGGGAGGGCGAAAGCATCGAGGAGCAGCTTCTTAATCGCGCCGTATTTGTCAGCGGCTGGCGGGCTTTCGAGGAGGCTCAGGGCGCGGGCCGCGGTAGCCGACCCGAGCGCAGCTACCACATGGTGGAAGCGGGTGTCGTCGGCCGTGACGCCTCGCAGGGCGAACAGGGACTCCGCCTGCGCGAACCAAACCGCCGCGTGAGCCTCCCAGAAGGTAGGCAGTTTAAGGGCGACTGCCGTGTCCATGTCGATAGGTCACCAATGAAGGAGCTGGGGCTCCCACGTCGATCGGAAGAATGGACGCGACAAAAAGCTAGAATTCATCCGAGTTGCTTTAATGAAATCAAACACTCAGGCACTCTGAAAACCCGTTTATCGGTCAGCAATATATATCTATTATCCCAGGGGGTTTGCCCAGGCCCGGCGCCAGGGGGCGTGGCCCAGCGTCCTGGCTGCGGCCTGGCAAGTTGAGGGCGAGCCTGCCCGGGCATGCCCAGGCATGCCCGGGCGTCCCGACCGAGGCCTGGCAAGTTGAGCGCGGGCCTGCCCGGGCGTCCTGGACGAGCCCGGCATGGTGATCGCTCCGCGTCCTTGATAGGTGCAAGGCGATTGTGAAAACCCAGCGGCAGCCGCTACAGTACCAATATATCCACAAGTGTTTATCAACATCTATTATGATCGACCATCAGTCTCAAAAGTGTCGATTTATATACGCGTGAGATAGAATTATTGTACATTTTCAAAAATGTAAAGAGTGCCTCCGATCGTGCACGCACCTTCAGAGGGCTGACACGATATCTCGGAGGAAACGTACTCACCTTTGGGGTGTCCAGTGTGAGTGTAGTTCCTGAACCAACTTATCAACACATGCCTGTGCAGGCAGGATGATCCATCAATGACTGTGCCTGTGCAGGCAGGATGTTCCATCAATGACTGTGCCTGTGCAGGCAGGATGTTCCATCAATGACTGTGCCTGTGCAAGCAGGATGTTCCATCAATGACTGTGCATGTGCAGGCAGGATGTTCCATCAATGACTGTGCCTGTGCAGGCAGGATGTTCCATCAATGACAGCGCCTGGGCAGGCAGGATGCTCCATCAATGACTGTGCCTGTGCAGGCAGGATGTTCCATCAATGACTGTGCCTGTGCAGGCAGGATGTTCCATCAATGACTGTGCCTGTGCAGGCAGGATGTTCCATCAATGACAGCGCCTGTGCAGGCAGGATGTTCCATCAATGACTGTGCCTGTGCAGGCAGGATGTTCCATCAATGACTGTGCCTGTGCAGGCAGGATGTTCCATCAATGACTGTGCCTGTGCAGGCAGGATGTTCCATCAATGACAGCGCCTGGGCAGGCAGAGTGTTCCATCAATGATGGTGCCTGTGCAGGCAGGATGTTCCATCAATGACTGTGCCTGTGCAGGCAGGATGTTCCATCAATGACTGTGCCTGTGCAGGCAGGATGTTCGATCAATGACAGCGCCTGTGCAGGCAGGATGTTCCATCAATGACTGTGCCTGGGCAGGCAGGGTGTTCCATCAATGACTGTGCCTGTGCAGGCAGGGTGTTCCATCAATGACTGTGCCTGGGCAGGCAGGGTGTTCCATCAATGACTGTGCCTGTGCAGGCAGGGTGTTCCATCAATGACTGTGCCTGTGCAGACAGGATGTTCCATCAACGACTGTGACTGTGCAGGCAGGTTGTTCGATCAATGACTGTGACTGTGCAGGCAGGGTGTTCGATCAATGACTGTGACTGTGCAGGCAGGATGTTCCATCAATGACTGTGACTGTGCAGGCAGGATGTTCCATCAATGACTGTGACTGTGCAGGCAGGGTGTTCGATCAATGACTGTGACTGTGCAGGCAGGATGTTCCATCAATGACTGTGACTGTGCAGGCAGGATGTTCCATCAATGACTGTGACTGTGCAGGCAGGATGTTCCATCAATGACTGTGACTGTGCAGGCAGGATGTTCTATCAATGACTGTGACTGTGCAGGCAGGATGTTCCATCAATGACTGTGCCTGTGCAGGCAGGGTGTTCGATCAATGACTGTGACTGTGCAGGCAGGATGTTCCATCAATGACTGTGACTGTGCAGGCAGGATGTTCGATCAATGACTGTGACTGTGCAGGCAGGATGTTCCATCAATGACTCTGACTGTGCAGGCAGGATGTTCCATCAATGACTGTGCCTGTGCAGGCAGGGTGTTCCATCAATGACTGTGACTGTGCAGGCAGGGTGTTCGATCAATGACTGTGACTGTGCAGGCAGGGTGTTCGATCAATGACTGTGACTGTGCAGGCAGGATGTTCCATCAATGACTGTGACTGTGCAGGCAGGATGTTCCATCAATGACTGTAACTTCTAGATGGGGACATTAAGCTATGTGCCGCAACTGCTAGATTTTACTGGTGGATTTTAAAGATTTGTAGGCCATTACTTACCCGCGGCCTTGATGAGGTACTCGGCGAACCTTGCTAACGACCTGGAACAAAACGTTTCTGTGCTAGCGAGAATATTTGGCACCAAAGATGACTGGCCCAGTATGGGGCCGAGAGAGAGATTTTTTTAAACAGTATGTAAGACTCATCGTAGAGTTGAGACACACATACAGGTTGAGCTTGAGGAAAGTGCTGTCACTTCCGTGGGCACCCTGGGTACCAGTGACATCATGGCAATGGTGCCACTTCTCTCACCGCAATCAGTGGGATATTTCCTCAAGAGGAATGTCCCTCTACCCATAGATGCCAACTTAGAGGGGGTCTTTGGTATGACTCGGCTCAGAGCGGATGCACCACTGACCACTCAGAGTGGATGAACCACCGACCTCCCAGACTCAGAGCGGATGAACCACCGACCTCCCAGACTCAGAGCGGATGAACCACCGACCTCCCAGACTCAGAGCGGACGAACCACCGACCTCCCAGACTCAGAGCGGATGAACCACCGACCCTCCCAGACTCAGAGCGGACGAACCACCGACCGCCCAGACTCAGAGCGGATGAACCACCGACCTCCCAGACTCAGAGCGGATGAACCACCGACCTCCCAGACTCAGAGCGGATGAACCACCGACCTCCCAGACTCAGAGCGGACGAACCACCGACCTCCCAGACTCAGAGCGGATGCTGTACCCATTACACCACCCAGTCTAGCCATTTGCCACCTTTAACTGCATTCTTTCCCCCATCCTACTTCGTTTTCAAAATGCAATGAAATAATTAATCAAGACTTTTACATATTTGTTGTAACGAGTATGGCACAGACCTCGTTCTCAACGAGTATGACAGTCAATTGTTTTGCCAAATTTCACAAATGCCGAAAATACCGCGTTATGTAAACGATATTGCATTCAGTTTCTGTTTGGGGACATGGTCATAGAACTTCATTATTATTCCGCAAAACTCCATGTGATTCAACTTCATATTCATTTCCAGCTCACTATGTCTACCAGAATGTTTCCATAACAAATATTCCACGAAAATTGTTCGGCTTAACTTCCTTATCACTACTGTGGTTCTATATATTTAAATTTGAGGATCATAGTAAGTAAGTTACTTCACCCATGAGTTACTGAACTCTGGGGACTTTGTTGGCCTCATTGTGCGTACAAAAGATTTTGAACTATAGTTTATCCGTTATTTCTGAGTCAACCTGTTGCTTATGATAAAATTCGTCTTTATTGATGATATGGCACTTTGGGTGCAATTATTGGAAATTAGGAGTTACACGTAAGGAGGAGAACGTACCACCACCACCGCCACCATTATCCATCATTTCTTCACCCGTCCCCATTGATTTATTCAGGCCTTCACCACCGCCCGTCCCCTATCCTCCATATTTAATTTCCTATATCTGTGCCATGTTTATTTTTAAGCTGAGAGATATCTCCTCTGCTGAGGTTCAGTGGAGTAGAGAACTCACCACTGCAATGGTGGCTTTGATGTTGGTTTGTGTGTTTCATTTGAAATATTGCAACTAGAACGGCACTCAGTAGAGCACATACCTCTGCCAGGCTAAACAGTTCATGTTGTGTATCCCACTGATAGGCCGGATCTGGATTCGGAAGTGAACCAAAATCTAATCGGCTTGTTCTCGTCACCTAACCAACTCGTCCACCAAGTTTATTCATAACTCGTCCATAACTTTTTTAAATATCATGTTATATATCGCTTTTCACCCGATCTCTCAATGGTGAAGAATCGCTTAATAATTAAATAATTCTCGTATCCTAATCCATATTCAGAGCTTCACCAAAATCAAATCGATTTGGTCTTCTCGCACTCACAACCTGTCCACCAACTTTCGTCCAAATCCGTCCCAATCCTGTCTCTGAGCTCTGCAGGCAGTTCCTTCGACCTCATGGCTTGGTTTTTGCTCTGATATGCATTGTCAGCTGTGTGACTATATAGACAGGTGTGTGCCTTTCCAAATCATGTCCAATCAATTGAATTTACCACAGGTGGACTCCAATCAAGGTGTAGAAACATCTCAAAGATGATCAAGAGAAATCGGAGGCACCTGAGCTAAATTTCAAGTGTCATAGCAAAGGGTCTGAATACTTATGTAAATGTGATATTTCAGTTTGTTCTTTTTAATAAATTTGCAAAACTTTCTAAAATCCTGTTTTCTCTTTGTTATTATGGGGTATTGAGTGTAGATTGATGAGGGAAAAAATGAATTCAATCGATTTCAGCATAAGGCTGCAACATAACAAAATGTGAAAAAAGTGAAGGGGTCTGAATACTTTCTGAATGCACTGTATTCTACCCCCGTTAATACACCCCAAATCCACCTTTTTCAAATTCCGTTTTCTTTCCTGAAACTCCTAATTTCCGCCAAACCCTCTCCCTTCCACAGATCTACCGATGTCCTTATTCTCTACTGTTGTTGTGCTTCCCTCTCTCTCTCCCTCTTGTCTCCCGCTCCTTTCATTATGTGTTTCATGTGTGTTTCTATTTTTGTTTTTTGTGTTAGCTCTTACTTTGTATGCAAAAAAACAAAACAAACAAATCTATATTATAATAGCCGTAGATGATTCTGTCTGTCTGTCTGTCTATCTGTTGGGCGTCTGTCCGGGGTGTGGCTTACTCGGTTTGCAGAGTAGCTCCACCCATAGCTCCACCCATTCTGGGAGAGGCTTCATATAATTATAAACAAATATCCACCATTTTATTAACTCGCATAGATTTGAGGCCTGTTTTGTAGGCCCGTGGTGTCTTGCTCTCTCTCCCAGTTTTATTTCAAATCAAATTCGATATATCATTTCATTTTTCACAGTCGCTAACATAGTTTTAGACTCCGTTGAAAAAAAACGGGAAGAAAATCCGATGAAAGTTGCCCTTTATAGAATGAAATGAATTCTCAAACGCCTGTAACTTCAAGGCCATTGAGTCTCTCTCACGCCTTCATCTCCAATCTAACTCACCATCTGATTTCATTTTTATCGATGGTTTTAGACTCGGTGTCAGCAATAATTGAGAACATTCCACACACGCGGGAAAATGCAGATATATTTTTAAAAATCGCGTCATGGTGTATCATACACCGCCCAACATGACACCGATGGCAACGTGTCGATATATATTAAAAATTCGCTTTTGCTTTTCCGTTAAGATATATTACTTTTTCGTTTGATGACAGTCGTCACAAAAACGTCAACAATGATGCCGACATATATTTCTTCGTTTTTATTTCATTCAACATTATTAGCCGGAAGTAAAATATGTTTCAGGAAATTACCGAGAGATATTTCTTCGTTTTTTTTATTAGTTATGTGCGCATACACTTTAAATAGGTTTATTTGAAATCTTTAATTTTCCACAATATAATTTACTTGCCATTTATCATTTGATGATTACGAGACACTTCCTCTTGAGGATCGCGACAATTCATGCGCTGCGTGGAAACTTCCTATTTCCAAAATGAATGAGACGATCGATGAAGAACGCAGACTTGAACAGGATGCAGCAAGAAAGCGAATGAGACGGGCGAACGAGTCCATCGACGAACGTCAATGCAAACTTGCGGGGTCACCCGTGGGAATCCCACGGGCATGGATGTGTGTGACATTTCGACATATTGAGTTAGATGCTGCACATTCATCTATCTATAATTCCAGTAATCTCTGTGTGTATGTTTGTATGTTTGTATGTTTGTATGTTTGTATGTTTGTATGTCTGTATGTCTGTGACCGCTGTTTCTCGACAACCACGGGTCCGATATACTTTAAACTTGCCAGGTATATTGCTGGGGACCCGAGGATGTGCCTTTTCAAGGTTTCATATTAATCGGAGAAGTAGTTACCGAGCTATGTCCAAAAAACGATTCAACCAATCAGAGAGCAGCGAGCTATCACGTGTGCCGAACGTGGCGAACAGACTCTGCCTCGGACCGCACATTTGAGAGCGTATTCATTTATTTCACGTTGGAAAACTATGTTGCCGTTAAACTATGTTTTAAAACTAATTAAAACTAATTTGCGATTCATTCGCTTTCCTGCGCGTTTGTGCACGCGATGGCGATTTCTTTACCAAACTCCGCAAGCCGTTCGCTTTGGACCAAACCATTTCATGTAAATAGAGGGGGGGGATTGTCACCGTACTCGCAAGCCGTTCGCTTTGGACCAAACCATTTCATGTAAATAGAGGGGGGGGATTGTCACCGTACTCGCAAGCCGTTCGCTTTGGACCAAACCATTTCATGTAAATAGAGGGGGGGATATAATTTTAGATATAGATATAGTACGGGCATGCCCTAGTTTTTACAAAATGGTTACTGGCAAGTCATCAGATCCAGAAATGGTGTAATGAACACAATTTATTTACGCGCAAGCAAGAAAGCAAGACGGGCCGATTTCCGATTCCGACGGGCCGACGGGCGAGACGGGCCGATTTGGAGCAAGAAAAAGAACGAGACGGGAGAAAAACGAGAGAAACGCGACGGGGAAAGCCGATTGGAGAGGCGAGTGAGGATCGATTGGAGAGGCGAGTGAGGGGCGATTGGAGAGGCGAGTGAGGAGCGATTGGAGAGGCGAGTGAGGGGCGATTGGAGAGGCGAGTGAGGAGCGATTGGAGAGGCGAGTGAGGGGCGATTGGAGAGGCGAGTGAGGGGCGATTGGAGAGGCGAGTGAGGAGCGATTGGAGAGGCGAGTGAGGAGCGATTGGAGAGGCGAGTGAGGGGCGATTGGAGAGGCGAGTGAGGAGCGATTGGAGAGGCGAGTGAGGAGCGATTGGAGAGGCGAGTGAGGGGCGATTGGAGAGGCGAGTGAGGAGCGATTGGAGAGGCGAGTGAGGAGCGATTGGAGAGGCGAGTGAGGAGCGATTGGAGAGGCGAGTGAGGAGCGATTGGAGAGGCGAGTGAGGAGCGATTGGAGAGGCGAGTGAGGGGCGATTGGAGAGGCGAGTGAGGAGCGGTTGGAGAGGCGAGTGAGGGGCGATTGGAGAGGCGAGTGAGGAGCGATTGGAGAGGTGAGTGAGGGGCGATTGGAGAGGCGAGTGAGGAGCGATTGGAGAGGCGAGTGAGGGGCGATTGGAGAGGCGAGTGAGGGGCGATTGGAGAGGCGAGTGAGGGGCGATTGGAGAGGCGAGTGAGGGGCGATTGGAGAGGCGAGTGAGGAGCGATTGGAGAGGCGAGTGAGGGGCGATTGGAGAGGCGAGTGAGGGGCGATTGGAGAGGCGAGTGAGGAGCGATTGGAGAGGCGAGTGAGGGGCGATTGGAGAGGCGAGTGAGGGGCGATTGGAGAGGCGAGTGAGGAGCGATTGGAGAGGCGAGTGAGGAGCGATTGGAGAGGCGAGTGAGGAGCGATTGGAGAGGCGAGTGAGGAGCGATTGGAGAGGCGAGTGAGGAGCGATTGGAGAGGCGAGTGAGGGGCGATTGGAGAGGCGAGTGAGGGGCGATTGGAGGGGCGATTGGAGAGGCGAGTGAGGGGCGATTGGAGAGGCGAGTGAGGGGCGATTGGAGAGGCGAGTGAGGAGCGATTGGAGAGGCGAGTGAGGAGCGATTGGAGAGGCGAGTGAGGAGTGATTGGAGAGGCGAGTGAGGAGCGATTGGAGAGGCGAGTGAGGAGCGATTGGAGAGGCGAGTGAGGAGCGATTGGAGAGAAGAGTGAGGAGCGATTGGAGGGGAGTGTGAGGCGCGATTGGAGAGGATTGTGAGGCGCGATTGGAGAGGAGTGTGAGGGGCGATTGGAGAGGAGTGTGAGGAGTGATTGGAGGGGAGTGTGAGGCGCGACTGGAGAGGAGTGTGAGGCGCGATTGGAGAGGAGTGTGAGGCGCGATTGGAGAGGTGTGTGAGGCTCGATTGGAGAGGAGTGTGAGGCGCGATTGGAGAGGAGAGTGAGGCACGATTGGAGAGGAGTGTGAGGCGCGATTGGAGAGGAGTGTGAGGCGCGATTGGAGAGGAGTGTGAGGCGCGATTGGAGAGGAGTGTGAGGCGCGATTGGAGAGGAGTGTGAGGCGCGATTGGAGAGGAGTGTGAGGCGCGATTGGAGAGGAGTGTGAGGCGCGATTGGAGAGGAGTGTGAGGCGCGATTGGAGAGGAGTTTGAGGTGCGATTGGAGAGGAGTTTGAGGTGCGATTGGAGAGGCGTGTGAGGCGCGATTGGAGAGGAGTGTGGGGCGCGATTGGAGAGGAGTGTGAGGCGCGATTGGAGAGGAGTGTGAGGCGCGATTGGAGAGGAGTGATTAGAGGGGAGTGTGAGGCACGATTGGAGAGGGGTGTGAGGCACGATTGGAGAGGAGTGTGAGGCGCGATTGGAGAGGAGTGTGAGGCGCGATTGGAGAGGAGTGTGAGGCGCGATTGGAGAGGAGTGTGAGGCGCGATTGGAGAGGAGTGTGAGGCGCGATTGGAGAGGAGTTTGAGGTGCGATTGGAGAGGCGTGTGAGGCGCGATTGGAGAGGAGTGTGGGGCGCGATTGGAGAGGAGTGTGAGGCGCGATTGGAGAGGAGTGATTAGAGGGGAGTGTGAGGCGCGATTGGAGAGGAGTGTGAGGCGCAATTGGAGAGGAGTGATTAGAGGGGAGTGTGAGGCGCGATTGTAGAGGGGTGTGAGGCACGATTGGAGAGGAGTGTGAGGCGCGATTGGAGAGGAGTGTGAGGCGCGATTGGAGAGGAGTGTGAGGCGCGATTGGAGAGGAGTGTGAGGCGCGATTGGAGAGGAGTGTGAGGCGCGATTGGAGAGGAGTGTGAGGCGCGATTGGAGAGGAGTGTGAGGCGCGATTGGAGAGGAGTGTGAGGCGCGATTGGAGAGGAGTTTGAGGTGCGATTGGAGAGGCGTGTGAGGCGCGATTGGAGAGGAGTGTGGGGCGCGATTGGAGAGGAGTGTGAGGCGCGATTGGAGAGGAGTGATTAGAGGGGAGTGTGAGGTGCGATTGGAGAGGAGTGTGAGGCGCAATTGGAGAGGAGTGATTAGAGGGGAGTGTGAGGCGCGATTGTAGAGGGGTGTGAGGCACGATTGGAGAGGAGTGTGAGGCGCGATTGGAGAGGAGTGTGAGGGGCGATTGGAGAGGAGTGTGAGGCGCGATTGGAGAGGAGTGTGAGGCGCGATTGGAGAGGAGTGTGAGGCGCGATTGGAGAGGCATGTGAGGCGCGATTGGAGAGGAGTGTGGGGCGCGATTGGAGAGGAGTGTGAGGCGCGATTGGAGAGGCGTGTGAGGGATTGGAGAGGAGAGGAGTGTGAGGGATTGGAGAGGAGAGGAGTGTGAGGGATTGGAGAGGAGAGGAGTGTGAGGGATTGGAGAGGAGAGGAGTGTGAGGGATTGGAGAGGAGAGGAGTGTGAGGGATTGGAGAGGTGAGGGATTGGAAAGGAGAGGAATGTGAGGGATTGGAGAGGAGAGGAGTGCTAGGTGGAGAGAGGAGAGTGTCAGGTGGAGAGAGGAGAGTGTCAGGTGGAGAGGAGTGAGGGGTCACATATTATGTGAAATAAATAAATTGTGTTCATTACACCATTTCTGGATCTGATGACTTGCCAGTAACCATTTTGTAAAAATGAATGTGCAGCATCTAACTCAATATGTCGAAATGTCACACACATCCATGCCCGTGGGATTCCCACGGGTGACCCCGCTAGTATATATATATATTTTGTTTATGAATTTTCTATAGTTTCTATCATTTCTGCAATTGCGTTTCATTTTATTATCCCACTTTTTTACTTATTTGAGACGCCCTTGACATTTTGACGTCCAGTGTTTGCTTTTGAAAGGTTTGCATTTGTACCTGTATCAAGTGTATTGACCAACTGCCAAGTTGTCGTGGTATTGAAATATTTTTGAGGCTTTTATCTTGCTTTTACGTATCCCCGTATCCGATGATAGAGCCTGAGGGTAACAGTTTTGTGTTTTTGTTTTTTTGTTTTTTTACATGTGACCATTTGCAAAATGCCTTGCTCTGCCGGTTTAAATACCTCATGTGTTACGATCTTTTTCTTCAATTGCAATCGCTTCCTTTGAGATCACCAGTCCGTCCTGGTAAAATTAAAATTGTACTATTGCAGTGCATTGTTTGAGCATGATGTCAAAACCAAGCCTCTGTTTTTTGTTTTTTAAGAGTAATCAAAAGTTGAAAAGAAAAAAAGTTTCATGTACAGGAACATGATGTAAAAGTCACCATCTTTTTCTGTATACTTTGCACATGCTTGAAGAAGGAACTTCTGTATATGCGTCATTCGAAAACGATTGATCAGCAATTTGCAAAGAGCATCCTAATTGTGACATCATCGGTTTCTGAATGTTTTTCCAAAAGCCATTCCTCAATGAACCAAATATGATGAATGTGAATATATTGGCATGGAGAGAGGAGGGGGATGTGAGATTTATCCACCTTGTCTTTGTAATGGCCTTTGATATGCCAGGTTTCTTCTAATTTGGCTATTTCCATTTTTTGTTGTCTCAAATTGCTCAACTCTGGTTTATCAAAACTAGTTTCTTTGATGTGAAGTTATCTTTAAAAACAACCCAGCACACCTCTTATTAACCTTTGTCAAAGATCTCAGAAGCAAAGCTGAGTTGAACCCAGTTCTGATGGAATACACACCTCCATGAAGAAACAGGTGTTTAAGGTTGAGGAATGGCAGGATAGCGTGTCCCCCCCCCCCCTCAAAGTTGTTAGTGTGATCCCTTCTTAGCTCTCTGGTCTTGAAACTGTCTCCCTGTGGGGTCTACTCCAACTCTACTGCCATCCTGGTGCAGTGCGAGCAGGGGACACTCCACCTCAGAGCTTGCCTTCCTTCCTCACGATAGATCTGTAAAGCCAACTGTCCCTTCTGCATTTTGATTGTTGGCATGTACAGAGAATACTAGCACAAAATGTCCTCTTTTTGACATGTACACAGCATACTTGCACAAAATGTCCTCTTTTTGACATGTACACAGCATACTTGCACAAAATGTCCTCTTTTTGACATGTACACAGCATACTTGCACAAAATGACATCTTTTTGACATGTACACAGCATACTTGCACAAAATGTCCTCTTTTTGACATGTACACAGCATACTTGCACAAAATGTCCTCTTTTTGACATGTACACAGCATACTTGCACAAAATAACCTCTTTTTGACATGTACACAGCATACTTGCACAAAATGTCCTCTTTTTGACATGTACACAGCATACTTGCACAAAATGTCCTCTTTTTGACATGTACACAGCATACTTGCACAAAATGACATCTTTTTGACATGTACAC
Organism: Myxine glutinosa; assembly: GCF_964187855.1. Lineage (NCBI taxonomy): Eukaryota > Metazoa > Chordata > Myxini > Myxiniformes > Myxinidae > Myxine > Myxine glutinosa. Next base: position 94,773,240 of record NC_136264.1, on the reverse strand, counting down.
AGCATACTTGCACAAAATGACATCTTTTTGACATGTACACAGCATACTTGCACAAAATGTCCTCTTTTTGACATGTACACAGCATACTTGCACAAAATAACCTCTTTTTGACATGTACACAGCATACTTGCACAAAATGTCCTCTTTTTGACATGTACACAGCATACTTGCACAAAATGACATCTTTTTGACATGTACACAGCATACTTGCACAAAATGTCCTCTTTTTGACATGTACACAGCATACTAGCACAAAATGACATCTTTTTGACATGTACACAGCATACTTGCACAAAATGACATCTTTTTGACATGTACACAGCATACTTGCACAAAATGTCCTCTTTTTGACATGTACACAGCATACTTGCACAAAATGACATCTTTTTGACATGTACACAGCATACTTGCACAAAATGACATCTTTTTGACATGTACACAGCATACTTGCACAAAATGTCCTCTTTTTGACATGTACACAGCATACTTGCACAAAATGTCCTCTTTTTGACATGTACACAGCATACTTGCACAAAATGTCCTCTTTTTGACATGTACACAGCATACTTGCACAAAATGTCCTCTTTTTGACATGTACACAGCATACTTGCACAAAATGACATCTTTTTGACATGTACAGAGAATACTAGCACAAAATGTCCTCTTTTTGACATGTACACAGCATACTTGCACAAAATGACATCTTTTTGACATGTACACAGCATACTTGCACAAAATGTCCTCTTTTTGACCTGTACACAGCATACTAGCACAAAATGAAATCTTTTTGACATGTACACAGCATACTTGCACAAAATGTCCTCTTTTTGACATGTACACAGCATACTTGCACAAAATGTCCTCTTTTTGACATGTACACAGCATACTTGCACAAAATGACATCTTTTTGACATGTACACAGCATACTTGCACAAAATGTCCTCTTTTTGACATGTACACAGCATACTTGCACAAAATGTCCTCTTTTTGACATGTACACAGCAGACTTGCACAAAATAACCTCTTTTTGACATGTACACAGCATACTTGCACAAAATGACATCTTTTTGACATGTACACAGCATACTTGCACAAAATGTCCTCTTTTTGACATGTACACAGCATACTTGCACAAAATAACCTCTTTTTGACATGTACACAGCATACTTGCACAAAATGTCCTCTTTTTGACATGTACATAGCATACTTGCACAAAATGTCCTCTTTTTGACATGTACACAGCATACTTGCACAAAATGTCCTCTTGTTGACATGTACACAGCATACTTGCACAAAATGACATCTTTTTGACATGTACACAGCATACTTGCACAAAATGTCCTCTTTTTGACATGTACACAGCATACTAGCACAAAATGACATCTTTTTGACATGTACACAGCATACTTGCACAAAATGTCCTCTTTTTGACATGTACACAGCATACTTGCACAAAATGTCCTCTTGTTGACATGTACACAGCATACTTGCACAAAATGACATCTTTTTGACATGTACACAGCATACTTGCACAAAATGTCCTCTTTTTGACATGTACACAGCATACTAGCACAAAATGACATCTTTTTGACATGTACACAGCATACTTGCACAAAATGTCCTCTTTTTGACATGTACACAGCATACTTGCACAAAATGTCCTCTTTTTGACATGTACACAGCATACTTGCACAAAATGACATCTTTTTGACATGTACACAGCATACTTGCACAAAATGTCCTCTTTTTGACATGTACACAGCATACTTGCACAAAATGTCCTCTTTTTGACATGTACACAGCATACTTGCACAAAATAACCTCTTTTTGACATGTACACAGCATACTTGCACAAAATGACATCTTGGTATCTGAAAAAGAGGACATTTTGTGTTAGTATGCTGTGTACTTTCCCCGCCTAGATTTTAAATGGGATATTAAATTAATTATTAGTTCATGATGAGAATGAAGAGGAGGCTGGGAATGCTCTGGTATTTGCAGTTGCAATGTATGGATGTGAGTCATGGAGAGTGAAAAAGAAAGGAAGAAGATTGACAGTTTTGAAATGTGTTTTTGGAGAGGAATGTTAAATATTCCAGGGACTGCAAGAAGATCAAACAAATCAGTGCTTGAAGAAATTGGACAACCATGTACATTATAAGCGCTGATATTAAAACAGTCAAACTTTGGACACCTCATGCATGCAGAAAATGCAAGTCTGGAGCAATCAACCGTGCTGGGTATGGTTTTGGGAAGAAGAAGAGGTGGAAGACCTTTCATGTGCTGGATATATGGGGTAAAGGCTGTGACCAACCTGGGTATGGTTTAGGGAAGAAGAGGAAGAGGCAGACCTTCATGTGCTGGATATATGGGGTAAAGGCTGTAACCAAGCTGGGTATGGTTTAGGGAAGAAGAGGAAGAGGCAGACCTTCATGTGCTGGATATATGGGGTAAAGGCTGTAACCAAGCTGGGTATGGTTTAGGGAAGAAGAGGAAGAGGCAGACCTTCATGTGCTGGATATATGGGGTAAAGGCTGTGACCAACCTGGGTATGGTTTAGGGAAGAAGAGGAAGAGGCAGACCTCCATGTGCTGGATATATGGGGTAAAGGCTGTAACCAAGCTGGGTATGGTTTAGGGAAGAAGAGGAAGAGGCAGACCTTCATGTGCTGGATATATGGGGTAAAGGCTGTAACCAACCTGGGTATGGTTTAGGGAAGAAGAGGTGGAGGACCTTGCATGTGCTGGATATATGGGGTAAAGGCTGTAACCAACCTGGGTATGGTTTAGGGAAGAAGAGGAAGAGGCAGACCTTCATGTGCTGGATATATGGGGTAAAGGCTGTGACCAACCTGGGTATGGTTTAGGGAAGAAGAGGAAGAGGCAGACCTTCATGTGCTGGATATATGGGGTAAAGGCTGTAACCAAGCTGGGTATGGTTTAGGGAAGAAGAGGAAGAGGCAGACCTTCATGTGCTGGATATATGGGGTAAAGGCTGTGACCAACCTGGGTATGGTTTAGGGAAGAAGAGGAAGAGGCAGACCTTCATGTGCTGGATATATGGGGTAAAGGCTGTAACCAACCTGGGTATGGTTTAGGGAAGAAGAGGTGGAGGACCTTGCATGTGCTGGATATATGGGGTAAAGGCTGTAACCAACCTGGGTATGGTTTAGGGAAGAAGAGGAAGAGGCAGACCTTCATGTGCTGGATATATGGGGTAAAGGCTGTAACCAAGCTGGGTATGGTTTAGGGAAGAAGAGGAAGAGGCAGACCTTCATGTGCTGGATATATGGGGTAAAGGCTGTGACCAACCTGGGTATGGTTTAGGGAAGAAGAGGAAGAAGCAGACATTGTATGTGCTGGATGTATGGGGTAAAGGCTGTAACCAACCTGGGTATGGTTTAGGGAAGAAGAGGAAGAGGCAGACCTTCATGTGCTGGATATATGGGGTAAAGGCTGTAACCAAGCTGGGTATGGTTCAGGGAAGAAGAGGAAGAAGCAGACATTGTATGTGCTGGATGTATGGGGTAAAGTCTGTAACCAACCTGGGTATGGTTCAGGGAAGAAGAGGAAGAAGCAGACATTGTATGTGCTGGATGTATGGGGTAAAGTCTGTAACCAAGATGTCCCTGCCCAAACTTCGGGAAGCAGTGCAGGATCGGGATGTTTGGAGAAATCTGATCATGGATGTCACCAGAAGTCGGACACTACTGGATGGAACTAGATAACTAGATGATAAGAATGAAGTCAGTATATACAAGATTCAGTACATTGATTGATAAAGCTAATTGTCTTACCTTGGCAAATGAGAAAAACATGTTTGATAGCATTGCTGTCCTTTATGACACAGTGTCCCATTTAATCCTTTTTGAGGGGCTTTGCAATGCAAACAATCCATGGATGCTTCGCAGAGTCGTACTCTGTTGAAGGTTAGGTCCTTATGGCCACATGATTGTGGTCATTTTATAGATTAAACTCATTGTTCATGGTAAAATGCAGTCATGTTTCATTACAAAATGATCAGAATCTCTTTTTTATTTAAATTTCACAAATGCAATAAATGAGTTGGCCTGTTTGGCATTTGCATACGAGTACAAATTGCAGCAAATTTTTGACGTTTAGTCATAGGAGTACCTGAGTACCTGAGTTGCTGAATGTTGAGGAGGTGACGCTGTTTGTTTCATTTTCAGGGCAGAGCACAGCAGGATCAGCAGTGCAAGCAGACATCCAAGGCTTTCACATGGGATTCCATGCTTGTGCTAAAGAAGTCCTGCTGTATCTCAGCCAGCAGGAGAAGTGGGGCCTTCAAGAGGCTAAAAGCACAGACCTCATGACCCATCTGCAGCATGTAGCCTTTCTTAATCTGCCACAACCTCGAAAGGTACAACACCAGCATCGTAAGTCAGAAGGAAGCCCTACTACCTTGTGCCCCGCTCTCCTTGCACCCGTCTCACCTGTGCCAGTTCCCCGTCCATGCAGTGAGAGTCACCATCAAGGTGTGACGGAGCTTATCGGGAGCGATACAGATACTGACAGTGGGTATGGGGGAGAGGTGCTGGCCCAAGTGAAACGAGAGCCCGAAGAAGAGGAAGAGGAGGATAAATATACAAGGGAGGAAGAAGAAGAGTGCATGAAAGAAGCCCCCAAATGTGATAAATTACTGATTGGTGGACCTTATGCCAAGCGATTTAGGACGGACGCGTCGTCACGGTATATCCCCAAAGGTACTTCTTTGCAGCCACCACCACTCCCACAGCAGTCTCCATTGTGTATGCCCTTCTACCTCTTCCATCCTGCAACTGCCGCAGCGGTAGCTGCGGGATACGTCCCTCTGCCATTCCTTTATCCGAGACTGCCTCCACTGGATGCATTTATGCCACTGAATATGACTGCTCAAGCACCCTGTCTGCTTCAGCCTGGCGCTAGTCCCAGTGAGGGCCTGTGAAGTGGGGAATGAAAACTGCTTGTTCAGAGCAGAAAGTAGACAAAGTGCATTTATTGAAAGACATTTGCTGGTCTGAAGTGGACGACTGAAAAACCATAGTTAGACAATGTAAATTCGAATAAAGATTAGGTGAAAGGTCTCACTGTGAAGTCTGGATGTTGTAAATACATTGGTTCTCTTCAGGTGGACATTCCAAGGTGTATACGAAATATTATTATTTTGGTGTTGTCAGAGTGCTAACCATGATGCCGTGATGTTTGTCAAGTCGAAAATAACTTCTTTTTTTGGTTACTAACAAGAGCCTTTATACGTGAGCTGTCGATGAAACAGCCAGAGCACCCACCTGCTAGAAGGTCCAAAACGACCATGGTCTCTGGTCGTTTTGATGTTGGTGCAACTTTGAGAACACACTGAAGGGCATTTTAAATGGAGAGATTTTGTAAAACTCTTCTGCAGAGTTGAAGAAGAGCTTTGTAAAAGAGCTTGAAATGACCTTTGTGCACGGGGTGTTGTATATTATTTTATGTACATGGCAGCTGAGCTGGGTCTAAGTGCAAGTGTAAACTAAGTTGTTTTGGGGGGGGGGGGGGGGAGATGGTGTGGGGGCTTTCCATCTCATTGTAGAAGTATATCTTTTCAAGCTTCTTGCATTTTGTCATCATCTGTCATCTTGGCTGATACTTCCTTAAGTTATTAGATTTCTAATAGACATGCACTTATGAGGTTTTTTAATGGGTGTAGGTGGAAAATGGTGTAATGACCAAAGGGTCTTCAACCACCTGCCGTGATGGAAGCAATACTCTTGTTTGTCCAGCACATAATTCTGGACGTGTGTGTGACGTCCTTTGCGGCAACTTGCCTTCTCGGACTGGAAACAGACTTTGCTGTTGGTCCGACTGGAACATGAACCTCATGCCTGTATTCCCGGTTATGGAAGGGAGAGATGAGCAGCTTGCGGAGAACCGCCGCACATGCTTGTTGAAAATAATTCTCGGAAACTTTCAGTGGCGGTCGATAAATTATAAGCAAAAGTCACTTTTTGAGACCACAACATTCTGTGACAAACTCATTTGATCCATTGCCCTTGTAATTGTCAAATCTGTAATAAAAAGAGGAACTCAGATTCACTCGGATGGCACTTTGTTGTGCATTATACGAAGTTTCTCAAAAGCAGCATTTATAGCATACAATGTGCTATATCATTTGATTCCACTAAAAACTCAGTTTCACTTTTCCTTGTTCCAACTTTTGAAAACTGTTTTGAACCTTGAATATAGTTTACTGACACATCTCATCCATCAGGAATTATCCCCGACTCCGAATCAAATATTCTCCATTTAAGTTTTTGCCCTTTTCTTTCAGTGATTGTGCAAACATCTTGTTGTTCGGCGACCTTTCCTTGTGCAGGTTGTCCCTGGAGCTCACGGGCTAATTTGAGGTGACTTTTTGGCGTGGACCTTGTTTTGAATATCATCACCTTTAAGTAACAGAGCATTGTCAGTTTCCTTCAGCATCATAATCTGGCATTCACAATAATAACTTATTTATTGTCAGAGATAACTTTGTGTATACCAGCAATGGTACCCACCCTATGGGTGGGCTTCAATTTTTGAGGCCCAAATGAAAAGGCAAAATATCAGAAATTGAAGGCTTTTTTATTTTAAACGATTTATATAAACATCCGTTAAATCATATCACACGCAAATCATCAAAATCTAAACAGTATTTGTAGAATTTCAATAAAAGCCTCATAACTGATCATATCGGTGAATATTATTCCATAGTGTTTGTAAAAACTGGAAAATTGGAAAAATTGGAAAAACAATATAGTGTGGCGGGCACAAGGGACAATAATTCCGCGCACCAGTGGGTGGCGCGAGCGTCCAGGCGGGGAACGAAAGCGCATGCCCCGCCTTTCGACCGATCGGCCACGCCCGGGGACAAGGCGTGGCCTCGGGACATATATGCGGGCTCTAAGCTCGAGCCCGCCCAGTGCTGAAGTGCAAGCTCTTAATAAAGACTCTGTTTGTACCAACGCGTTGTGGCCTACCTCTCTGGCAATCGAGTCGTGTGTGCACAGCACCACACTGGTGACCCCGATTGGTTCAGCCGTTGCTGACGCCCGAACAGGGCAAACACGCCATGGCTACCAACGCCGTCGCCGTCAAACTCCCGGAGTTTTGGGAAGCACAAGCCGACGTTTGGTTTGTGCAGGCCGAAGCTCAATTTCAGCTCCGAGACATCACGGCAGACGAGACCCGGTACTACCACGTGGTCGCCGCCCTCGGGCCCGGCACTGCCACCCGAGTCGTGTCCATCCTTCAGCGCCCGCCGGGCGACAACAAGTACGAGGCGCTCAAACATCTCCTCCTCACCACGTTCGGGCTCACGGAGATCGAACGGGCCGACCGCCTCCTGGACCTTCCCGCCCTCGGCGACACACGACCATCCATCCGGATGGATTACATGCTGTCGCTGCTTGGAGACCAGAGCCCGGATTTCTTGTTTCGCGCACTTTTCCTCCGCCAGCTACCGATACAGGTGCGCCTCGCATTGGCCGGTTCCAAAATCACGGAACCCCGCGCCCTGGCCGGAGAGGCTGACAAGTTTTTCGCGGCCTGCGACACGCGGTCGGTTTACGGTGCTGCCGTAGTGGATCCCGGGGCAGAGGCTACAGCGCCTCCGGCTGCCCTCGTGGCCGCTGCTGCACCACGCCCATTACCGCCGCCGCCACCACCACGGCCGCCGCGGCCATCACCGCCGCAAACCTGGTGCTACTACCATGCCAGGTTCGGCCGCAAGGCTAAAACGTGTCGCCCGCCGTGCTCTTTTGACGGGTCGGGAAAAGACCGGGCCGGCACTCATTAGCGGCCCTGAGCGTCGGCCATTCTGGCAGCCTGCTGTTCATCACGGACACCTTGTCCGGGCGCCGTTTCCTTTGCGACACAGGAGCGCAGGTAAGCGTCCTCCCCGCCTCCACGCCCGACAAGCAAGCCGCGGACCGGGGCCCCGCTTTGCTTGCCGCCAACGGTACACCCATCCACACATTCGGGAAGCGTTGCCTCTCACTGCGGTTCGGAGAGCAGCGCTTTCAATGGTCGTTCGTGACCGCCAGCGTGCCAATGGCCCTGCTGGGCGCGGACTTCCTATGTGCGCATGGGCTGTTGGTCGACGTGAAGCGCAGACGTCTCGTCCAGGCCGAAACCTTCAGCTCGCTCACTTGTTCGCTGAGCGGCTCATTGAGCGGCTCACCGAGCGGCTTGCCAAGCGGCTTGCTGGAAGGTTCCGTCCCGGCGCGTTTAGTTTGCACGCTTCTGGCAGCGGACGACTTTACCCGCCTCCTAGCCAGTTTCCCGGCCCTCACGTGGCCCACCTTCTCAGCGGTGGCTGTTAAGCACGGGGTGGAGCACCATATACCCACGGTCGGGCCGCCGGTCTACGCCCGGGCAGGCCGACTCGAACCCACGAAGCTCGCCATGGCGAAAGCGGTGTTCGCCACGCTGGAACGGCTGGGGATCGTACGGCGCTCCAACAGCGCTCGGGCTTCTCCTCCACAATGTGCCGAAGCCCGGCGGGGGATGGCGGCCATGCGGGGACTACCGCCGGCTCAATGATGCCACCACCCCCAACCGCTACCCGGTCCCGCATATCCAGGACTTTTCCGCCCAGTTGGCAAACACGACCGTGTTTTCCAAGGTGGACCTCATCCGGGGCTACCACCAGGTCCCCGTACAACCGGGCGATGTCCCGAAGATGGCCGTCATCACCCCTTTCGGCCTCTTCGAGTTCCTGCGAATGCCTTTCGGGTTGAAGAATGCGGCCCAGGCGTTCCAACGGCTTATGGACAGCATCTTGCATGACTTACCTTTCCTCTTTGTCTACCTGGACGACATCCTAGTCGCGAGCGCGTCCCGTGAGGAGCACCTGCTCCACCTCCGCACGCTTTTCGAACGCCTGGGCCAGCATGGCCTAATCATCAACCCCGCAAAGTGCCATTTCGGCGTCGCCACCATCGACTTCTTGGGGTACCGCATCACCAGGCACGGGGCCGTCCCTTTACCAGCCAAGGTGGAGGCGGTCAGGGATTTCCTGCGACCCCGCATGATCAAGGGGCTCCAGGAATTCCTGGGCATGGTAAATTTTTACCACCGCTTCATGCCCCATGTCGCCCAGCTCCTCCGGCCCCTGCACGAGGCCCTCCGGGGCAAGCCGGGCAAAGGTGGCATTGCCTGGGCGGAGCCGATGGCCGCGGCATTTGCATGCGCAAATCTGGCCCTGGCCAATGCCACCATGCTGGCGCACCCGGCGCTTAATGCGCCGATCGCCCTCACCACCGACGCGTCGGACTACGCGGTGGGCATGGTGCACGAGCAGTGGGTGCGTGGTGCTTGGCAACCGCTGGCGTTTTTTAGCCGGCAGCTTCGCCCGCACGAACGCCGCTACAGCACCTTCGACCGCGAGCTGCTCGGGCTCCACCTGGCGGTCCGACACTTCCGCCATCTGCTGGAGGGCCGCCCGTTCACGGCTTTCGTCGACCACAAGCCCCTTGTGTTCGCGATGGCCAAGGTCGCCGAGCCATGGTCGGCACGGCAGCAGCCTCACCTCTCTGCCGTGTCCGAGTATATGACGGACATCCGTCACGTGGCGGGTAAAGACAACCCGGTGGCGGATTGCCTTTCCCGGTCCGTCGCGCACGCGGTCCACCTCGGGATCGACTATGCCCGGATGGCGGAGGACCAGACCGCCGACCCCGGCGTCCAGGCCTTGCGGACCGCCGTCACGGGCCTCCGCGTCACTGAGGTGCCGTTCGACGCCGCGGGCGCGGCCCTCCTGTGCGACGTCTCCCTCGGCCGGCCTCGCCCCATCGTTCCCGCTGGCTGGCAGCGCCCAGTGTTCAATGCCATCCACGGCCTGTCCCACCCGGGCACGAAGGCCTCCCAGAAGCTCGTCGTGGCGAAGTTCGTCTGGCATGGCCTCAGGAAGGGCGTCCGCGACTGGGCCAGGATGTGCCTCACGTGCCAGCGCGCAAAGGTCCACCGCCACACCCAGGCCCCGTCGGCCCCATTTGCGGTGCCCGAGCGTCGGTTCGACCACGTGCACGTCGACCTGGTGGGACCTCTGCCCCCCTCGCGGGGGTTCACCCACCTCCTCACCATGGTGGACCGCACCCCACGGTGGCCGGAGGCCATCCCATTGGCGGCGACGTATGCGGCTGATGTGGCGCATGCCTTCATCGCCACTTGGGTTGCCCGGTTCGGTGCCCCCTCGGACATCTCGTCCGACCGCGGCCCCCAGTTCACCTCGGAGCTCTGGGCCGCGGTGGCGCAAGCGCTCAGCATGAAACTACACCGCACCACGGCCTACCACCCCCAGGCCAATGGCCTGTGCGAGCGCTTTCATCGCTCGATGAAGGCCGCGCTCCGGGCCAGCCTCGGCGATGGCAGCTGGGCCGACAGGCTCCCTTGTGTCCTGCTGGGCCTCAGGACGGCGCCCAAGGACGACCTGCGCGCGTCCTCAGCGGAGCTGGTCTTCGGGCGTCCACTGCGGGTACCGGGCAAATTTATCCCCGACTCCACGGCTCCTTGGTCCGGGGCGCAACAGCGCTCCGCCCTTCAGGAGACTGCCCGGAGGTTTGCCCCAGTGCCGACGGCACACCACGGTTGCCCGTCTTCCCACATCGCCCCGGAGCTTCGCACGGCGGAGTACGTCTTCGTCCGGCACGACGCCCACCGGGCACCGCTACGGCCCCCGTATGACGGGCCCTTCGGCGTGCTGGAGACCGGGGACAAATATTTCACCATCGACATCGGCGGTGCCCCGGATCGCATCTCCGTGGACCACCTCAAGCCGGCCCACCTCGATCTGGACCACCCCCCGCAAGCAGCTCTGCCTCCGCGTCGAGGCCGCCCCCCGGCGGTCGGACCCCCGGCACCTCCCAGCCCCGCCATCCCGCTACCCCCCAGCCCTGCAACCATCGCCAGGGGGCATTTCGGCCGGGTCATCCGGCTTCCCCGCAAGCTCACCCTTCAGGTGCACGGGAATTCTGGGGGGGGCACGTGTGGCGGGCACAAGGGACAATAATTCCGCGCACCAGTGGGTGGCGCAAGCGTCCAGGTGGGGAACGAAAACGCATGCCCCACCTTTCGACCGATCGGCCACGCCCGGGGACAAGGCGTGGCCTCGGGACATATATGCGGGCTCTAAGCTCGAGCCCGCTGTCGTGGAAGTGTTGTGAGACTCAAGACTCCAATGATGTCACAGGTTTACAAAAGATCACAACTTTATTAACTGGTTGTTCACTTCATTCCAATACCAAATAACTACCGTTTAACTCAATGGACCAGGTAACTCTATCCGCATAGTCCCTCTTTCGTGGCTGATGTCTTCTCTGCAGCGCCGTACTCGTGGTACGCGTTCATTCCGTCGGGCAGGGCTTCTGAGGATGAGTGCTCATGAGTCAAGGAGATGTTCACTCTTTTATGGGCACCGCAGTATTAATCCTTCCTCCGCTAATCCTAATCCGTTCTCCGCAAACGTTACTCGGTCGCCTCACTGGCACCAGCTCGCTCCCCTCCTGCTGCGAGTTCCATTTACCAAACAATAGGGGGGTGCTCCAGCCTGGGGCTGTGACCAGGTGGACAAGAGATTACCATGTTCGTGCACATTCCTGACATTCATTTACGAAATCGTCTATCTGCTTCGTTACCAGTCCCAATCAATGAGTTACCTTTCCACAATTCCCTCATCTTTTTGTTTTTGTTTATATTAACCATTAATCTAAACATCAATATAAGTAAACAATCAATCACTGCAAGTAAACATCAATACAAGTATAAGTAAATAATCAATCACTGCAAGTAAACATCATTACAAGTATAAGTAAATAATCAATATCTACAAGTAAATATCAATACAAGTATTCAAACCATAACTTTGGTAATCAAATTCCCTTAGGCATACACCGTCATCCTGCAAGAATCACAAAACATTTCGTTGGTCATTGACTCCTTCCATATTGTTCAATCTATTGCATTTGCATCACAAATATCTTTTCAAAACAACACTTCACCATCACCAAGATACAACAATTTCACTTCATTTTCAAGTTTTGTAAAGCATCTGCACCATCTGGCAAAAACGTTTGCCTCCACACAAATGTTGACTTTGTTTGAAAGGAAGGGCTGATCACTTGTGTTTGAATCCAGGTATGAAACATTTTCTCCTAATGTCTTCATAGCACCTGCACTACTTCGTGTAGGATTTCGCTGTTGTGGTAACATTGCGGAGTCATAGACTGACCCTGCTCTCCATGTAGCATTCTTGCCACTTTTTGCTGTAAACCATAGTAATTCCTGAACAAGGCCTTCACCCAGTTGTAGTCGACTTGCCTCCTCCCTCATTGTGAGTGGGCAGCAAGTATTGGTGTGACGTTGATTGGCCAGCAAGATGTGGAACAGGGATGCCGGATGCATCCACAATGATGTTGGGACCATGGTGTTCAGGTCATCCATGGTCCATACCAGGAGTGGCCCGCAGAATCGTGCACAGCTGTTGTGAAAAGGCACAGCCATTGGTTTGCAGCTCCATGCTGGCTCCCCGGAAGTTGGTGAAGTAATAACATATGTCCCCGCATTTCACAGAGGTTGCAGGTAAGGTGTCGTTGTCCTGCAACTTCTGATGTGATGAATGTTCCAAGCCTTCGAACAAGAGTAAGTGATCGCCTTTCTTTCATATGTTGCAGTGTGATCCAGGCAAATGGTCACATAAATTTCCTTGGTGAAGGTAAGCATCCATCTCCAAGTTACACGGGAGAATGTCTTCATCATTCTTTGAGAAAGAGGGTGTATGCCACGTTTAACTTCATTTTTTAGCCACAAATTTTCTTTCTCGAACTTCTTCCCAATTCCGTTAGCACCCCCTTCAAATGTGATCTCGTCTTATCCTTATGCTCAGTCACATCTGAATCTGCTTTCCACACACACTGAATCAGATAGGGTACATCTTACCATGAAATCAGCATAATCATGTATATCTTCCGACAGTTTCACATTCAACAATTTGTTGTTTTTCCTTAACACAAAAAAAGTTATATTCATTTATATGCGTCACACAAATAATATTCAATCAGGTATGTATTTGACTACTAAACTAAGAATAGCATCCACAATTGCTTTCAGGTTAATATAGTTCAAAAATTAACTCATGCAGGTATTTTAGCACTACTCTAAGAAAATAAATTGTATATGATTACAATCACAAACGGGAATATCTAATTCCCAACAACAATTTTCCCAAACCAACAAATTAAGCATAATGTATTATTACCATAATTCCTCTCCACTTTTTCTTTTCCCTTTTTTTTTCCTAACAGTGTGTCACTCGTGGTGATATGAGTTCACTGATATTGTAATTGACACAACTCATAACATTGTCGTTATGCCATTATCTTAATTCTACTGTATTCATTTGCAACATCACTTGATTCAATCTTTTAATCTCAGTATTTATGTCGCCATAAAAGTCTTCCTCTTGTGGTTCCACATTTCTTTCCTCATTTGTCACTTCATGCGTTATCATCGTGTTGTTGGTTACCTTATTCAAACACACCGTCACTAAGGCTTTCAAGCAAGCCACCACTAAAACAATTGCCAATATAACTACTAAACCAACAAACAAGTCTGCTACTCCTTGTATATATTCATACCTATGACATAATTATATGTCGATGACATTCAACATTATATACCAAACTAACAAGCTTCCTAAAAGGTAAATAAAGAAAATCCCTTAATATGTAACATAAATCAGATTATTTGTCTTACCCTGATCCCCCTATCTCCCGGGGTTGAACTCAATCCCCTGATCATGAGTGTAGTTGTGATACATTTTTCACTCATGTTGTATTAATATCAGCAGGTAATTGTATGTCATGTAGGCAAATAAATGTCACTATCCCAAGTAGGAATATCACATGTTGAAAATGTAATGTTTATCAATGCAAGGGGTGTTAAAATGTAATTCAAATGACTGTAAATCACAACTATCATTTATCTGCCACTGAATGTTCTGCTGGGCTGCTAGGTGCAGCCTCATTTTCTGTGGGATCATCCACCTTAGCCCCATGTGCTTGTTTGCAATGAGGGGCATGAATCCAACTTTCTATTTTGGGTCCATATATTTTTTTCCTATTCTTATCAATCTCCTATGGTTTATCATTTCGTTCCAAGATACCGCAACCAAAGGTTTTAACCAAAGCTCTACCAAACTATTTCCAATTTGAACAAAAAATGCCAGTGAAACAATGATTCGAAGAATTAACTTCAAGGGGTCAATAAATTTATTCTATAGCCAGATCTAATTTTCCCATCCAATAGTTTGCCTTGCCACATGTCATATTATAACACTTTAATAAACCTTCGAAAAATGTTTCCCATCTCAATAAATTTCCTTTTTACAAATAGCCATGTGTAACTTACGTATTTAACTACAATTTCCTCTCAATTTGTTTGGCCTAACTGGCCGCAAAAGTGGCTGCCAGCATGCAGTACCGTTTTTTATCTACCAAGGAAGTGCACGTCCACACAAGACCTCTACCAAAATGTTGTTTGTAAAAACAAATCTGGGATTTCCGATTACATGGATGCACTCTCAGGACATTTTCAGGCTGCTGTTAACAATCCACTATGATAAATTAATTCCTTTACCCACAATCAAATAATTAGTACAAATTGAGGATATTATCCATCTGACATTCATTTATAGATTCATTATGTTGGATCTAATATATATATATTTTTTTTTTTCCCAATAATTTCGCACTGGTGTAAGGAAGAACAATAGCTCTCATAAGTCTTAGTAATATCGTAGTTAATTTACCCAGCATCGAAGAATTTATTTACTATCCATTCTCATCTGTTAACCAGTGACTTTGTTTGAACTCCATTACTCAAAACTCACAATAGTTCAAACCAGCAAAATTTCCTTTACTATTTTCCCATATCATCTATGCCTTATACACATCCATACATACAGCCCAATTTATATTCTGATAAAATTCAAGTTTATATATATATAAAATCCGTGAGCAGAGTACTCTGGGAAGTCAGTGTAAGACCTCTCCAAAATTTGGCTAATTTTGTACTCCCACATTTTTTATGAAGCTCATATCCATAAATAGCTTCGATTCTCATATAAATTCTATCACAATGGAATCCCAAGATTACTTCCAATTTTTTACTATTAATGAATAGCTGCTCATAACTCAGCAAATCAAATCTTTATTCTCCATCTCCCTTGACAAAAGTGATAATTTTCATAATCAAATTATATTTCTATTTTTTTTTTTACGAATTCTCTCGATATGCGATCCCATCCCCATGGAACTATCTATTTTTCAGACAAGGTACACTGTCGGTGTCAACAATCTTGTAAGATTGATACACAAAAACACTAACATTGACACACAAAATACCCACACACACATGCATTATGCGTATTTGTTTGCGTTGGAACCCTTATTTACAGATCCGGATGGGTGTCAACTTTATTTCAATTTTTCAAAATTTGTCCTTCAATTTTATAAGCGCTAATACACAAATGGACCAAAAAGTTTATTCTTAGAAAACCCCTATGATGTCACATTGACATTACCCTTTAAGTTCCCATAATAATTTATCCAAATTTGACTACCCACCCATTTGTATGTCAGTCGACCACTGACCTATCAATCGTGCGGAACAATAGTCCGAAATTCCCACCTGATCATCATGTGACTCTTGTCACTTGGTTTGCCAAAAAATTGCAAAGCAATTGTTCCAAACTTTGTAAATTTAAAATTTTGTGCCCAACATAAAATATCCAATTTCGGCATTTGATCAATTAATTATCAATTTGCTTACAAGCAAAAGAAAAAATGAATAATTCTTGCTCCGAAAACTTTTCAGACACAAGAATCATCGACAGTTATTCATGTTTGTCCAGTAATCTAATTTGTTGAGGCCAATCGTCATTTGGGATTTGTCGCAATGAAGGCCTAATCGTTGTCTGAGGTATCGGTCAGCACTGGTACCCTTGATCTTGGTTTACCCTATGAACTTGTCTTCCTTTTGGTATACGGACATCCTCTTTTCCAATGTCCCATCCGTCCACACTTGAAACACCGGTTTCTGTCGTTGCCTGGTCTGTGCACCTGTGCACTTGTATTGCTGGGCTGCATCTCTACATCCCTGAGTTGCCACTGCAATCTCTCGTTATCTTCTGAAACACGAAAAAATTCTCTGTACCATCCTTTTTGGGGAGACAACTGGAAATCAGATGGGACAACTGTCACTTTCATTCCTAATTTCGAGGGCAGTTGTGCATTTGTCTCCTCCACTGTATCCTGTATCCTTTTTTTAAAGTTCTAGATCCGTTATCTGTTCTTGCTGTTCCCGTTGTCTGGATTCACCATCCCAAAGATGGAATGCAAGCCAGTCTACCGTTAGATTCTGTCTCTTCCTGGCTTTCAATCTTTGTTCCAATCTTTTCAATCGACTTCGCTCAAATGTACCATCTCTTGGAAACTCCTCATCATGTCCCTTTGTCCACAAATACTAATTTTCGACCTGCCTTATAGCTTCGGCACCATAACGGTCGTACATATGATGTGTACAAGTACCTTTTTGTGGAATCTCTGGTTGTCCTTGTGTATTCTTGCAGGCTCCATTTCCCATTCTGCTTTTTATCAAAGTAGCGTTGGATGTGTTGTAGTTTGTTCCTCTAAAGCTTCACTCGTACCTCCAGGAAGGATCTCTCCACCTGTTCAAACGGTGATTTCCAGAGAATCTCTCTCACCTGTGGCTTTTGCACAATCCAATCTCACAGATCAGTATTTGCAGATGAGCCAGAGGGTCAGTATGAAATGGGTGAATCCTCAGGTGTCCGCTCTGTTGAAGGGGAAATCACACAATGGTAACCACACATATATATCTATATATAAACTCACCACCTTGCTCAATTTTCCAAGGTTGTCTTCACATTGATAATATCTCACAAAGATATCAAAGCTTCTTTCTTGAGACCGCATTTTCATCAATCAAACAATCAATATATTCAATTCAATTTATTCAGTTCAATTCAATTATTCAATTTCAATTAATTTATCAATATTCATCAATAAATCAAATTAATCATTTTGGATGACTCCTTGCATAAGCCCTTTCCCCAATGATGTCAGGACAGGTCCATCTATTGACTGAGATCGAAGCTCATCGGTCGTCACCTCTGGTTCATACCTCATGTCAATTGACGAATCACTGTTCTGTCCTAGGGTCATATCTGACCTATTTTTCCATTTTGCCTGGTCTTCACAAATTTTCTTTGCAACCACTAAAGGCAACTCATCCTTCATTCGTGAGACCGCCAAAATGGATGGCAGATATTAAAGTTCTTTGGGAAAAATATCTCATCATTTTTCTTTTAATAGTACCCAAATCTCTTGGCAATATAAATTTCGTAAAACTCCTGAAATAAGACTGTAAAATTCCTTCAATCATGCTAAATTTTGAAACTCCATCGCTTGTAACACCCAATTTATCCCATAGGGCTTGAAAGTTCTTTCCCAAGTTCATGCAATCATTCTGCATTTGAACCCTATGATATCATTCATAATAATCATCATGATTTTATAGTCATGGTCCTATCATAATCATCTATTTAAAACGAACATTTCCTTTATCACCACAGCTATGTGGTATAATCAACAATAGAATAAAACTGTACATAGCAACAGGCTACCTCATGGCCACTTAGTATACCTATTGACAATAAGTCATAACAATATCGAATAATCATTGAACAATTAAAAAATCGCTTCCACTGCTCCAGCCGCAGCATTCGTCATTTTGTCTGCTCATCCGCGTGACCAAAACGAAATAAAGGGAGCTCAACCATTACACAGCGCTTTTAATGGCGCATGCCATAGGAACTCAACGCAATTTTGACTCGGCCAGAAAAACGAGCAAATTTTGCAGGATGTTAACTGGAATTAGCCGTGAAAATATATACAAAATACACAAAAATACACACCCACACAAATAAACAACATTTATTCCGTTCAACAGAACAAACATTTCCTATATCATGACATGCATGTCTTCAAAATTATATGACCAAGAGAAAAAGTAAAACTAATTAAAACTGCGGGCAGTGATGATCCGGGGACCATACCGCTCCATCCTGATTGGACGGGTGTGTGCTAGAGTCGTTAACAACGACAGTCCAGATCCGATTGTTCAAAATTTCAACTCAATCGATCGAAAAATGAACGCAGGGATGCATTTTAAAGGTGCAGTGGCACTAACTGAGTTGCCACGAATATGGCCACGAAATTGCCAATATGGCCATCACAAAATATTTTCCTTAATCAATTGGCTCATAGCATAACCAATCTGCAAGTATTTCATCCGAAGATGTATCTCTGAGGAATTTTAATTAAATAAGTCATTTATAAATCAACGAGTTAATTTATTAAATGATTAATCAATAAATCAAAATTTTCCTTAACAGCCACATCACTTGGTCAGTGTCATGTCCAAATATCAGCTTCCTTACTCAAAAGGTGCCTGAGTTAATGTAATGTAATTACTGTAATAAGATTACTGCAATTACTGTAATGATTACTGTAATTACTGTAATTACCGGAACTGTAATTACTGTAATTACCTCAGGTAATTACTGTAATGTAATTACTGTAATGTAATAAGAAATGTAATTAATTAAATAAGTACTTCATTAATCGCTAATAATTAAATAACTCGTGAATTCTTATCCGATTTACTTAACATTTGAGTGTCCCCAAAACGTTGGAGCAAAACGTTGCAACAACGAAAGTGAAACGTTGTAGCGACGTTGTGGAAACGTCAGCAAAACCCAACATTTGAATGTTCCCAAAACGTTGGAGCAAAACGTTGCAACAACGAAAGTGAAACGTTGTGGCGACGTTGTGGAAACGTTAGCAAAACCCAACATTTGAATGTTCCCAAAACGTTGGAGCAAAACGTTGCAACAACGAAAGTGAAACGTTGTAGCGACGTTGTGGAAACGTCAACAAAACCCAACATTTGAATGTTCCCAAAACGTTGGAGCAAAACGTTGCAACAACGAAAGTGAAACGTTGTGGCGACGTTGTGGAAACGTTAGCAAAACCCAACATTTGAATGTTCCCAAAACGTTGGAGCAAAACGTTGCAACAACGAAAGTGAAACGTTGTAGCGACATTGTGGAAACGTCAGCAAAACCCAACATTTGAATGTTCCCAAAACGTTGGAGCAAAACGTTGCAACAACGAAAGTGAAACGTTGTGGTGACGTTGTGGAAACGTTAGCAAAACCCAACATTTGAATGTTCCCAAAACGTTGGAGCAAAACGTTGCAACAACGAAAGTGAAACGTTGTGGCGACGTTGTGGAAACGTTAGCAAAACCCAACATTTGAATGTTCCCAAAACGTTGGAGCAAAACGTTGCAACAACGAAAGTGAAACGTTGTGGCGACGTTGTGGAAACGTCAGCAAAACCCAACATTTGAATGTTCCCAAAACGTTCCCAAAAATGTTTTCTCTCTGTCTGTCTCTCTTTCTGTCTGTCTATGTCTCTCTCTGTCTGTCTCTCTCTCTCTCTCTGTCTGTCTATGTCTCTCTCTGTCTGTCTCTCTTTCTGTCTGTCTATCTCTCTGTCTGTCTATGTCTCTCTCTGTCTGTCTCTCTTTCTGTCTGTCTATGTCTCTCTCTGTCTATCTCTCTCTGTCTGTCTCTCTCTCACTTTCTGTCTCTCTCTGTCTATCTCTCTCTGTCTGTCTGTCTGTCTCTCTCTATCTGTCTGAATATCATCTTTATCTCTGTCTGTCTCTATGTCTCTCTCTCTTTCTTTCTGTCTCTCTCTCTCTGTCTCTCTGTCTGTTTGTCTCTCTCTGTCTATCTCTCTCTGTCTGTCTCTCTCTCACTTTCTGTCTCTCTCTGTCTATCTCTCTCTGTCTGTCTGTCTGTCTCTCTCTATCTGTCTGAATATCATCTTTATCTCTGTCTGTCTCTATGTCTCTCTCTCTTTCTTTCTGTCTCTCTCTCTCTCTGTCTCTCTGTCTGTTTGTCTCTCTCTGTCTATCGCTCTCTGTCTGTCTCTCTCTCACTTTCTGTCTCTCTCTCTGTCTATCTCTCTCTGTCTGTCTCTCTCTCACTTTCTGTCTCTCTCTGTCTATCTCTCTCTGTCTGTCTGTCTGTCTGTCTCTCTCTATCTGTCTGAATATCATCTTTATCTCTGTCTGTCTCTATGTCTCTCTCTCTCTTTCTTTCTGTCTCTCTCTCTCTGTCTCTCTGTCTGTTTGTCTCTCTCTGTCTATCTCTCTCTGTCTGTCTCTCTCTCACTTTCTGTCTCTCTCTGTCTATCTCTCTCTGTCTGTCTCTCTCTCACTTTCTGTCTCTCTCTGTCTATCTCTCTCTGTCTGTCTGTCTGTCTCCCTCTATCTGTCTGAATATCATCTTTATCTCTGTCTGTCTCTATGTCTCTCTCTCTTTCTTTCTGTCTCTCTCTCTCTGTCTCTCTGTCTGTTTGTCTCTCTCTGTCTATCTCTCTCTCTCTGTCTCTCTCTCTATGTCTTTCTCTCTCCCTGTCTATCTCTTTCTCTCTGTATTAATTTGTTCAACACTGCAAGTTACATGCATTCTCAAATCCATGATCGTGCTGAAAATATCGTGTACGACATTGGGTGGTTTGCCATTGCCTTCCCCAAAGCGCTTAATTATTGTCTTTCATTTAACCGTGAAGCATGTCTGAAAAGCTTACTCATTTTTATTTTATTTAAATCCCCCTAGCCGTTCCAAAATATAAGCACATTGCAATGGGGGAAGATATAAAAGTGCATTTTTTCCATCCAATCTGACTGAGAAAAAATATCTGTATATAATACTTTCTTTGTCCGCCGCCTTAATCGCACACCTAGAGCGGGCAGCTCAGGGGTACGTCTTCAAGTGCTAAACACATGTACCAGCCTTGTACATTCCACGAATCCTGCACCAAATTTTCTCATACTCACTCAAATTAGACCCATTGCACATATCTGTTCATGAAATTTCACAAATGATCCCAAGTAATTAATATTGCAATGACCTCTAAACATTCCTAAATCATTCCACTTGTTCAAAGAACGTTCATTTCGCAAGAAAGAGCGGGGGCAAGAGACAGGTAGCCAAAATGGAAATGAGGGACAATGAGGGACAGTGAGGGAGTGTCGGTATGCAATTTTCATCCAATCGCCATCTTTCACAATAATTCTGGACCGGCATGAGATGGCGTTGTCTGTCATTAATTTATACGTTGAATCAAACGAGTTTTAGACATGGCGGGAAAACTGAAAAAAAATTATTTATTTATTAATTTAAAACGGGTGTACACGATTGTACACGTGTACGGACCTTACCGAACCTTACCGAACCGGCAAACAAATCGCCTCATGGTGCACTTCATGAGCCGATTTGCCTGCAGACCAGAGTAAGGCTCTTAACACCCAGCGTATAACGTACGCATCCTCGCAAGCACACGAATAATAGAATCATTTAAAACGTTCCATCCGTGACTTTTACCTATATCGCGGCAAGCCCCACACACACATCCTCCACCATGTTCAGAATTAAACACAGGTTCGTATTTCGTAATGGACCATCCCCAAGACGCCATGCTTACCTTGGCGAGGTCCACTCGAAATCCCAGCGGTGCCTCCAGATTGTCGTGGAAGTGTTGTGAGACTCAAGACTCCAATGATGTCACAGGTTTACAAAAGATCACAACTTTATTAACTGGTTGTTCACTTCATTCCAATACCAAATAACTACCGTTTAACTCAATGGACCAGGTAACTCTATCCACATAGTCCCTCTTTCGTGGCTGATGTCTTCTCTGCAGCGCCGTACTCGTGGTACGCGTTCATTCCGTCGGGCAGGGCTTCTGAGGATGAGTGCTCATGAGTCAAGGAGATGTTCACTCTTTTATGGGCACCGCAGTATTAATCCTTCCTCTGCTAATCCTAATCTGTTCTCCGCAAACGTTACTCGGTCGCCTCACTGGCACCAGCTCGCTCCCCTCCTGCTGCGAGTTCCATTTACCAAACAATAGGGGGGTGCTCCAGCCTGGGGCTGTGACCAGGTGGACAAGAGATTACCATGTTCGTGCACATTCCTGACATTCATTTACGAAATCGTCTATCTGCTTCGTTACCAGTCCCAATCAATGAGTTACCTTTCCACACCGCCCAGTGCTGAAGTGCGAGCTCTTAATAAAGACTCTGTTTGTACCAACGCGTTGTGGCCTACCTCTCTGGCAATCGAGTCGTGTGTGCACAGCACCACAATAGCCTATTTTACTCCAGGTGGTCCCAGGATTACCCACCCAAAATTTCGTTGCGATCGGTTCAGCCGTTTTTGCGGTACCTGGGAATGGTAGGACAGACATTTGGTGAATTATAGTAAGATGCGGAGGTTTACCGGCCGTACTTGAACACCCTTTCACATCGCACTTACTGTGAGCTCCCTACCACACACGGCGTATCTTTGAAACCTTGCTGTTTATATTCAGCATATAATAATTTTCACTTTTTTTTAATTTGCCTTTTATGGCCTATTTTTTTTTTTTCCCCAAAATTTTTTTTGTTGAGACGGATGTGCTGGAGTACGGAAGGATGGGATCATCAATTTATTACGTCCTTCGGTGGAATTTTTATTCCCACCCTAAATCCTCCATCCTTCTACCGCTCCCCCCTTACTCCCATCTCTCTCCAAATTCATTTTCCTTCTCTCGCAGTTCTTGCAGTCCCAAATAACCTCCATTCTCTTTCCAATTACCCACTATTTTCTCAACCTTACCCCCCTTGGCCCACTGCATATGCAATGAACGGATGTCCCAAAAATATTTCCACGAATTTCCAGACTGACTATACATTTTCCATTTCTCAGAGACTTGACCTACCTGTGTGTGTACCGGCTATTAGCAGCTTCCAAAGCAGCAATTTTTGCCTGCCAATGGAGGATACACACCGGATTGCTTTTACTTGTCAGCTCAAGTGTTATGCGGATGTGCATCTGGATAAAATCAACAGGATATTGATTGAGATATGCTACCGGCTCTGGGGGCTGCTAGGATAGCCTAGATAGCCACACACTCGTCTCCGAGCTGTCTAGCATGGGTTTGAATCTCGCCCCAGCTATAAACTGTCATCCTGGTGTTTCACAGGTAGGGTGAGGTAACAATTTGTGTGTCATCACTTGGTTGGGCGTTAACCCGGGCATCCTGTCTGCCAGCAGTGGGTGGATTTTAAAAAATTCCCGAGTTTACCTCGTGAAGAGTAGGCGTGAAGACAATCTGTCACCTGCACCCTGAACAAATTCCTGCCCTGGCTACCACTGGGAAGGCAACTGCAAACCACCCAGTGTAATCCTTACCATGAGTCTGCCTTCAAGCGGAGTACCAGAGATAGGTTAGAACCACCGTGGTAAGTAAGAAGCTTACGTTTCGGGCATTAACCGTTCAAGACAGCTTCTCCTCGTTTCCAGGTGTTCTTAGCAAACCTCAACCAACATCCTCTTGATTTTGTTCTGCCCGTTTGCTTACGCAGATCAACACTAGACTTCACCAGTAAAAATAGTTCCTCATTCTATTTTGTGGATGCCATTTGCAGATGAATAGGACCCCATGCATGCTGCAAACTCATTGTTTTTGCTCCATCAAACTCATTGTTTTTTCTCCCTCAAACTCATTGTTTTTGCTGTCACAGAAATTTTCAAGTTACCGTTTTTGAAGATTTTGAGTCTGATGATACTTCGGCAAAGGAAATTGGTCGCCAGGAAAGTAAGAAGGCATTGAGCACCCAGGATGTGTTTGGATTTTTCTCCTTCCTCTACGTATTCGTGGTGAAAATAAAAAACATTTGAAATACGTATTGATCTCTGAGAGTTATTTCATGTTTCACACAAAAATAAAGTTTCAAAGAATAGGATGTATTTTTTATATTTTTATGCCTCCGCCGACGAAGTCGCCGGGGACATTGTTTTCGGGTTGTCTGTCCGTCCGTACGGGCTAAACCTCGTTTTTCTCACAAAAACATCATTGGTCACACGGTGTGGCAGCCATATTGGATTGAAAGAAAATATTAAATAATTATATCTGAAACTGCTCACCCTACCAATGCGAAATATTACAAATATCATCTAACAGCATTGTTGAATATATACACAACATCAAAATTAACGTATCAAATCTTTAGAAGGACACTCGTTGAAATCATTCACGCAAAAACAACAAAATATTTGAACACAGGTAAGATCAGCTTCAGTGCATTCAGAAAGTATTCAGACCCCTTCACTTTTTTCACATTTTGTTATGTTGCAGCCTTATGCTGAAATCGTTTGAATTCATTTTTTCCCTCATCAATCTACACTCAATACCCCATAATGACAAAGAGAAAACAGGATTTTAGAAAGTTTTGCAAATTTATTAAAAAGAACAAACTGAAATATTGAAGGAGTGGCGCTCCAACGCGAGTCGAAAGAATTGACGCGACCAAAGACGGAATTCGTCCGAGTTGCTTTATTGAAACAAAACAGCTCAGGTATTCTGACAAGCCCGTTTATCGGGCAGCAATATATATACACATTTATGTCGGGAAGTTTGCCCGGCAAAAGCTATACCGGGCATGCCCGGGTATCAAGGGCGAGCCTTGGAAAGGCGAGTCTGGACCTGCCCGGGCGTGTTTGGCT
Organism: Myxine glutinosa; assembly: GCF_964187855.1. Lineage (NCBI taxonomy): Eukaryota > Metazoa > Chordata > Myxini > Myxiniformes > Myxinidae > Myxine > Myxine glutinosa. The sequence continues at coordinate 94,748,521 of NC_136264.1, read as the reverse complement.
GCGGCCTGGCAAGTCGAGGCTGGGCGTGCCCGGACGCTCTGGGCGAGCCCTGGAAAAGCGAGAGCGGGCATGCCCGGGAAAGACGAGACCGGGCGTGCCCGGGAGGTTCGGGCGTGCCCGGGAACAGTGAGTCCGGGCATGCCCGGGAGAGGCGCGTCTGGCCGTGTTCTGGCCGGTGCAAGGCGATTATGTACATCCAGCGGTAACCGCTACAATATCACATTTACATAAGTATTCAGACCCTTTGCTATGACACTTGAAATTTTGCTCAGGTGCCTCCCATTTCTCTTGATCATCTTTGAGATGTTTCTACACCTTGATTGGAGTCCACCTGTGGTAAATTCAATTGATTGGACATGATTTGGAAAGGCACACACCTGGCTATATAAGGTCTCACAGCTGACAATGCATATCAGAGCAAAAACCAAGCCATGAGGTCGAAGGAACTGCCTGCAGAGCTCAGAGACAGGATTGTGTCGAGGCACAGATCTGGGGAAGCCTACAAAAAAATCTCTGCTGCATTGAAGGTTCCCAAGAGCACAGAGGCCTCCATAATTCTTAAATGGAAGAAGTTTGGAACAACCAGGACTCTTCCTAGAGCTTCCGGGCATAGTCGATCTTCCTAGAGCCGCCCGGCCAAACTGAGCAATCGGGAGAGAAGGGCCTTGGTAAGAGAGGTGACCAAGAACCTGATGGTCACACTGGCTGAGCTCCAGAGATCCTGTGTGGAGATGGGAGAAACTTCCAGAAGGACAACCATCACTGCAACACTCCACCGATCTGGGCTTTATGGCAGAGTGGCCAGACGGAAGCCTCTCCTCACTGAAAGACACATGAAAGCCCGCTTGGAGTTTGCAAAAAAGCACCTAAAGGACTCTCAGATTGTGAGAAACAAGATTCTGTGGGCTTTCTGCGAGCCTCGATGCGACTCACGGCCGTCTCCTCTCCCCTCCCGATTTCTTTGCCGCGTTTTTCTTTTTCCTCCACACATTTTTTTTATTTTTTTTTGTATACAGGATCGAGGCTCGTGAAAAGGCTAACATTTATCACACAAAAAAATCAAACAGAAACACAAAACATATAATAAGGTGAGCGGTAGACAAGATGGGGAGAGAAGGGGAAGCACAAACCCAACATTTGAGAGCAGGGTGTGGGAAGGGGGTGAGGTGGGGGGGGGGGGGGGTGGGAGAAGTATACAACACAACGACACTGCAAGGACTTCCAGGAAAGAAGTTAGTATTTCAAAAAAGTGTATCTGGGGTGAATTAGCGGGGGTAGAAAAGATCAATGTTTTGGATGGAGGAAGATAAGAGATGGTGGTGAACAGCTGTTTTAATGACCTGGAGGGAGGAGTGGGATTGAAGAGAGTGAGGGAGTTTGTTCCAGAGGTGGGAGAAAAGAGGAATGAAGGAGTGAAGGTGAGCAGAGAGTCTTGATTTTGGCAGTTTAACCATAAGAGGGTTGCAAGCAGATCTTGTGCGACCTGTAGAAATATTTGGGGGACAGAGCAGAGAGAAAGCTGGGGGAGCAAGGCCGGAGAGGAGTCGGTAGAAGACCGAATGACCACCAACCTGCCTGCGGTGAGTGAGTGAAAGGCCCATAGAGTTAGCTTCATCGTGGGAGATTCCAAAGATTCTGAAAGCTTTGGTTTCAACAGCGTGAAGCCGAGCTAGGTGTGAGGCAGGAGCATCGGCCCAGATGGGAGAACAGTATTCCATTGAGCTGCGGATGAAAGCCTTGTATGTGGTGAGGGGCTCGACGGAGGATGCCCAGTCGCCGACTGGCGTTGGAGGCCAGATTGAAAATGTTCTTTCCCAGGAAAGATCATGGCAGATAGTGAGACCCAAAAGCTTGAGTGACAGAACTTCTTGGAGAGGATTGTTCAGAAAGTGCACGGGAGCTTGGGAGGGTTGTCCAGTCTGTCTTTTCAGAGAGACAGTAAGAGTGTGAGATTTGTCAGGATTGAAAGACGTGTTCCACTTGTTTGACCAGTCTGTGATTTTGTCCAGGTCTGCAGAGAGTGAGGAGGCTGCAGACTGCCGCTCTGAGGGATGAGGTATGGAGCGGCAGAGAGTGGAGTCATCAGCAAAGAGGTAGAGAGGATTTTCAAGAGAGTCAGAGAGATCATTGATGAAGACAAGAAAAAGCACAGGGCCCGTAACACTACCTTGGGGAACTCCAGCCAGAACAGGAAGGGGAGATGAGAGAAACCGATTCAGGGCCACACGTTGACTACGACTAGGGAGGAAGTCCGCAAGCCATGCGTGGAGATTTCCATGGATACCATAAGAGGAGAGTTTGGTGAGCAGAGCGGGGTGCCAGACAGTATCGAAGGCATATGATATGTCAAGGGAGACAGCTCCAATTTCCTGTTTGGCATTGAGGACCTCCGGCCATTGTTGAGACAGCAGAAGCAGCGTATACAGAGTAGAGTGACCTGGTCTGAAACCAATTTGATGGTCAGAGATCAAGCCATTGGAGAAGAGGAAAGATTTGATATCCGAAGCAATGATGGATTCCATGACTTTGCTGATAATTGGGAGAAGGCTGATTGATCTGTAGTTGCAAGGATCTGTTTTTACAGCTTTTTTGTGTAAAGCAGTGATGTTGGCTGATTTCCATGGTGATAGTAGATGACCTTGAGTAAAAGAGGGGGTGAAGAGAACAGAGAGAGGGAGTGAAAGAGCGGCAGAGCAGGATTTTAGGACCCGTGGGCTGATGCCGTCAGGCCCAGTTGCAGAATCAGAGTCGAGAGTTGACAGAAACTTCTCCACCTTGTCAGGAGAAAAGGACACAGAGTCCAGGAGCAGGTGGGCACGACTAGGTACAGTGGGTACGGTGGGTACAAAGAGGTATGGGTTTGGGACACAATATTTAGAGGCAAACACAGAGTTGAGGCATTCAGCTTTTTCACGAGTGGAGTCAGCTGTGTAGCCGTTTGAGGTAAGGGAGGGGATGGAGTCGGAACAAACACAAGAAACAGATTTGACCAGACGCCACCAGGATTTGGAAGAGGGAGACAGGTTTGAGAGTTCGGTCTTGAGAGTGGAGAGATATTGTTTCCTGGCTCTCCTGACGGTGGACTCACACTTGTTTCGGGCTTTGTGAAAGGAAATGAGATTTCCTTCCGTTGGATTTGCTTTCCAGGAGGTGAAGGCAAGTTGTTTCAGGGCAACTGCCTCACCACAAGATTCCGTGTACCATGGATGGGAGGATGGGTATGCCAACTGAAGGCGAGATGGGATAAATCTGTGCATGAGAGAGAGCAATTTACTTTGGAAGAATTCCCAGGATGAGTTGATGTCAGAGGCGGTAGAGATGGGAGACCAGTCTAGATGATTGATGGCTGCTTGAAGACCGTGCCAGTTGGCCTGAGTGAAATCCCAGGCTCGTCGGTGCTGAGGAGGCTCTGAGAATGGTCAGAGAGATGTCCACTTTAACAAGCACATGGTCAGATGAACCGATTGTGGCAGAAGAAGGGCAGCAGACATTTGCAGGGAAGTTAGTCATAACCAAGTCCAGAAGACAAGATGCTCCATTGACGGAGCTCCAGGTCGGGAAATTGACAGATTGTGTCAGTCCCAGTGAGTCGCAGAAGTCCTTTGCTGAGGAGCCATGGCTGGTTAAAGAGGTACCCACACCCAGCCAACTGGCATGGTGACAATTGAAATCACCACATATGAGGAAGAGTGAGTTGGGATGGGTAGATAGAAGTTGGTCCATATTATCAGACAGTGAGATGTAGATGGAGTCATCACTAAATCACTAAAAGTCATTTGTTTTTACCTTTTATTAAAGTCATCTCCATTTCACACAGAAATCTTAACAACAATATTACCTGAAACTAAAAATCCTACAAGTATATGGTAACAACAAAGGCGGAAGTGACGAATCCATAACACGAGGCCGAATGTTTGACTGGAGCTAATTGGAGCAGGAATTTGCAATTTGTTCAAGGTGCCAAAGATAACTCGCTTACTCTTCACGAAAGACACCGTCATATCATCTTTAACTTTCACCAACCAATCCTAGTAGATGGGACAGCCGTCTCAACATGGAACGTCCAAGCAACAATCCGAAAGTGTATCGTCTGTAATCGAACCTCGATTAGATAGATCGAAGTGTGTGCTGCCTCTCCACCCTCCCGTCGGATAGATGTGTCAATTGAATTGTAAGCTGTACTGGAAAGCGACATGTCTTGTACTCTGATCTTGATGTCATTGATTCGCAGGTAAAAATGGTTTCTTCATCAGGGAGTGTACACTATGTTGATATCTGCAGCTGCATCGTCTGCCCAACCACAGCAAGGTCTCCAGTCGGTGGGAGAAGACCTGACTGCACAACACAATGAGCACCTCAGCAATATGTTGTAATCACCAATACATTCTGCTGAACTATATTTCATCAGTTTTTTTTAAATAATTAATTTCCCCGTCACTCAGAAGAAAAATGTTTGGAATACTTTTGGGTGAGAAATATTAAACATTTGGGCTTTAGGAGTGATCATGTGTGGCATGTGGTATGCCAATATTACTTACAATTTATTTATTCAAAACTTGTTTTTATTTATGCGGATTATGTTTTTGGGATGTCTGTCCGTGATAAACCTTCGTTACCGCGAGAACTTATAGTTATAAGGTCGGCTGAAGGGATCTAAGGTCAGATGTCCCGTTACGTAAAAATTCTGTTACTGCGATAACTTATGAACTCGTGTTGGGATTTTGACCAAACTTGGTATAAGTATATATTATGATGCACAGATGAACTGATTAGATTTCGGCATCAAAAGGTTAAATGTCAGAGCCTGTATATAGGTTTTCGTTACCAACTTGAGAAAGGCTGCAGGCAACTAAGTCAAACTTGGAACAAGTATGTATAATAATGCAAAGATTAACTGATTGGATTATGGGGTCAAGAGGTCAAAGGTCAGATGTCCCATTCGGTAAGATCATTATTACTGCGCTAACTTGTGAACTGGTGATGGAATTTTGACCAAACTTGGAATAAGTATCTATCTATAATTCCAGCAATCTCTGTGTGTGTGTGTGTGTGTGTGTGTCTGTGTGTCTGTGTGTGTGTTTGTTTGTTTGTCTGTGACCGCTGTTTCTCGACAACCACGGGTCCGATATACTTGAAACTTGCCAGGTATATTGCTGGGGACCCGAGGATGTGCCTTTTCAAGGTTTCATATTAATCGGACAAGTAGTTACCGAGCTATGTCCAAAAAACGATTCAACCAATCAGAGAGCAGCGAGCTATCACGTGTGCCGAACGTGGCGAACAGACTCTGCCTCGGACGGCACATTTGAGAGCGTATTCATTTATTTCACGTTGGCAAACTATGTTGGCGTTAAACTATGTTTTAAAACTAATTAAAACTAATTTGCGATTCATCGTAACTGCGATTTGCGACCTTCCGGACAGTGAAGACTTCACTTCCGGCAGCCAATCACAGAACGCGTTGTTGCGAGCCGAGCCGAGCGCGTGCGCCATTACGGTTCGTAATTCGATTTCTTCCGGAGAAAATAATAATTTCTCGATTTCTTATGCGCATTATTTCTCCCAGAGCGAAGGGCGGAAGCGAAGAGCGTTGTTTTTTTTGTTTACGGGCGTACGGGCGTACGGGCGGGGTAGAGCGTACGGGTAGCGTTTTTTTTTTTTTTTTGGCAAGGAACGGGCACCCACGTACGGGCATGCCCTAGTATATTATGATGCACAGATGAACTGATTGGATTATGGGGTCAAGAGGTCAAAGATCAGATGTCCCATTCGGTAAGATCATTATTACTGCGCTAACTTGTGAACTGGTGATGGAATTTTGACCAAACTTGGAATAAGTATATATTATGATGCACAGATGAACTGATTGGATTATGGGGTCAAGAGGTCAAAGATCAGATGTCCCATTCGGTAAGATCATTATTACTGCGCTAACTTGTGAACTGGTGATGGAATTTTGACCAAACTTGGAATAAGTATATATTATGATGCACAGATGAACTGATTGGATTATGGGGTCAAGAGGTCAAAGGTCAGATGTCCCATTCGGTAAGATAATTATTACTGCACTAACTTGTGAACTGGTGATGGAATTTTGACCAAACTTGGAATAAGTATATATTATGATGCACAGATGAACTGATTGGATTATGGGGTCAAGAGGTCAAAGGTCAGATGTCCCATTCGGTAAGATAATTATTACTGCACTAACTTGTGAACTGGTGATGGAATTTTGACCAAACTTGGAATAAGTATATATTATGATGCACAGATGAACTGATTGGATTATGGGGTCAAGAGGTCAAAGGTCAGATGTCCCATTCGGTAAGATAATTATTACTGCGCTAACTTGTGAACTGGTGATGGAATTTTGACCAAACTTGGAATAAGTATATATTATGATGCACAGATGAACTGATTGGATTATGGGGTCAAGAGGTCAAAGGTCAGATGTCCTTTTCGGTAAGATAATTACTACTGCACTAACTTGTGAACTGGTGATGGAATTTTGACCAAACTTGGTATAAGTATGTATTATGATGCACAGATGAACTGATTGGATTATAAGGTCAAAGGTCAGATGTCCCGTTCAGTAAAAAAAATTGTTACTGCGCTAACTTGTGAAATGGTGATGGGATTTTGACCAAACTTGGAATTAAGTATATATTATGATGCAAAGATGAACTGATTATATTTCGGCATCAAAGGTCAGAGGTCATGTCAGGTAAACCCGATATACTTGAGAACAGTTCAAGGGATTTAAATCAAACTTGGTACAAGTATGTATCGTGATGTAATAATGTGAGCGGAGACATATCGGTCGACAGATCGCGACGTCGAAGAGTGCCGTTCTGATTATTAAATGTCCTCATTACATCCTTCATGATCATGATCTGTTCAGATCCCATTGCTGGGGAAATGATGTAACTCCAGTGTTCCAGCTATTATAACGTGGCCTTGTGTGTGTGAGTTGGTTGCCTCTACATATCCAAGGAAAGCCATTCGCATGAAAGATGCAAGCTACTTCATAAATTTGTTTGCAGTGCAGAAATTGCTACCCAGACATTAACCGCACTCTTAGTTATAAAGAAGTCTAACTTGGTGTTAGCGAACATCCATGAAAACCAAACCACTTGTCAACCACAGTCCAGGCAGGGATTTGTAATTTTGTCATGGTGCTCGTAATATAGCTCGACTCTTCGTGAAGGACTCCAGGATCGTTAACATCAAGCAACTAATGTGAGACGGCAGAACACCCAGTTTAACATCCATCCGGCGGAAGGCACACTCCTTGATGCCCTGCCCTGCATATGAAAGTTTATAGCTGGGTCGAGATTCTAACCCAGGCTGCAGACAGCTGAGAGGCCAGTGTGCGTACCTCTGGGCCACCCTACCAACACAGCTATGTGCAATGCACTGTTGACCCTCTCACCCTCTCACAATTCTCTTTGGAAAACATCTGGGACCACATATATATTGAAACCACAATGCAAACAAAGCAAGTCTCACCGCTGCACACACCACCAAAATTTCCACCAGATTGGACGGGGGGCAGCAGATGGTCACCGGAGGTGGTGAATGAGGCCAAGGATAGTTTAAGTGGTTATAAGTTGCTTTGAATTCAGCAACTGGATTAGCACAAACTACATTGGACTGTAGTTATGGCATTTGACTTGTGATTACTGTTGGGCAAGTTGTGAAGATACCAGTTCCTCAACATCAGAATGGTGAGTGGCATCAAACAAGTGGAGATCTCTCTCAAGACAATAAATAACCTCTAAGTCTCTTAAGAGGAAATATGTATACAACTCAGAATTGTAAGCACCACTTCAGATGAGCTTACACGGCCTCCTGTACACAGTTGGACACCACACATGCACAGTAGAATAGCTGTAAGGGTTGTAACTTGGTCTCCACAGCTTGATACCACACTGGCAGAGCATCCTCTGCAATTTGAACTTAAAACAGCACAAAACATCGAAATTGCAGGTCGGCCAACCATATGCACACCTTATCTATTTATGATGTAGTATTAGCAGAGTTCCCACCCTGTGGTTGGGTATAGAGTTTGTGCGCTACTTGCTGAAAAAAAGTATAGTTTGTGTTTTGCAAGAAGACTACAGATGTTTGTATGGTGTGTATCTAAAAGGCTCTAGATGGTCTAAACTCTAAAGGGTCCACAGGGTATGCTCCAATGGCATTTAGGGTCTTGAGGGATCTAATGGGTCTAATCTCTATGATATAAATGTCTAAGGGGTCGAAAGGAATCTAAAATGTCTAAAAAGGTCTAAAGCTCAAAATGGTCAACGGTCCAGTCTAAAGGGGTCTAAAGATGTCGAGGTTATTAGTTACAAAATGGAAGACTTGGTCGGTTGAATTTGTTATTCTGTCTGTTTGCCTGTTCTAAATATTAAAATTGAGGTCATCCAGATAATGGTCCAATTCTAAACCGATCGTCATGAAACTTCACCAAGTCGTAGAGGTCGTCACAATTGAGAAGCCTATTGATTTTGAGGTCAAAGGTCATCTGGAGGTCAAATTTCTAAAATCGCCATTTTTTATTTTATTGACTTGAAAATTGAACAACATTTGCATATTGAGTCACTAAATAGGGAAACCAACTATATTTAAGGTCAAAGGTCAATTCAAGGTCAAACTTCCAAAATCATCAATTTTCATCTGATTGACTTGAAAATTTAACAGCATTTGCATAGTGCCTCACTGAATTGGGAAACCAACTATTTTGAGGTCAAAGGGTCAAAGGTCAACTCTAGGTCAAACTTCTAAAATGAATTTTCATCTGAAAAATTGTCACTTTTCATCCTATTGACCCGAGCTTTGATCAAGATCGTCAATTTAATTCTTGATGAAATGGACAATTTGATGGATCAATGGAAACTTTTGGGGGTGGGGGGATGGGTGGATTTTTAAGTATCATGCTCTGCATGGCGTCTTCTTGTTTATTTTATTCACTTGTTATTGTTGTTTCATATGCAGTGGCTGCTGGTTGCGTCATTTCTAGAAGCGCAGCTGTGCTGCTGATGCAGTGTCCCCATCACTTAGAGAGGTTGACATTTCTTGGACTCGTGTGAGTGTCTCATTCACAGAACATTTTCAACACCTCCCGTACATTATTATTACCTGCTTTTCCTCCATTGATGCTTTAAAGCATTGCACAATTAACTCACAATTAATGTGTTTTACAGTTACATTCATGTATGTAAAAATGTCAAACTGGCAGAGTCAAAGGCTCATTTGGAGACCATAAATGAGCAAGTTCTAAGTTAGTCATCGATTAATTTAAGAGATACAGTGCTCCGATTATCAAAAATTAACTCAAAGATGCCCGTTAAAAAAACAAAGGAAATTCCAGTTTGTGTAAATTTTTTTTTGCATAAAACAGTGCTGCGTTGTGACGTCATAGTCGAGCAAGATTTCCTTAACCGCCTTAATTAGCAGCAGAATAATTAATTTTGGTGGATAGTTTCCAGCATACTCCGATAGTACAATAGAAACTTTGCCCTTTAGGAATTGTTCTCAAAGTCCCATTTCATTGAGACCTTCATTTGTTTTTTTACCCCATTCCTGTTGGTTAAAGACCTTTTAGTGACCTCCGCCACCAAAGGTGGATGGATGGAGGTTATGTTTTCACCCGTGTCTGTCCGTTTGTCTGTCCGTTTGTGAACAAAATATCTCAATACGTTGTGGACGGATTCGGACGAAATTTGGCAGAGATGTAGTGTATGTCACAAGGACGAAATGATTAGATTTTGGTGAAGATCTGGATTCGGATCCGGCTACTAGAATTTTAAAAATGATTCTTCACCATTGGGAGATGGGGCCAAAAACGATACATAGCAGGATATCCCAAAAAGTTATTGACGGATTTGCACGAAACTTGGTGGACCGGTTGGGTGTCTGACAAGGAAGAATTGATTCGATTTTGGTGAAGATCGGAATATGGATTCGGATATGAGAATTATTGAATTTTTAAGTGATTCTTCACCATTAGGAGTTAGGGCCAAAAGCAACATATAGCAGGATATCTCAAAAAGCTATGGATGGATTTGGATGAAACTTGTTGAAGAGGTTATGTGTCTGACAAGGAAGAATGGATTCAATTTTGGTGAAGATGCGGATCCGGTGATTCTTCACCATTGAGTGTTATGGCCAACCAGGTGGAGGTATGCTCTCTACTGAGTGCCTTTCTAGTTTTTATTGTGTTCAAGGCTAATTGTGGAGTTTGTAAGTTTACCACATGCAGCAACAGAGTGCAATAAGTTATCACTTTTATACGAGTAAACAAGGAGAAATTAACAATATAAGGTGTTTGAATGCCGAAATAACGGCAACATAATTCAAGTGCTCAGATGGGAACACCAGATTATGTGCGCCATCCATCGGAAGGACGTTAAAGAGAGACTTGGATCCATTGAGAGGACAAGGAATGTGGATAGCCAAGTCCGGCTGGGATGGTTTGTGCATTGGAAATGTGGTTGTTACGTTACGAAATCGATACGGCGCTTTGCATATAAGGACAAAGGTCAAGGCAGCCACTAGTCCGTGCGTCAATGTGTCATGTTCGGGTCATGGCCTCTATACCTTCCCGGCAGCTTGCGGTCGTAGAACCCGTGGTCGCAGATTCCACGGATAAAGCACTGCCCGTGCCCAAAGAGTCGCTCTCTGCTAGGAATGGCTCAGCTTTGAGGGAGGAAATTGTGGCCACTTATACATGGAGCAAAATTAAGTGGTAACGTAGCAGGAATATTGGGAAGGAGAAGGGGTCGGTGGGAATCCGTGGATGCATCAGACATATTTATTTTCTGCTTCGAATTGGCCTTTTTGCATATATATCAGAGGATCTTGTGATGCTGGTACCCCCGAATTCATGCTTTCCCTGCATCATGGTCCATCGGTTCAGTACGGAACACTTACAGGCCAATTTGTTGGTACAGAGCCTTCAGAAAGTATTCACACCCCTTGGCTTTTTTCACATTTTGTTGTGATACAGCCTGATTTTTAAATGGCTTAAATTGAGATTTTTTGTGTCACTGATCTACACATAATAACCCATAATGTCAAAGTGGAATTTTTTATTTAGAATTTTTTAACAAAATAATTAAAAATGAAAAGCTGAAATGTCTTGAGTCAATACGTATTCAACCCTTTTGCTATGACGCTCCAAATTGAGCTCAGGTGCATCCAATTTCCTTTGATCATCCTTGAGATGTCCCTACAACTTGATTGGATCCACCTGTGGTCAATACAATTATTGATTGAACATGATTTAGAAAAGAAACACACCTTTCTATATAAGGTTCACAGTTGACTCTCAATGTCAGAGCAGAAACTCTACCATGAAGTCCAAGGAACTGTCCATAGAACTCCGAGATAAAATAGTGAGGAGGCATAGATCTGGGGAAAGGTATGAAACAATTTGTAGAGTGTTGAAAGTTCCCAAGAGCACAGTGAGCTCCATCATTAGGAAATGGAAAGAATATGGAACTACCCAGACTCTTCCTATATCTGACTGCCTGACCAAACTGAGCAATCAGGCAAGAAGGACCTTAGTATGTAACCAAGAATCCAATGACCACTCTGACAGAACTACAGAGTTCCTTGGCTGCAGTGGGAGAACCTGCTGGAAGGACAACAATCTCTGCAGAACTTCACAAATCCAGGTTTTTATGGGAGAATGGTCAGATGGAAGCCACTCCTGAGAAAAAGGCACATGACGGCACACCTGGAGTTGGCATGGAAAAAGGCATGGGAAAAACTCTGAGAGCATGAGGCAAAATATTATGTGGTCTGATGAGACGAAAATTGAACTCTGGCCTGAATGCAAAGCACTACATCTGACTGACACCTAGCACAGCTCATCGCCCATCTAACACCATCCCTACCATGAAGCGTGGTGGTGGCAGCATCATGCTATGGGAATGCTTTTTAGTGGCAGGGAGACTTGTAACTTGTCAGCTGGAATGAGACACTGGGACACTTGTAAGGTTAGAGGGAACAATGAATGGAGCCAAATACAGGCAAATCCTTGAGGAGAACCTGCTTCAGAGTGAAAAAGACCTTAAGACTGCTGCGAAGATTTACGTTCCAACAGGACAATGACCCCAAGCATACAGCCAATCAACACTGGAATGGCTTCAGAATAAGAACGTGAAATCCTTGAGTGGCCCGGCCAAAGTCCAGACTTGAATCCCATTGAGAATCTGTGGAAAGACTTGAAGATTACTGTTCACCGACGCTCCCCTTGACAGAGCTTGAGTAAATATGCAAGAAAGAATGGGAGAAACTCCCCAAATCCAGATATGCAAAGCTGATACAGATATACCCAAGAAGCCTCAAACCTGTAATCGCTAGCATAGGCGCTTCTACGAAGTATTGACACAGGGGGTTAAATATTTATGTAAATTAGATATTTCTGTATTTCATTTTTAATGATTTTGTAAATAATTATAAAAAAGAAATTCCACTGACACTATATGGTATTATGTGTAGATCAGTGACAAATAATATCAGTTTAGTCTATTTTAAATTCAGGCTGTAACACAACAAGGTGTGAAAAAGTCAAGGGGAGTGAATACTTTCTGAAGGCACTGTACATGTTTTTTAACCAATACTTTCGTTGCTGTAGTTGTTGTTGTTGTTGTTGTTGTTATTGTTGTTATACACTGCTCCTTTCCTATTACATCCCCAGGCGCTGCATGACGTCATCGCCGGGCACCAAAGGGGGCACCGAAGGGGCCCGGCAATGATGCGCGCTGAAAGGGAGTACTCTTGTTTTCTTGTTTGTTTGTCCGGGCGATATCTCAGCCATCCTTTGAGCTAGGAACCTGAAATTTCGGCACAATAGTGAGCAAGTACTTTGTCAAAAACTGTATTTTTTAGTTTTTTGATAAATCTATTAATTGATTAGTTATTTAATTATTATTGATTAATTAAGTACTTACTTATTTCCTTTATCTTCTGGGCATTATATCAGGCACCTTTTGAGCGAGGAAGCTGATATTTGGACATGCCAATGACCAAGTGATTTGGCTCTAAAAGGTATTTATGATTTATTGATTAATTGATTAATCGATTAATTATTTCATTATTCGATTAATGACTTAGTTAATTCATTTTTTAGAAGTTACAGATTCGGATGAAATGTTTTTTTTTTTTTTTTTTTTTTTTTGTTGTATACAAGATCGAGGCTCGTGAAAGAGCTAACATTAATCACACAAAAAGACAAACCGACACACAAAACACAAAAAACAAGGGGAGCGGTAGACAAGATGGGGAGAGAGGGGGAAGGACACAAAAGAGAGGGGGAAGGACACAAACACAACATTTGAGAGCAGGGACATCGGGAGGACTTGGGGGGAGGTGGGAGAGGATTAAAACATATGAACACTGCAAGGACTCTGGGGTGAATTACCGGGGGTAGAAAAGATCAAGGTTTTCGATGGGGGAAGATAAGAGATGGTGGTGAACAGCTGTTTTAAAGACCTGGAGGGAGGAGTGGGATTGAAGGGAGTGGGGGAGTTTGTTCCAGAGGCGGGAGAAAAGGGGAATGAAGGAGTGAAGGTGAGCAGAGAGCCTAGACTTTGGCAGTTTAACCAGAAGAGGGTTGCAGGCAGATCTTGTGCGACCTGAAGGAATATATGGTGGTGGTTTAGGTATTCTATTAGCCAATCTATATAAATAAAACAGTTTGTGTGTGTGTGTTACCTATAGACTCCTAAACGGAGAGGCTCACGTACTTGATTTTTGGCATAGACATGGCCATTGGGCCTGGGAAGGACATGGCCTACCTAAAAATGACCTCCAATGACGAGATCCATATTTTTTATTCATATTTAACTTAGCGCTTTTCAGCGAGGAACATTATACACTGAATCTCAGCCTGTGCCAGAGCAGCTCGCTGATTCGTTCAGAGCGATCACGTGATGTTCCATCCTCGCCGCCAGACCCCCCCTCCTTCCCCCCCTCCCCCTCCCCTTCCTCCTCCGCCCCCTTCCCCTCCTCCCCCCCATTCCCTCCTGCCCCCCTCCCCTCACCCCTCCCTTCCCCTCCTCTTCCCCCTCCCCCTCACCCTCCACCCCTTCCCTCCACTCCCCCTGCCCCTCCTCCTCCCTCCCCTTCCCCCCCTCCCTTCTGCTAGTTGATTAATACTTTAATTATTTTATGATTATTATTTATTTATTTTCATTATTAATCATTCATTTATTTATTTATTTTCATCTGGGCAATATCTCAGGCATCTGATTTTGCCCAGAATAAGCTAATCTAAGAAGCTAATATTCAGACATGACAGTGACCAAGTGATGTGGCTATAAAAGATATTTTTGATTTATTGATTAATCAATTAATAGATTCATTATTTATTGATTAATCAATTATATATTTATTTATTTTTGATTAGTGACTTATTTAATTAATTTTCAAAAAGTTACAGCTTCAGTTGAAACACTGGTCGTTGAGGTATGCTGTTAGCCACTTGATTAAGAAATGATTTTACGATCATTTATTGATTTTAATTATGAAATTAATAAATCAATTATTGTACACCTCCACCTCCCAAGACTAATTATTGTACATCTCTCCTCCCAATCCCTCCCAATCTATGTGCTGCACGGTGGTATTGCCGGAGGATGTTATTTATTTATTTGGCATGGGGCGGTGTACTTTGAATGTGTCTGTACTTGTTGTTTAAAGGGAATTCCTGTATAACACTTGCTCATGTAGATGATACCTCAGCATTATACAATAATTCCTCACGTTTTGCAGATACTAAAATTTTATCTTAATCGTCAATGTGATACATTGATTTGAAAAGTGTTTGTTAGTTTGACTTCTAAGTGGAGATCTCTCTCAAGACAATAAATAACCTGAACCACTGGACAGGATTTGTTGAAAACTCCTTTAGGTGGTAAAAAATTATTTCATAGTCACATATGGGTTCAGTGTGGGAGTTGGACCCAAATTATCTCTTTGTAAATATGAATGGCAGAACACTGACAATGCCAATGACAGAACCAATACTTATTTGCTTACCTAGAATTGGTGGACGGAACGTAAAAAGTACTGTTGTTCTACAATGGTAAAACGTATATGCAAATGAATAGCAAGAAATAAAATGTGACCTTCTGTACTCTTGCCTCACATTAATCTTTTGATCTCAAATCAAAAGTTCTTGAGTATATCGAATGAATGAATGATCGTTTTGGGGCCATTTTTCCCCCCAAGAGCAGGGGTTAGCCTTGCGGGGCCCATGACAATCATGGTTCCCTGTTTGAGGCAATGTTTTTATGGCCGGATGCCCTTCCTGACGCCAACCCTTGGTCGCCTCTTACGATGCGCAGGGATACGGTGTACCTATTCTAGATCGGGGTACACACCAGGATCATTCATCCCAGCAAGCTGGTACTCGATTTACCGACCTCGGAAGGATGACAGGCTGAGTCAAACCCCCTGGTGTTAATTCAGGGATCACCGGGATTCGAACTCAGGATCCTGGGATCCCAAGCCTGCACCCTAACCGCTAGCCAACACCAGGCTCAGTATAGAAATAATAACAAATTTGACTTCGCTGTTCCAATACTTATGGAGGACACTGTATATCTTAGAGATGGCCTGCAATCGCTGCAACAATAAGAATCGCAATGCCTACAGATGAATGATTTTTGAAAGTTTTGTGGTGTATCATGATTCATGTTCATGGTGGGTTTCCTGGTGCCAAGCAATGGTAAAGCTGAGTCAATCTTCCCGACAGTCTCGCCCCTTCGGTATCACGTCTTGACCCCGTCACCTTCCTGCTCCCAGTGCAGGTTGACCAACCCCACTCGCCCCCCTTGCTCCTTCCTCCCTTTCAATCACCCTTTGCCCAACTTCAGCAGCCACTGATAATCCAAATGCAAAGGTACGTTTGATGCATTGAAGGTATGTTTGAAAGCTACAATTTAATGCATCAGAAGGTTCCTACCATGGATTCCAAAATAGCTGTTCACCTCCTCAGGTCATCCCCAATCCAAGCTCGTGATATTGTATACCCTCACAAGTCACAGTCCTCATAAAACTCACCCCTTCCTTCTCGGTTATTGTGTTTTCTCCCCTCTCCCTACACCCACCTCTGCATTTATTTATTCCATTGCTATTTCCTCCCAGGTTTTCTTTTCCTGGTTTATCAGTCTCCTTCGATCTGTGTTTTTAGCTTTTATCCAGGTTTATTAAACCCATTGCCTTCCTCCCCTTACTCTTACTCTATCATTGATCGTTCCCCTCACCTCACCCATTCTTCATCCAAGTGTCCCTCTACTCTGTTGCTTTCCTTGTGTTTGAGCTACTCTGCACTATGTTCTACTTCTTCCACGAGCCTCAACTTTCAATTTAAAAAATGGCTGTTGGTTAAATCCCAACAATATAATATCCTCCATCGCCGAAGGTGGACAGAAGTTATCTTTTCACCCGTCTGTTTGGCTGTCTGTTTGTCTGTGAACAGGATATCGCAAAACGTTGTGGACAGATTCAGAAGAAATTTGGTGGAGAGGTTGTATATGTGACAAGGACGAAATGATTAGATTTTGGTGAAGATCCGGATCTGAGAATTTTTCAATGTGATTCTTCACCATTGAGAGATTAGGGCCCAAAACGATATATAACATCATATCTCAAAAAGTTATGGACGGATTTGGATGAAACTTGGTAGATGAGTTCATTAGGCGACAAGAACAGGTTGATTCGATGTTGGTTCAGGTCCAAATCCAGATCCGACCTATCAGTGGGTTACAAAGCGTAAAGTGGTCAGCCTGGTGGAGGTATGCTCTCTACCTACCGAGTGCCGTTGTAGTTTTATTCTATCTGATGGTGGTAATTTAACGACTTTATTCTTCAACGAAATCCCTCAATCTCGCACTTGTGTGCCCGGATTTCATCATCACTACCATTCCGGAAAAGTGTAGTTTATGTCCCGTTCTACCCTGCATTATACTTACCGGCAACGGTACCCACCCTACGGGCGGGGCTTCAATTGGGAGGCCCAAATGAAAAGGCAAAATATCAGAAATTGAAGGCTTCTTTTTTATTATTTTTTTACGATTTATATAAACATCCGTTAAATCATATCACACGCAAATCATCAAAATCTCTAAACAGTATTTGTAGAATTTCAATAAAAAGCACATCACTGTTCATATCGGTAAATATTATTCCATCGTGTTTGGAAAAACTGGAAAATTGGAAAAATTGGGAAAACAATCTGGCTTATTTTACTCCAGGGGGTCCCAGGATTACCCACCCAAAATTTCGTTGCGATCGGTTGAGCCGTTTTTTGCGGTACCTGGGAACAGACGGACGGACATTTGGTGAATTATAGTAAGATTGTTATAGTGATGTGAATGTGCCCTTAAACCTTAATTTCAACCGACATATGAGCCTAGAAAGCTCTGACAAAGTTCGGGGCCAAACAGATCATATTGTTGGTGCAGCCGAGAGTTGGAATATCTTTTCTATTCTATATCTATTTCTATCTATTTCTATCTATTTCTATCTATTTTTATCTATTTCTATCTATTTTTATTATTATTTATTATTATTATTATTATATATTATATATTATTATTATTATATATATATTATTATATATTATATATTATTATTATTTATATTTATTATTATTTCTATCTATTTCTATAATATCTATTTCTCTGCAATATTCGTGTCGTTCGCACGAATAACGAGTTACACGAGAGGAAAAAATAAAATAAATCCTTCGTGCTAACGGAATGTGCAAAACGATTAAAATACACGACTGGGAGTAAAAACTGGATACTTTAACTGGTAAAAACTGGATGAAAACTGGATACAGTAAAAACTGGATCGATACATCCTAATCAAGAGATGATGCCAAACCGTTTCTCCTCAGAGCAGTTTTGAGCTGCATCGCAGTCACTGAGGTAAAATGTGAGGTAAACGAGTCGCGATGCTCGTCGTGCCGTGTGTAAGGTTAAACCGTCACGTGCTGCGCATCACCTTTCATGCTTATCGTGCACCTGCTGCGTTTCGCCGCCTCGTCCGTGTCCCACTCCCACCGTAGAGTCTCGACGTATGAGTTTGTGTGATTCACAATTTTACGGTTTCCCGCAGTCCCGGGACCTGCTGTACCTTAAGGTGACGCGAATCCGATTCAAATTTCCCTAAACACCATGGAACTTTAATTATTTATTTCCTAAATATCTCTGGAAAACTTTAACGGCAAAATCCTTAAGAAACAGAGGCAGGAAATGCAATTTGCGAATTTTTTTTAGAGCAAGTTGAAAGTCGATATGTGCATTTTGGTTCTTGTTAGGCCCTTACTGGATTCACCGGAGAGGACTATATAGATTTGCTGTCTGTCTGTCCGGCCCACCTGTGGTTTTCTGTACTTTTTCCCATAATCTTTGACATATTCAACTGAAACTTGGTACGTGGCTTTATTATGATAAGCTACACAACAAGTTCGAGTTTCGGGGCGTTTCGTCTATTTTCCACCAAGCTGCGCACTTTTTGGATTTGGGAAATATCACGGGACGTGTCGTGCAAAGTTCATGTAGGTAGGGGACATGTTCATGTAGGTAGGGGACATGTTCATGTAGGTAGAGGACATGTTCATGTAGGTAGGGGACATGTTCATGTAGGTAGGGGACATGTTCATGTAGGTAGGGGACATGTTCATGTAGGTAGGGGACATGTTCATGGAGGTAGGGGACATGTTCATGTAGGTAGGGGACATGTTCATGTAGGTAGGGGACATGTTCATGTAGGTAGGGGACATGTTCATGTAGGTAGGAGACATGTTCATGTAGGTAGGGGACATGTATTGCAAAGCAATTCTGGCTCTTGTTTTATCAATTATTGTTACAAAGTATGCTTCCTTTCAGTTTGTTATGTCCATACATTTGGTAATTTGTCAAAATAGAATGTAAATAAATGAGAAAGACCCAGGAATATTGTCCAGCATGTGATACGAACAAACCTTCCCTAGATTTGTACCTTGTATGGGAAACTCGCTCTGTTTAATGTTCACGAGATATTGAGGACCCATCACACCTACCTCATAATCGTTTTAGGTTTAATCGTCCAGACATTCGCCTTCGTGCTCCACTTACTTTATCCTGTCGTTTTAGAGTTTACACTGTCATTTGTGCCAAATTCAATCATTCATATGTTCAATGCGCTAATGCGAAAAGAACCTGACGAACCCTTTTTGAATTTAATTGCCAATGAATGAAAATTTTCCATGTTTCACATGGACAATAATGTGTATCACATGGACAATAATGTGTATCACATGGACAATAATGCATCACATGGACAATAATGTGTATCACATGAACAATAATGTGTATCACATGGACAATAATGTGTATCACATGGACAATAATGTGTATCACATGGACAATAATGTGTATCACATGGACAATAATGTGTATCACATGGACAATAATGCATCACATGGACAATAATGCATCACATGGACAATAATGCATCACATGGACAATAATGTGCATCACATGGACAATAATGCATCACATGGACAATAATGTGTATCACATGGACAATAATGTGTATCACATGGACAATAATGCATCACATGGACAATAATGCATCACATGGACAATAATGTGCATCACATGGACAATAATGCATCACATGGACAATAATGTGTATCACATGGACAATAATGTGTATCACATGGACAATAATGCATCACATGGACAATAATGCATCACATGGACAATAATGCATCACATGGACAATAATGTGTATCACATGGACAATAATGTGTATCACATGGACAATAATGCATCACATGGACAATAATGTGTATCACATCGACAATAATGTATCACATGGACAATAATGTGTATCACGTGGACAATAATGTTTCATGTGGACAATAATGTATGACATGGACAATAATGTATATCACATGGACAATAATGTATCACATGGACAATAATGTATCACATGGACAATAATGTGTATCACATGGACAATAATGTATCACATGGACAATAATGTATCACATGGACAATAATGTATCACATGGACAATAATGTATCACATGGACAATAATGTATCACATGGACAATAATGTATCACATGGACAATAATGTATCACATGGACAATAATGTATCACATGGACAATAATGTATCACATGGACAATAATGTATCACATGGACAATAATGTATCACATGGACAATAATGTATCACATGGACAATAATGTGTATCACATGGACAATAATGTGTATCACATGGACAATAATGTATCACATGGACAATAATGTATGACATGGACAATAATGTGTATCACATGGACAATAATGTATGACATGGACAATAATGTGTATCACATGGACAATAATGTATCACATGGACAATAATGTATGACATGGACAATAATGTGTATCACATGGACAATAATGTATCACATGGACAATAAATGTGTATCACGTGGACAATAATGTATCACATGTACAATAATGTTTCACGTGGACAATAATGTATCACATGGACAATAATGTTTCACGTGGACAATAATGTATCACATGGACAATAATGTTTCAATTCCAGCAGGACATCAACGCACAGAATATCCGTTCCATCTCCACATTATCTTGTTTTATAACACGAAATGGAAATGCTTAACACGAGGAGCTGCAAAGCTTTGATGGATACAACTCGATTGAAGCTTGAAAGCAGAATTGTTCCTCCATCTGCAATCTATACAGTGTATTTGTTTCTGCTACTGCAGTAAAAATAGGAAGAACCCCCAAATTGGTTTCCATCCGATGCATATTACGTAAGTATTATAGGTACGAAAAGAACACGGTGAGTTTTTACAATTCCCCCTCATACGCCCAAAAATGTTCCACACATTTCTCCCCATAATCTCTCTCAACACAAGACTCGGTGGTGTAATGGTGAGAGCAGATTTTGGGAAGTCGACAGTTTGAACACCGGCCAAGTCATACCAAAGACTTTTAAAATGGTAGTTTCTGCTTCATTTCTTAATGCTCAGCATTTAAAAGGCTCGAACATGGACCAACAACGCTGGGAAGGCAATGACAAACCACCCAGTGTAACTCTTTCCAAGAAACTGCTTTTGGCAGCACCAACGCTCTGTAAAATAATTTGTTACATCAAAATCAACTCGATCTCTTACCCTGCATTTACAGTAAAGATAAAGGTGCACTGACTGATCCAATAACCTTTGGACGCACCTTCAGGTTGTGGACCCAGTGCTCAGAGAGACTCTGGAATAAAAGGGTTGAAACCTCGATGATGAACGGTTCCAGTTGATAATCCAAAGGGCCATTGAATCGATTAATCAATCAATTAACTAATTTAATTATCTAATGTTTGTAGAAATGTAAGTTTATCTTAAGACTAGGGGGTAGGGGCGATGGTTGTTTGGAATGTCTGCCGAATTTTTGAGATTTATCCTTCTCCTTCTTCTCTCCCTTTCCATTGGGGAGTTTATTATTATAAGGAGTTCATCATACACAACGAAAACACAGCACAAGTAAAATGGGGAATACCTCAATTCTTGCTTGTGGAAGTAGCGTGTTCATGGACACCTTACCACACGCAGTCTTGAGAAAAAGTACATAGGAAGGATATTTTTGTCTGAATATTTTCTGAATCTTTGCCATTTCTGTCTGAATCTCTCTACTACTCTGTCCTCAGAGCATGGGGCAAATTTTTTTGTTGGAATTTCAAGGGGGGCCCAAGTACTGCTAAACGGAACACTCGTTTTACTCTACGTGCGTTGCACATCATGTGCAGCGAATTTCACCTCCTTGCACCTTGCATTTATTGCTATTTTTAAAAAAACGTTTCTGTACACCGCCCTTGATACTCGGTTTGCAAGTTTTTAAAATAACAATAAATACAAGGTGCGGGGAGGTGACACCACCACTGGGAGCGGCGCGACATGGTACATATTTACATAGAGGATTTACGTCAGTACCACCCTGCGAACCCCTGGGGAAGATGGGGGGGGGGCACAAACAAAGTAGCTACAACGTTTGTTATTTGCCCCTTAGCCCCCTGGGGAGGATGGGGGGAGGGCAAACAAAGTAGCTACAACCTTTGTTATTTGCCCTTAGCCCCCTGGGGAGGATGGGGGGAGGGCAAATAAAGGAGCTACAACCTTTGTTATTTGCCCCCTTAGCCCCCTGGGGAAGATGGGGGGGCACAAACAAAGTAGCTACAACGTTTGTTATTTGCCCCTTAGCCCCCTGGGGAGGATGGGGGGAGGACAAACAAAGTAGCTACAACCTTTGTTATTTGCCCCTTAGCCCCCTGGGGAGGATGGGGGGAGGGCAAACAAAGGAGCTACAACCTTTGTTATTTGCCCCCTTAGCCCCCTGGGGAGGATTGGGGGAGGGCAAACAAAGTAGCTACAGCCTTTGTTATTTGCCCCCTTAGCCCCCTGGGGAGGATGGGGGGAGGGCAAACAAAGTAGCTACAACCTTTGTTATTTGCCCCCTTAGCCCCCTGGGGAGGATTGGGGGAGGGCAAACAAAGTAGCTACAACCTTTGTTATTTGCCCCCTTAGCCCCCTGGGGAGGATGGGGGGAGGGCAAACAAAGTAGCTACAACCTTTGTTATTTGCCCCCTTAGCCCCCTGGGGAGGATTGGGGGAGGGCAAACAAAGTAGCTACAACCTTTGTTATTTGCCCCCTTAGCCCCCTGGGGAGGTGGTGGTGGGGCAAACAAAGTAGCTACAGCCTTTGTTATTTGCCCCCTTAGCCCCCTGGGGAGGTGGTGGTGGGGCAAACAAAGTAGCTACAACCTTTGTTATTTGCCCCTTAGCCCCCGAAGAAGTTTAGTTGAGATTGGATAAGCAACAACCAAATGCATCAACCACAGCCATGCAAACATCAAATTGAGCATTTTCGTGATTTTGATGGTTTTAGTAATTTATAATTTATCAACACAACCACCTGGCCTGCGATCAGGAATAGCCACCTAGATATGAACTGTTTCTTTTCTTGCTAACCTCATCCCCATGACAGATGACCACGAGTGATTAGTCCAACCACTAAAACCACCACCTGTGGTATTTTGGGCTGCAAAGCTCGAAGACAGGACTTATTATTTGCAACTTTTTTATTTACAGGTATCGAAGTGAAGAGAAGAACAGAATGACAGGGAGCAATGGATCACCTGACAAGGTTGGGGCAACGACGAATCAATCGGACAACAAGAAGATGCACCACAGCACAAGGTGAAGAAATTGAGGGATGATAACAGCTCTCGACTGGAGTAGTAAAACTAGACCACATGAGACCTCGTCAACAATCTGGTGTTTTCATTTACACTCTAAATTGTACATATTGTGTGCTGAACAATGACCATTTACTGTTCACTACTGTCCAGCACAAAAGGTCTCAGCAAGCCACGTTTGTCTCATTGATATAGACATCATCCATGATGTCTGATTAAACATCAAGCCAAGCTTTCTGAAATCAGGTGTGGTATCAGGATAAGGCCAAGCTTTCTGGTATCAGGATAAGGCCAAGCTTTCTGGTATCAGGATAAGGCCAAGCTTTCTGGTATCAGGATAAGGCCAAGCTTTCTGGTATCAGGATAAGACCAAGCTTTCTGGTATCAGGATAAGACCAAGCTTTCTGGTATCAGGATAAGGCCAAGCTTTCTGGTATCAGGATAAGGCCAAGCTTTCTGGTATCAGGATAAGGCCAAGCTTTCTGGTACCAGGATAAGACCAAGCTTTCTGGTATCAGTATAAGGCCAAGCTTTCTGGTATCAGTATAAGGCCAAGCTTTCTGGTACCAGGATAAGGCCAAGCTTTCTGGTATCAGGATAAGGCCAAGCTTTCTGGTATCAGGATAAGGCCAAGCTTTCTGGTATCAGGATAAGTCCAAGCTTTCTGGAATCAGGATAAGTCCAAGCTTTCTGGTATCAGGATAAGGCCAAGCTTTCTGGTATCAGGATAAGGCCAAGCTTTCTGGTATCAGGATAAGGCCAAGCTTTCTGGTATCAGGATAAGACCAAGCTTTCTGGTATCAGGATAAGGCCAAGCTTTCTGGTATCAGGATAAGGCCAAGCTTTCTGGTATCAGGATAAGGCCAAGCTTTCTGGTATCAGGATAAGGCCAAGCTTTCTGGTACCAGGATAAGGCCAAGCTTTCTGGTACCAGGATAAGGCCAAGCTTTCTGGTACCAGGATAAGGCCAAGCTTTCTGGTACCAGGATAAGGCCAAGCTTTCTGGTACCAGGATAAGGCCAAGCTTTCTGGTATCAGGATAAGGCCAAGCTTTCTGGTACCAGGATAAGGCCAAGCTTTCTGGTACCAGGATAAGGCCAAGCTTTCTGATACCAGGATAAGGCCAAGCTTTCTGGTATCAGGATAAGGCCAAGCTTTCTGGTATCAGGATAAGGCCAAGCTTTCTGGTATCAGGATAAGGCCAAGCTTTCTGGTATCAGGATAAGGCCAAGCTTTCTGGTATCAGGATAAGGCCAAGCTTTCTGGTATCAGGATAAGGCCAAGCTTTCTGGTACCAGGATAAGGCCAAGCTTTCTGGTATCAGGATAAGGCCAAGCTTTCTGGTATCAGGATAAGGCCAAGCTTTCTGGTATCAGGATAAGGCCAAGCTTTCTGGTATCAGGATAAGGCCAAGCTTTCTGGTATCAGGATAAGGCCAAGCTTTCTGGTATCAGGATAAGGCCAAGCTTTCTGGTATCAGGATAAGGCCAAGCTTTCTGGTACCAGGATAAGGCCAAGCTTTCTGGTATCAGGATAAGGCCAAGCTTTCTGGTATCAGGATAAGGCCAAGCTTTCTGGTATCAGGATAAGGCCAAGCTTTCTGGTATCAGGATAAGGCCAAGCTTTCTGGTACCAGGATAAGGCCAAGCTTTCTGGTATCAGGATAAGGCCAAGCTTTCTGGTATCAGGATAAGGCCAAGCTTTCTGGTACCAGGATAAGGCCAAGCTTTCTGGTATCAGGATAAGGCCAAGCTTTCTGGTATCAGGATAAGGCCAAGCTTTCTGGTATCAGGATAAGGCCAAGCTTTCTGGTATCAGGATAAGGCCAAGCTTTCTGGTACCAGGATAAGGCCAAGCTTTCTGGTACCAGGCTAAGACCAAGCTTTCTGGTATCAGGATAAGGCCAAGCTTTCTGGTACCAGGATAAGGCCAAGCTTTCTGGTATCAGGATAAGACCAAGCTTTCTGGTATCAGGATAAGACCAAGCTTTCTGGTATCAGTATAAGGCCAAGCTTTCTGGTATCAGTATAAGTTCAAGCTTTCTGGTATCAGGATAAGGCCAAGCTTTCTGGTATCAGGATAAGGCCAAGCTTTCTGGTATCAGGATAAGACCAAGCTTTCTGGTATCAGTATAAGGCCAAGCTTTCTGGTATCAGTATAAGTTCAAGCTTTCTGGTATCAGGATAAGGCCAAGCTTTCTGGTACCAGGATAAGGCCAAGCTTTCTGGTATCAGTATAAGGCCAAGCTTTCTGGTATCAGTATAAGTTCAAGCTTTCTGGTATCAGGATAAGACCAAGCTTTCTGGTATCAGGATAAGTCCAAGCTTTCTGGTATCAGGATAAGGCCAAGCTTTCTGGTATCAGGATAAGGCCAAGCTTTCTGGTATCAGGATAAGACCAAGCTTTCTGGTATCAGGATAAGGCCAAGCTTTCTGGTATCAGGATAAGACCAAGCTTTCTGGTATCAGGATAAGACCAAGCTTTCTGGTATCAGGATAAGACCAAGCTTTCTGGTATCAGGATAAGGCCAAGCTTTCTGGTATCAGGATAAGGCCAAGCTTTCTGGTACCAGGATAAGGCCAGGCTTTCTGGTATCAGGATAAGGCCAAGCTTTCTGGTACCAGGATAAGGCCAAGCTTTCTGGTACCAGGATAAGGCCAAGCTTTCTGGTACCAGGATAAGGCCAAGCTTTCTGGTACGAGGATAAGACCACGCTTTCTGGTATCAGGATAAGGCCATCAGGATAAGACCAAGCTTTCTGGTATCAGGATAAGACCAAGCTTTCTGGTATCAGGATAAGGCCAAGCTTTCTGGTATCAGGATAAGGCCAAGCTTTCTGGTATCAGGATAAGGCCAAGCTTTCTGGTATCAGGATAAGGCCAAGCTTTCTGGTATCAGGATAAGACCAAGCTTTCTGGTATCAGGATAAGGCCAAGCTTTCTGGTATCAGGATAAGGCCAAGCTTTCTGGTATCAGGATAAGGCCAAGCTTTCTGGTATCAGGATAAGGCCAAGCTTTCTGGTACCAGGATAAGTCCAAGCTTTCTGGTATCAGGATAAGGCCAAGCTTTCTGGTACCAGGATAAGGCCAAGCTTTCTGGTACCAGGATAAGGCCAAGCTTTCTGGTACCAGGATAAGGCCAAGCTTTCTGGTATCAGGATAAGGCCAAGCTTTCTGGTACCAGGATAAGGCCAAGCTTTCTGGTACCAGGATAAGGCCAAGCTTTCTGATACCAGGATAAGGCCAAGCTTTCTGGTATCAGGATAAGGCCAAGCTTTCTGGTATCAGGATAAGGCCAAGCTTTCTGGTATCAGGATAAGGCCAAGCTTTCTGGTATCAGGATAAGGCCAAGCTTTCTGGTATCAGGATAAGGCCAAGCTTTCTGGTATCAGGATAAGGCCAAGCTTTCTGGTACCAGGATAAGGCCAAGCTTTCTGGTACCAGGATAAGGCCAAGCTTTCTGGTACCAGGATAAGGCCAAGCTTTCTGGTATCAGGATAAGGCCAAGCTTTCTGGTACCAGGATAAGGCCAAGCTTTCTGGTACCAGGATAAGGCCAAGCTTTCTGATACCAGGATAAGGCCAAGCTTTCTGGTATCAGGATAAGGCCAAGCTTTCTGGTATCAGGATAAGGCCAAGCTTTCTGGTATCAGGATAAGGCCAAGCTTTCTGGTATCAGGATAAGGCCAAGCTTTCTGGTATCAGGATAAGGCCAAGCTTTCTGGTATCAGGATAAGGCCAAGCTTTCTGGTACCAGGATAAGGCCAAGCTTTCTGGTATCAGGATAAGGCCAAGCTTTCTGGTATCAGGATAAGGCCAAGCTTTCTGGTATCAGGATAAGGCCAAGCTTTCTGGTATCAGGATAAGGCCAAGCTTTCTGGTATCAGGATAAGGCCAAGCTTTCTGGTATCAGGATAAGGCCAAGCTTTCTGGTATCAGGATAAGGCCAAGCTTTCTGGTACCAGGATAAGGCCAAGCTTTCTGGTATCAGGATAAGGCCAAGCTTTCTGGTATCAGGATAAGGCCAAGCTTTCTGGTATCAGGATAAGGCCAAGCTTTCTGGTATCAGGATAAGGCCAAGCTTTCTGGTACCAGGATAAGGCCAAGCTTTCTGGTATCAGGATAAGGCCAAGCTTTCTGGTATCAGGATAAGGCCAAGCTTTCTGGTACCAGGATAAGGCCAAGCTTTCTGGTATCAGGATAAGGCCAAGCTTTCTGGTATCAGGATAAGGCCAAGCTTTCTGGTATCAGGATAAGGCCAAGCTTTCTGGTATCAGGATAAGGCCAAGCTTTCTGGTACCAGGATAAGGCCAAGCTTTCTGGTACCAGGCTAAGACCAAGCTTTCTGGTATCAGGATAAGGCCAAGCTTTCTGGTACCAGGATAAGGCCAAGCTTTCTGGTATCAGGATAAGACCAAGCTTTCTGGTATCAGGATAAGACCAAGCTTTCTGGTATCAGTATAAGGCCAAGCTTTCTGGTATCAGTATAAGTTCAAGCTTTCTGGTATCAGGATAAGGCCAAGCTTTCTGGTATCAGGATAAGGCCAAGCTTTCTGGTATCAGGATAAGACC
Source organism: Myxine glutinosa (assembly GCF_964187855.1). Classification (NCBI taxonomy): domain Eukaryota; kingdom Metazoa; phylum Chordata; class Myxini; order Myxiniformes; family Myxinidae; genus Myxine; species Myxine glutinosa. The sequence goes on along the minus strand of NC_136264.1, from coordinate 94,720,678 downwards.
AAGCTTTCTGGTATCAGTATAAGGCCAAGCTTTCTGGTATCAGTATAAGTTCAAGCTTTCTGGTATCAGGATAAGGCCAAGCTTTCTGGTACCAGGATAAGGCCAAGCTTTCTGGTATCAGTATAAGGCCAAGCTTTCTGGTATCAGTATAAGTTCAAGCTTTCTGGTATCAGGATAAGACCAAGCTTTCTGGTATCAGGATAAGTCCAAGCTTTCTGGTATCAGGATAAGACCAAGCTTTCTGGTATCAGGATAAGGCCAAGCTTTCTGGTATCAGGATAAGGCCAAGCTTTCTGGTATCAGGATAAGGCCAAGCTTTCTGGTATCAGGATAAGGCCAAGCTTTCTGGTATCAGGATAAGGCCAAGCTTTCTGGTATCAGGATAAGGCCAAGCTTTCTGGTATCAGGATAAGGCCAAGCTTTCTGGTATCAGGATAAGGCCAGGCTTTCTGGTATCAGGATAAGTCCAAGCTTTCTGGTATCAGGATAAGACCAAGCTTTCTGGTATCAGGATAAGACCAAGCTTTCTGGTATCAGGATAAGGCCAAGCTTTCTGGTATCAGGATAAGGCCAAGCTTTCTGGTATCAGGATAAGGCCAAGCTTTCTGGTATCAGGATAAGGCCAAGCTTTCTGGTATCAGGATAAGGCCAAGCTTTCTGGTACCAGGATAAGGCCAAGCTTTCTGGTATCAGGATAAGGCCAAGCTTTCTGGTATCAGGATAAGGCCAAGCTTTCTGGTATCAGGATAAGGCCAAGCTTTCTGGTATCAGGATAAGGCCAAGCTTTCTGGTATCAGGATAAGGCCAAGCTTTCTGGTATCAGGATAAGGCCAAGCTTTCTGGTATCAGGATAAGGCCAAGCTTTCTGGTACCAGGATAAGGCCAAGCTTTCTGGTATCAGGATAAGGCCAAGCTTTCTGGTATCAGGATAAGGCCAAGCTTTCTGGTATCAGGATAAGGCCAAGCTTTCTGGTATCAGGATAAGGCCAAGCTTTCTGGTACCAGGATAAGGCCAAGCTTTCTGGTATCAGGATAAGGCCAAGCTTTCTGGTATCAGGATAAGGCCAAGCTTTCTGATACCAGGATAAGGCCAAGCTTTCTGGTATCAGGATAAGGCCAAGCTTTCTGGTATCAGGATAAGGCCAAGCTTTCTGGTATCAGGATAAGGCCAAGCTTTCTGGTATCAGGATAAGGCCAAGCTTTCTGGTACCAGGATAAGGCCAAGCTTTCTGGTACCAGGCTAAGACCAAGCTTTCTGGTATCAGGATAAGGCCAAGCTTTCTGGTACCAGGATAAGACCAAGCTTTCTGGTATCAGGATAAGACCAAGCTTTCTGGTACCAGGATAAGGCCAAGCTTTCTGGTATCAGGATAAGGCCAAGCTTTCTGGTATCAGGATAAGATCAAGCTTTCTGGTACCAGGATAAGACCAAGCTTTCTGGTATCAGGATAAGACCAAGCTTTCTGGTATCAGGATAAGGCCAAGCTTTCTGGTATCAGGATAAGGCCAAGCTTTCTGGTACCAGGATAAGGCCAAGCTTTCTGGTACCAGGATAAGACCAAGCTTTCTGGTATCAGGATAAGGCCAAGCTTTCTGGTATCAGGATAAGACCAAGCTTTCTGGTATCAGTATAAGGCCAAGCTTTCTGGTATCAGTATAAGTTCAAGCTTTCTGGTATCAGGATAAGGCCAAGCTTTCTGGTACCAGGATAAGGCCAAGCTTTCTGGTATCAGTATAAGGCCAAGCTTTCTGGTATCAGTATAAGTTCAAGCTTTCTGGTATCAGGATAAGACCAAGCTTTCTGGTATCAGGATAAGTCCAAGCTTTCTGGTATCAGGATAAGGCCAAGCTTTCTGGTATCAGGATAAGACCAAGCTTTCTGGTATCAGGATAAGACCAAGCTTTCTGGTATCAGGATAAGGCCAAGCTTTCTGGTATCAGGATAAGGCCAGGCTTTCTGGTATCAGGATAAGACCAAGCTTTCTGGTATCAGGATAAGGCCAAGCTTTCTGGTATCAGGATAAGACCAAGCTTTCTGGTATCAGGATAAGTCCAAGCTTTCTGGTATCAGGATAAGGCCAAGCTTTCTGGTATCAGGATAAGACCAAGCTTTCTGGTATCAGGATAAGACCAAGCTTTCTGGTATCAGGATAAGTCCAAGCTTTCTGGTATCAGGATAAGGCCAAGCTTTCTGGTATCAGGATAAGGCCAAGCTTTCTGGTATCAGGATAAGGCCAAGCTTTCTGGTACCAGGATAAGGCCAGGCTTTCTGGTATCAGGATAAGGCCAAGCTTTCTGGTACCAGGATAAGGCCAAGCTTTCTGGTACGAGGATAAGACCACGCTTTCTGGTATCAGGATAAGGCCAAGCTTTCTGGTATCAGGATAAGGCCAAGCTTTCTGGTATCAGGATAAGTCCAAGCTTTCTGGAATCAGGATAAGTCCAAGCTTTCTGGTATCAGGATAAGGCCAAGCTTTCTGGTATCAGCATAAGACCAAGCTTTCTGGTATCAGGATAAGACCAAGCTTTCTGGTATCAGGATAAGGCCAAGCTTTCTGGTATCAGGATAAGACCAAGCTTTCTGGTATCAGGATAAGGCCAAGCTTTCTGGTATCAGGATAAGTCCAAGCTTTCTGGAATCAGGATAAGTCCAAGCTTTCTGGTATCAGGATAAGACCAAGCTTTCTGGTATCAGGATAAGTCCAAGCTTTCTGGAATCAGGATAAGTCCAAGCTTTCTGGTATCAGGATAAGGCCAAGCTTTCTGGTATCAGCATAAGACCAAGCTTTCTGGTATCAGGATAAGGCCAAGCTTTCTGGTATCAGGATAAGACCAAGCTTTCTGGTATCAGGATAAGTCCAAGCTTTCTGGAATCAGGATAAGTCCAAGCTTTCTGGTATCAGGATAAGGCCAAGCTTTCTGGTATCAGGATAAGGCCAAGCTTTCTGGAATCAGGATAAGGCCAAGCTTTCTGGTATCAGTATAAGTCCAAGCTTTCTGGTATCAGTATAAGTCCAAGCTTTCTGGTATCAGGATAAGACCAAGCTTTCTGGTATCAGGATAAGACCAGGCTTTCTGGTATCAGTATAAGTCCAAGCTTTCTGGTATCAGGATAAGACCAAGCTTTCTGGTATCAGTATAAGTCCAAGCTTTCTGGTATCAGTATAAGTCCAAGCTTTCTGGTATCAGGATAAGACCAAGCTTTCTGGTATCAGGATAAGACCAGGCTTTCTGGTATCAGTATAAGTCCAAGCTTTCTGGTATCAGTATAAGTCCAAGCTTTCTGGTATCAGGATAAGTCCAAGCTTTCTGGTATCAGGATAAGACCAAGCTTTCTGGTATCAGTATAAGTTCAAGCTTTCTGGTATCAGGATAAGGCCAAGCTTTCTGGTATCAGGATAAGACCAAGCTTTCTGGTATCAGGATAAGACCAAGCTTTCTGGTATCAGGATAAGGCCAAGCTTTCTGGTATCAGGATAAGACCAAGCTTTCTGGTATCAGGATAAGGCCAAGCTTTCTGGTACCAGGATAAGGCCAAGCTTTCTGGTATCAGTATAAGGCCAAGCTTTCTGGTATCAGTATAAGTTCAAGCTTTCTGGTATCAGGATAAGACCAAGCTTTCTGGTATCAGGATAAGTCCAAGCTTTCTGGTATCAGGATAAGACCAAGCTTTCTGGTATCAGGATAAGGCCAAGCTTTCTGGTATCAGGATAAGGCCAAGCTTTCTGGTATCAGGATAAGGCCAAGCTTTCTGGTATCAGGATAAGGCCAAGCTTTCTGGTATCAGGATAAGGCCAAGCTTTCTGGTATCAGGATAAGGCCAAGCTTTCTGGTATCAGGATAAGGCCAAGCTTTCTGGTATCAGGATAAGGCCAGGCTTTCTGGTATCAGGATAAGTCCAAGCTTTCTGGTATCAGGATAAGACCAAGCTTTCTGGTATCAGGATAAGACCAAGCTTTCTGGTATCAGGATAAGGCCAAGCTTTCTGGTATCAGGATAAGGCCAAGCTTTCTGGTATCAGGATAAGGCCAAGCTTTCTGGTATCAGGATAAGGCCAAGCTTTCTGGTATCAGGATAAGGCCAAGCTTTCTGGTACCAGGATAAGGCCAAGCTTTCTGGTATCAGGATAAGGCCAAGCTTTCTGGTATCAGGATAAGGCCAAGCTTTCTGGTATCAGGATAAGGCCAAGCTTTCTGGTATCAGGATAAGGCCAAGCTTTCTGGTATCAGGATAAGGCCAAGCTTTCTGGTATCAGGATAAGGCCAAGCTTTCTGGTATCAGGATAAGGCCAAGCTTTCTGGTACCAGGATAAGGCCAAGCTTTCTGGTATCAGGATAAGGCCAAGCTTTCTGGTATCAGGATAAGGCCAAGCTTTCTGGTATCAGGATAAGGCCAAGCTTTCTGGTATCAGGATAAGGCCAAGCTTTCTGGTACCAGGATAAGGCCAAGCTTTCTGGTATCAGGATAAGGCCAAGCTTTCTGGTATCAGGATAAGGCCAAGCTTTCTGATACCAGGATAAGGCCAAGCTTTCTGGTATCAGGATAAGGCCAAGCTTTCTGGTATCAGGATAAGGCCAAGCTTTCTGGTATCAGGATAAGGCCAAGCTTTCTGGTATCAGGATAAGGCCAAGCTTTCTGGTACCAGGATAAGGCCAAGCTTTCTGGTACCAGGCTAAGACCAAGCTTTCTGGTATCAGGATAAGGCCAAGCTTTCTGGTACCAGGATAAGGCCAAGCTTTCTGGTATCAGGATAAGACCAAGCTTTCTGGTACCAGGATAAGGCCAAGCTTTCTGGTATCAGGATAAGGCCAAGCTTTCTGGTATCAGGATAAGATCAAGCTTTCTGGTACCAGGATAAGACCAAGCTTTCTGGTATCAGGATAAGACCAAGCTTTCTGGTATCAGGATAAGGCCAAGCTTTCTGGTATCAGGATAAGGCCAAGCTTTCTGGTACCAGGATAAGGCCAAGCTTTCTGGTACCAGGATAAGACCAAGCTTTCTGGTATCAGGATAAGGCCAAGCTTTCTGGTATCAGGATAAGACCAAGCTTTCTGGTATCAGTATAAGGCCAAGCTTTCTGGTATCAGTATAAGTTCAAGCTTTCTGGTATCAGGATAAGGCCAAGCTTTCTGGTACCAGGATAAGGCCAAGCTTTCTGGTATCAGTATAAGGCCAAGCTTTCTGGTATCAGTATAAGTTCAAGCTTTCTGGTATCAGGATAAGACCAAGCTTTCTGGTATCAGGATAAGTCCAAGCTTTCTGGTATCAGGATAAGGCCAAGCTTTCTGGTATCAGGATAAGACCAAGCTTTCTGGTATCAGGATAAGACCAAGCTTTCTGGTATCAGGATAAGGCCAAGCTTTCTGGTATCAGGATAAGGCCAAGCTTTCTGGTATCAGGATAAGACCAAGCTTTCTGGTATCAGGATAAGTCCAAGCTTTCTGGTATCAGGATAAGGCCAAGCTTTCTGGTATCAGGATAAGACCAAGCTTTCTGGTATCAGGATAAGACCAAGCTTTCTGGTATCAGGATAAGTCCAAGCTTTCTGGTATCAGGATAAGGCCAAGCTTTCTGGTATCAGGATAAGGCCAAGCTTTCTGGTACCAGGATAAGGCCAGGCTTTCTGGTATCAGGATAAGGCCAAGCTTTCTGGTACCAGGATAAGGCCAAGCTTTCTGGTACGAGGATAAGACCACGCTTTCTGGTATCAGGATAAGGCCATCAGGATAAGACCAAGCTTTCTGGTATCAGGATAAGACCAAGCTTTCTGGTATCAGGATAAGGCCAAGCTTTCTGGTATCAGGATAAGTCCAAGCTTTCTGGAATCAGGATAAGTCCAAGCTTTCTGGTATCAGGATAAGACCAAGCTTTCTGGTATCAGGATAAGTCCAAGCTTTCTGGAATCAGGATAAGTCCAAGCTTTCTGGTATCAGGATAAGGCCAAGCTTTCTGGTATCAGCATAAGACCAAGCTTTCTGGTATCAGGATAAGGCCAAGCTTTCTGGTATCAGGATAAGACCAAGCTTTCTGGTATCAGGATAAGTCCAAGCTTTCTGGAATCAGGATAAGTCCAAGCTTTCTGGTATCAGGATAAGGCCAAGCTTTCTGGTATCAGGATAAGGCCAAGCTTTCTGGAATCAGGATAAGGCCAAGCTTTCTGGTATCAGTATAAGTCCAAGCTTTCTGGTATCAGTATAAGTCCAAGCTTTCTGGTATCAGGATAAGACCAAGCTTTCTGGTATCAGGATAAGACCAGGCTTTCTGGTATCAGTATAAGTCCAAGCTTTCTGGTATCAGGATAAGACCAAGCTTTCTGGTATCAGTATAAGTCCAAGCTTTCTGGTATCAGTATAAGTCCAAGCTTTCTGGTATCAGGATAAGACCAAGCTTTCTGGTATCAGGATAAGACCAGGCTTTCTGGTATCAGTATAAGTCCAAGCTTTCTGGTATCAGTACAAGTCCAAGCTTTCTGGTATCAGGATAAGTCCAAGCTTTCTGGTATCAGGATAAGACCAAGCTTTCTGGTATCAGTATAAGTTCAAGCTTTCTGGTATCAGGATAAGGCCAAGCTTTCTGGTATCAGGATAAGACCAAGCTTTCTGGTATCAGGATAAGGCCAAGCTTTCTGGTATCAGGATAAGGCCAAGCTTTCTGGTATCAGGATAAGACCAAGCTTTCTGGTATCAGGATAAGACCAAGCTTTCTGGTATCAGGATAAGTCCAAGCTTTCTGGTATCAGAAAAGTTCAAGCTTTCTGGTATCAGGATAAGGCCAAGCTTTCTGGTATCAGGATAAGACCAAGCTTTCTGGTATCAGGATAAGGCCAAGCTTTCTGGTATCAGGATAAGACCAAGCTTTCTGGTATCAGGATAAGACCAAGCTTTCAGGTATCTGGATAAGGCCAAGCTTATCCTGATAACAAGCCAAACTTTCCACCAAGCTCGGAACAAGTGTGTGTCTACCCTCAGGAGTGCCAGGAAGCACTATCTCTCCACACTCAAGATTGAACTCTCAAACCTGTCTCCTTCCTCCAAATCCTGGTGGCGTCTGGTCAAATCCGTTTCTGGTGTTTGTTCTCCCCCCATCCCCTCCCTTACCTCAAATGGCTACACAGTTGACAACGCACGTGACAAAGCCGAATGCCTCAACTCTGTGTTTGCCTCAAAATCTTGTGTCCCAAACCCATCTCTCTCTGTTCCCACCTTTCCCAGTCGAACCCAACTGCTCCTGGACTCTGTGTCCTTCTCTCCGAACAAGGTGGAGAAGTTTTTGTCAAACCTGGACTCTGATTCTGCATCTGGACCAGACGGCATCAGCCCACGGGTCATAAAATCCTGCTCTGCCGCTCTATCTCACCCTCTTTCTGTTCTTTTCACCCTCTCTTTTGCTCAAGGTCATCTGCCAGCATCTTGGAAATCAGCAAACATTACCGCTTTACACAAAAAGGTGCAAAAACAGATCCTTGCAACTACAGACCAATCAGCCTGCTTCCAATTATCAGCAAAGTCATGGAATCCATCATTGCTTCGGATATCAAATCCTTCCTCTTCTCCAATGGCTTGATCTCTGATCATCAATTTGGATTCAGACCAGGTCATTCTACTCTTGACATGTTGCTTCTGCTGTCTCAACAATGGATGGAGGTCCTCAATGCCAAACAGGAAATCAGAGCTGTCTCACTTGACATATCACGTGCCTTCGATACGGTCTGGCACCCAGCTCTGCTCACCAAACTCTCCTCCTATGGTATCCATGGAAATCTCCACTCATGGCTTGCGGACTTCCTCTCTGGTCGAAGGGAACGTGTGGCCCTGAATGGATTTCTCTCATCTCCCCTTCCTGTTCTGGCTGGAGTTCCCCAAGGTAGTGTTCTGGGCCCTGTGCTATTTCTGGTCTTCATCAATGGTCTCTCCGACTCTCTGGAAAATCCTCTCTATCTCTTTGCTGATGACTCCACTATCTTCCGCTCCATTCCTCATCCCTCAGATCGGCAGTCTGCAGCCTCCTCACTCTCTGCAGACCTGGAAAAAATCACAGACTGGTCAAACAAGTGGAACATGTCTTTCAATCCTGACAAATCTCACACTCTTACAATGTCTCTCCGAAAGGACCGCCTGGAAAACCCTCCCATCTACTTTCTCAACAATCCTCTCCAAGAAGTTCTGTCGCTCAAGCTTTTGGGTCTCACTATCTGCCATGATCTTTCTTGGGAAAACCACATTTCCAAGCTGGCCTCCAAAACCAGTCGCCGACTGGGCATCCTCCGTTGTGCGAAGTCCTTCCTTGGCACACCTGAGCTCCTCACCACATACAAGGCTTTCATCCGCAGCTCAATGGAATACTGTTCCCCCCTCTGGGCTGGTGCTCCTGCCTCACACCTTGCTCGGCTTCACGCTGTTGAAACCAAAGCTTTCAGAATCATTGGAATCTCCTGTGATGAAGTGAACTCCGAGGACCTTTCACTCACTCACCGCAGGCAGGTTGGTGGTCTTTCTGTCTTCTACCAACTCCTCTCCGGCCTTGCTCCCCCAGCTCTCTCTGTGCTCTGTCCCCCCAATATTCCTTCAGGTCGCACAAGATCTGCCTGCAACCCTCTTATGGTTAAACTGCCAAAATCTAGGCTCTGTGCTCACCTTCACTCTTTCATTCCCCTTTTCTCCCGCGTCTGGAACAAACTCCCCCACTCCATTCAATCTCACTCCTCCATCCAGGTCTTTAAAACAGCTGTTCACCACCATCTCTTATCTTCCCCCATCCAAAACCTTTCTACCCCCGCTAATTGACCCCAGATACACTTTTTTTTGAAATTCCAACTTCTTTCCTGGAGGTCCTTGCAGTGTTCATATGTTTTATACCTCTCCCACCTCCCCCAAAGCCCTCCCCCTCCCACATTTCTCCCGATGTCCCTGCTCTCAAATGTTGTGTTTGTGTCCTTCCCCCTCTCTCCCCATCTTGTCTGCCGCTCCCCTTATTTTTTGTGTTTTGTGTGTCGGTTTGACTTTTTGTGTGATTAATGTTAGCTCTTTCACGAGCCTCGATCTTGTATACAAAAAAAAAGAAAAAAAAAAAAGAAGCTTTCTGGTATCAGGATCAGTCCAAGCTTTCTGGTATCAGGATAAGACCAAGCTTCCTGGCAAGGGAATGGGAGTTGTGGAAAGGCAGCCGAGTCCAGGAGCCTCGACCATGTGTGTTGGTGTTGCTCCTGTAGACATCATTTATTACTGCCGCCATTATTACCCCAGAATGTCTGTCTGTCTGACTGTCTGTGCGGATGAGATTTCAAAACATTAATGTCTGTGAGCAGAATATTGTTGCGGATCTCGAGCTCGTCGACGTACTGAGGGGGGGTTAAGCCCTGCTCCCCCTCGAGCTTCGAGTCCACGAGGCCGCTACCCACACTGCACTCGTGGGGGGCGGATTGCTAAGCAATTCCAGCCGCCGAACCCACAGCTAACGCATGGAAGGGTTAACGGTCACGACTCACGACCCGAGTACCTTCGACACACGCAGCCGTGAGAACGGGGGCTGAACCTCACACGAGTCACGCTGGTATTTAACGCCCAAGCGGTTTGTGCATCGCGTAACTCGTGCCGTTAACACTATGGAACCCGATCGAGCGGTTTTAATTCGTGCAATGCTAGGTCAATGGTGAGAAGACAATGACGGCCAGGTTGGAAACGAACCACAGGATTTATTCACAAATATACAATATTCAGAGAAAAGGGACACAGTGGAGAATCTTAACGGCCTTACTTACGTACCCAGACAAGGGCCCTCAGACTCGTTCGGGGAAAGGGAGGAAAAGGGGAATGCGCCCAAAGCGCGGCCGCTCGTGCAGTTTGCCTGGACAGGCTCGTTTGGCGGATACCCCCAAGGATGTCCGCAGCAGGGGCATTGATCACAGTCGTGCACGTAACAGGAATCCGAGGAGCGTATCTCAAGGTCAGCGAGGCAGAGCGCATGTGCAGGGAGTCCAGGCAGAGAGAACGTTCAGAGTCCCGGGCCAGAGAAAGAGACAACGGGGGTCCGGGCCAGGTTTTATAGCCCCCCCAGAGCCCCACTCGAATGTTCCATGGGCCTCCACTTGCCGCCGGGGGTCACGTGTCGTGACAGCCCCTTATTGGTGACTCTTGGCCACTCACTTCAGCTCTCACTGGCTGTAACTTATTGGCCACTCCCTGTAGCTCTCTTTGGCTGTAACTTACTGGCCATGCCCTTTAGCTCCCATTGGCTGTTCGCTGCTTACCGGCCACGCCCTCCAGCTCCTCCCTCGGGCCTGCTAGACTTGTCCTAGGCCCATGACACGGCACTTCAGGCTGCAATGAGGCCTACCATTACTCTACCTGCCTCAACACATACTAACACTGGCAAGGAGACTATACTTCACATTCAATAAGAAATAACTAACTAAGCAAGGCTACATGTTGTGGTGTAACTAACTATAGGGGGGTTGCCTTTATTCCCAAAACCGCAACAATATGTAAAACAATTTCAATTTTTTAAGTGAATCTTCACCATTGAGAGATAGGGACAAAAACTATACACAGCACGATATCTCAAAAGGTTAAGGATGGATTCAGCTGAAACTTGGTGGACAGGTTGCTTGTGTGACAAGGAAAACCTGATTCAATTTTGGTGAAGATCCGAATCCGGATATGAGAAATTGTCACAATTAACCATAAAAATCGTTTACAGAAATATGTCAAATTATGGAAAGGGTGGACCTCTCTCTACATCTCACAGTGGGAATAATTTCAAGATCGGAGCCATTGATCACTGTGAAAGAAAAGCACGAAATGAGGATGTTCTGCTAAAAGATGCAAAATGCATTATTGCACATTGACAGACTTCGTTTCATCTACAGTAGTTTCGTTGTCGTTGGCACAATGAAGGCGGTGTTAGGACGCCATCTTGCGGAACAATTCTGCCGTTACAAACAGAAAATCAATCCCCACGCCCAGTTGCTCAGACGTATGGAACATTATTTTCTCCTTACCTCGTGACCGAGTTTCCCGAACAGGGAGAATATTTCCACATACCTCGTAATCTTGCTGCTCCGGGTATTTTATATTGTATACAATGTCGAGGCTCAACTGGAACATAGAGCGGATCAGGATGTCACAGAACAAAGGGAACAGTAGAAAGACAGGGTGCGGGAAGAACACACCAAGGATTGAAGGATAAAATAGAGGGAGACTGTGAGAAATAAGGGATGTGTGGAGTAGAGGGCAAGGGGGGCACACAGGGGGTGAACAAGATGGATACAGCCACAAACTTTCAGGAAAGAAAAATTGGACACTTGGAGAGAGGTAGGCTCGGGGATGGTTCATCAGGTTAGAAAAAAGTCATGGTTTTGGATGTGGGATGATCTCAGATGATGGTGAATATCTGTCTTTAAGGACTTGGAGGGAAGAAAATATGGAAGTTGGATCGATCAACGGGGGGAAAAAGAATGAATGAGTGAGTTGAGCTGCAGTGATTCTGCAGGATTTTGGGAGTTTCATCAAGAGGCGGTTACTGCCAAATCACGTGCATCCTAAGTTAACCTGGACAAGTGGTGCTGGAGAGGGGAGGTTGGGGTACGGAAATGGCAGAGGGTGTCAGACCAGAAAAGAGGTGGTAGAAGACAGAGACAACCACCTAGTCTACGATGTGAAATTAATAGGCCCGGAGAAGACGCTGAAGATGCCTCGCAATGTCAGGTGAGGTTTTCCATTTTTCTATGATTTGTGCATACCTGTGTCTAAATCCTTCCATGATCCATGGGCATAGAGTGCTAGGCAAGCACATACGATAATGACATTTGTTTCATGACTTGGAAATTTATTTGTGATTGTGATAAGGTTAATACCAACCTTGACCTTGGCACGTGACCTTGACCTCAAATTGCCAAAATGACACAAAGAACGTAGTCGTCACCTTTGAAAACCCCTATTTAGATGTCTCATTTGTGATTCTACCACGTTTAGTCGGTGTGGTGTGATAATAGTCCAATATTAGGTAAATACCAACCTTTACCTTGACCTCAAATCACCGAAATGACCTCAAGAACAGACTCGTCACTCTCGAAACCCCCTGTTTAGATATTTTATTTGTGATTCTGCCACTTTTAGTCATGTGGCATGGTAATAGACCGATATTAGGCAAATACCAACCTTGATCTTGACACATGACCTTGACCTATAATCGCCAAAATGACATTAGGACTGAACTCGCCCACGCAAAACCCCAATTTAGACGTTTTGTTTGTGATTCTACTACTTTCAGTACATGTTATGATGAGGCCTTTGCCATGTGGTGGCCATATTGGATTTTGCCGCCATCTTGGATAGGGTGACAATTGAGCTTGTCTCCTGGTGGAATTTGAAATCATATCACCGAAAGTAACTCCAGACAAAACCTTGAAACTTTAGATAAAAGTGCACGATTTTCTGATTAAGGGCTCTTACTCGCTGTTCTAACCCTCTCGTGAATAGATTGTGATCCCTCGCTCAGTGGTTGATGGACTGCTGACCACTTTACACATCAGGTTAAATCACCCATCGAGCCATCAAATTAAGCCTTCAAGAGGTACTTTTTTGCTTAGACATTGACAGGGCCTCCGATGCAATCTCCTTGCCATGTCACCAGTACCAGTCAATAAAGTATCTTCCTGTGCATACACATCCCCAGTTATATCCTCCCACATGGACAAATGTTATTATAAATAGTGAAAGACACGATCAGTGATGCAACACTCTCCTTACAGTGTGCAGAGCTACGGCTACTGGGAGATGGCCCTATCAACATATGGGTTGACTCCACACCTGGAATTGTCTGCTTAGTTCATGATTTCACATTGAAAATAAATGGCATCCACTTGTAGGTGAGCCAAACCAGAAACTGCAACAACTAGATGGTATTCATAGAATACTTACCCTGCGCAGTCAACTTGGTGTGAGCCAACTCCTTTCTTTTTGAACGTTTCTGTTTTTTTGATCCAATATGGCTGCCAGACCACGTGAGCGATGACATCATAAATTTATATTCTCTAAATAATTGTTGCATAGATCATGCTCAATAAATTTCAAACTGATCAGACTAAGAGTTGTCCCTGTTGAATTATGACGTCGTAATTATGGCACCAATGACGTCATCGTTAACAACACCTATTCCCCATATGGAGTTATTTACAATGAGCCACGTTTCAATTTTCAAAATGCTGACACGGCACACACTTTACTTTACTGAAATGCAGACACAAATGTTATATTTTCGTCAAAAATCGTCGGAATTTCGCCAAATCTGTTTTGGTTGTGTGTTAATATACCTGAGCGATTGACAAATCTGAAATCAGAATTTTATTTGAGGTCAAAATGACCCCGTGAGGTCGCTCCGTACTTTGCCTGCTCGTCATTTGCAGTGTGATAATTAATTCCATGCCCACTCTAGAAGACTCTTCTTCTTCACGCAATAACAACTTCTAGCTTCCAGACCGTACATCCAATCATCTTGAAATTTTTCACACATGTTACACTTCATTACCACGACTATAATATAAAGTTTTACGTCGATCAATGAAGCGGTTCAAGAGTTATAATTTTAAAAAATATTTTCGTTTAATTATTTATATCTGCCAAACCATGTGACCTATCGCAAAATCCAAAAGGTGATTTTAGTAGTGCGATATGCTGAACACATCTGTGAAGTTTCCCCTCGATAGGATCACAAATGATTGAGGAGCTTGGTTTTAAAAGTTTACACTTAAAAACGTCATAACTCCGAAACCATGTGAAGCACGACGTCATTCTCGCTGACTTTTTTGTTCGTCATGGGTATGCAATTCTGCCTGCAAAGTTTGGCCTCGATCTGTTCAGTCGTTTAGGAGAAAATCGGATTTTAGTGGTTTTTCACTCAAAACAATATGGCGTCCGAACCACGTGACCTACGACGTCATTATAATTTTATTTCTGCATCCATTTATACCGAGAAGATGCTCAAGAAATTTCATCCTGATCGGATAAAGTTTTTTACTTGTCGAATTATGACATCATAACGGCGGAACCTATGACATCATCATTCACATATGTTATTCCGCATGGAGAGTTCTTTGCAATGAGACCTATCTCAATTATTTTTATGCAGCGGTTTTTGAGATATGGAGGTGCAAAGTTTTTGGTTTTTTTTACAAGATGGCGCCAGTACCACGTGACCTGTGACGTCATAACATTCACTAAAATATTCTACAGGAGGAGTGCCTCCTATGGTGAAAATTTCATGTCAATCAGACCAACGGTTGCCAAGAAAATGGATTTTTAAAATGCAGACACACACGTACGTACAGTCACGTGAAAAAGTAAGTACACCCCATGTAAAGTTTTGACTTTTTCAACATATTTCAACATACAGCTATTTGATCTTCATTTCAACAATATTGATAGATAAAGGTGATATAATATAACAAATATCATGAAACATTTACATTTTGTAGTCCATTGTATAATTTAAATGAACATAAATGCAAATTTCGCATGTAGAAAAAGCAAGTACACCCTTGGCTCTAATAGGTGGTATTGCCCCCTTTGGCAGAAACAACCTCAAGTAGGCGTTTCTTGTAACTGTCTACCAGTCTCTGACATCGACTGGGAGAAATTTTTGCCCACTCCTCCATGCAGAATTCTTTCACCTGTGCAATGTTTGAGGGGTTTCTTGCATGCACAGCTCGTTTCAAATCCCCCCACAACATCTCGATGGGATTTAGATCCGGGCTTTGACTCGGCCATTCCAGAACCCTCCATTGCTTTCTTTTCAGCCATTCCTTGGTGGATTTACTGGTATGTTTAGGGTCATTGTCATGTTGCAAGGTCCACCTTCGGTTGAGCTTCAACTTTCCGACAGATGGCCTCACATTATCCTCAAGCACCCTCTGGTATAATGAAGAATTCATAGTGGATTATATGATGGTGAGCTGCCCAGGCCCTGATGCAGCAAAGCTGCCCCAAACCATAATATTTCCACCACCATGCTTTACAGTTGGTATCAGGTTCTTGTGGTCAAATGCTGTCTTTGGTTTTCGCCAAACATGTCTTCTGGTACTGTGGCCAAATCGCTCTACCTTTGACTCATCTGTCCAGGGCACATTGTTCCAGAACTGCTGGTCTTTGCCTAGGTGTTCATTGGCAAACTTTAATCTTGCCCTGATGTTCTTTCTGGACAGCAACGGTGTCCTCCTGGCACACCTCCCATGTAGATCAAATTTGTGCAGCCTCTTTCTAATGATAGACTCGTGCACTTTGACATCAACAGTGGCAAGAGCTACCTGTAGGTCCCGTGATGACATTCTGGGGTTCGTAGAGACTTCTTTCGACATCTTGCGGTCTGCTCTCGGGCTGAACTTGCTGGGGCGGCCTGGCTTGAACAAGTTGGCAGTTATTTGGAATCTTCTCCACTTGTAGATGATCTTCCGGACAGTCGAATGATTGATTTCAAATTGTTTGGAGATCTTTTTAAATCACTTCCCAGACTCGTTGGCATCTATAACCTTCTTTCTGAAGGCCTCAGAGAGCTCTTTTTCATCTAGGCATGGTGACGCCGCACACTTCAACAACAAAGAGCAAACCAATGAGGTTTAAATAAGACAGGTTCCTCCAAGATCCTCTCTAACGATGTTCTAATCATTTGCACCTGAGCTGGTGCACCTGATTGTAATTTTAGGTATTTGAAGTATTGATAAATGTAAGGGTGTACTTACTTTTTCCACATGCGAAATTTGCATTTATGTTTATTTAAATTATACAATGGACTACAAAATGTAAATGTTTCATGATATTTGTTATATTATATCACCTTTATCTATCAATATTGTTGAAATGAAGATCAAATAGCTGTATGTTGAAATATGTTGAAAAGGTCAAAACGTTACATGGGGTGTACTTACTTTTTCACGTGACTCTATGTACAGACGGACACGAATGCTTAACTCTGTCTTTCGCTTCGCGAGCGCAGGGTAAAAATCCAGTGATCAAACAAATTATACTGAAGAGATAGGTCTGGAATGTTTACGCTTGCCCCTCAGAGGGTGGCCCTTTATCCAAAGTTACTTTAACATTAGCAACAGGCAACATGAATCACGTATACGCAGAGATGACCTCTTTGCTAAAGAGGTATGGACACAACTGGACCAACTCACTGGTGAGCAGTTCCCAATATCAGATGGACGATTAATTTTCAACCAGAATATGAACCTGAAGGTGAACCATGCCCCAAGAGGTCAGACTAAATCTCATGACCACCGTACTACGTCCATCATCTGCTTTGGTGTCGGTGACCTTGTCTTCCTCAAGAGCGACAGTGACAAAAGCAAACCTCGTGACAAGTATGTTGTGACGTGGATTTCTCATGAGGATGGATGGTGCCAACTCAGAAAGTTTATTAGTTCACAGCTTTATAGCAAAGCGTATGACGGTCGAGTATACAACTGCTATATATATTCTGCTGACAATTGTGGGTCAAGCCCCTTACGATCCTGTTCGAGGCCAAGATCCAAGACTCAGACTTCAGAGTCTGAGTCCGATGCTGAGCCTACCTCTTCTCACTACCTCTCACATGACATGCCAGGTTCTACCGTGCCCCTGCCAGAGTCCGTATCACAACAGGATGTCTCATGGGATACAATGGGTGCTGCCCTATTGGATTTGGTTATGCTGCCCTCACCACCAGAAGCTAGGGCCACACCACCAGATACATCCACGGGTGGTGTCTCGGCTCCGAAGTAGTCTGCCTGTCCACCAGCGAGGAGCTCGGGCCCTCATGCCACCCTCTCGCGTTGTCGGATAGTGATGAGTGGCTCATATAGTCAAATGGAGAAACAAGGTAGACAACTTTCGTGTCGACGGTCTTATTACTCTCGCAGACTTAGAACTGTCTGTAGTATCTGTCACAACATATAGTTTCCTTTCCTGATTTGTTTAACTTTCTCGGTCTTTAATATGCTTCCCAGGAATAGTGTAGTGTCAAGACAACCTTAGTGTTGACGGTTTATTACACATCAATACTGTGTACCTCCCAGGTTTAGTTTTTAGTTCATGTGAGTGTTCGTTCATGACCCAGTAGGAAGATATAAGAGGTAGTTACACCATGGTAGTTGTGATTGCGTATTGTCGTTTCGCATGCACCACCTGCCCCTGTGAACCTGGATTACCTCAATAAAACCTTCGTTGGAGAACCAGACCTCTCAACTGTAATGGTGCTACTTAAATAATTGTAAATACAGTGATGTAGTGCAGGTGCATAGTTTTGTTCTGTTTGTTTGGAATACAAGATGGCGGTTTGCAAATGTGGTGACGTCACGCACACCACCGATTGGCAAGTTCCTGAATAACTTGTAATTAGGTGTAAATCACATTATTAGTTATCGTAACCAAACATAATAATGAGCAATTTTCAGAAGAAATAAACGAAAAGAATAATCAGGAAACAAATAACGAAGAAAATCGACTCCATTAAAGGGAAAAGCTGCAACTGCAATGGAAACAGGAAACAAGGGCATATAGCTGTCGGTGACGAAATGGCGAGTGCTGCAGCTGCAAGGACAGACAATAATGAACCTCTGCCGGCCAGACTTGCCACTCCGATTGCAGCACATGGTGACTGAGCTTGCACGGGCGATGGCAGAACTGAAAAAGACGTTTGGAGATTCGTCGCAGCAACTCAAGATGGCGAACTGCATAAAGTAACTTCCGAAACCTGCACCCACCTTAGAATGGAACTTGGAGAAACTAGAGACCGTAGTTATTCTTGAGCGAAAGATCAAACCAGGTCAAACCCCTGGATCTTTCTAATGCCGTGAACAAACTTTGGTGCATCCCGGGTGATGAAGCTTGTGTACAAGTTTCATCGAAATTGTGTGTACTTTCAGAGAAGAGAGCACATACCTATTTTGGGGGGCTCAAACCCCCTCTCCACATAGACCGCCTTATACCCCGATTTAAAAAAATGCCGTGAACAAGCTTCGATACATCACAGGTGATGAAGGTTGTGGTCAAGTTTTATCAAAATCATGTGTGTAGTTTCAGAGAAGAGAGCACATACCTATTTTGGGGGGTCAAACCCCTGGACCCACCTTGACCCCCAGTGGACTCCCTTAGATCCCGATTTTTAATGCCCTGAACAAACTTCAGATGCAACATACCAAATATCATTTTAGCCAAGTTTGGTCCCAATCCCATCAGCAGTTTTGGGGAAGAGGTTGTAAGTGTTTACGGACTAACAACGCACCATCCCATAAGCTCCCCAGAACTACGTTTCAGGTGTGATTTAAAATGTAGTAGACTCAGGGATATCATCAGTGTTCATACAATAAAATGGACAAAAACATCTATTTTGTTGGTGTTTTTTGTGGGTTTTTTGTAATTTTGTTTATTTGGTGGGTGAAGGCGGTACAAGGGTGAGGAATGTAGAACACCAACCACACACGATATACTATCCCTTGAGGAGACCCTCTCACAGACATCACAATCAGCACGGATGTACACAATCACCCATCCATATACTCAACCTACATACAAGTCCTGCCAGTATCCCTGTACCCTTCTATCTTCAATAACCTGATAGAGAGGGACTTAGCGTATCGGTTGGACTTGGAGCGTCCGTTTTGAATATAGGAGGTCGATGGTTCAAAGCCCAGCCAAGTCATCCCAAAGACTTTCCAAATGGTACGTGCTGCTTCCTTGTTTCACGCTCAGCTTTCAAAATCATCCAGCATGGACAAACAATGCTGGGAAGGCAATTGCAAACCACCCAGTGCAACCCTTGCCAAGATACTGCTTTGGCAGCACAAACACTCTGTAAAGAGTGTGGCACATCAAAATAAAACTTCTGCTGCCACTACCTTTCTAGCAAGACCATTCAATGCATTAACAACTCTGAGTGAAAGACCTTTTCTTTCCCACCATCTTAACTCATCTCTTCTTTAATCTCGGCCTGTGGCGCCTGGTCCTATCACTGTCTATTCTGCAAAACAATTTTTTTTTTGTATGCAAGATCGAGGCTCATGTAAGTGCTAACAGTTAATCCCGCCCTAACCCCCCCCCCCCCCCCAAAAAAAACGGACACACAAAACATACAATAAAGGGAGCAGGAGACAAGATGGGGGGGAGAGAGGGAAGCACACAAGTACAACAGCAGAGAACAGGGACATCGGGTGATCTGTGGGAGGGAGAGAGCTTTGGGGGAGGAGGCATGGGAAGGGGGAGGGGGGTGGGAGAGGTATAGTACACATGGACACTGCTAGAACTTCCAGGAAAGAAGTTGGTATTTCAAAAAAGTGGATTTGGGGTTAATTAACGGGGGGTAGAATTAACGGGGGTATTACTCCTCTACACCCTTCATTATCTTAAACATCCCCATCATATCCCCTTGTAACTGCCTACGTTCTAATACAATGCTGTGGAAATGACTCATAGTGGGGTATAGATGCTTAATATAGTGTAGTTGTTTTTGTAAAGTGAATGTCCAGCATAAGTGTAAAGTAATTCATTGTGATGTTAGATATGCGTTGCTTATGTAATAGTTAGACTGACATCTACCCTTCCCTATGTCTGTTTATAAAATTATCAACCTGTTTGACCCCATTTATTGATGTTTTACCCTTTGTAATCTGTCATTTGTGTATTATTTTATTATTATTATTATTTTATTATTTATTTATTATTTATTATCATTTTTATTTATTCTAATATTTATTTTTATTATTTATTATTAATTATTATTTTGTATTTATTATTTATTATATTATTTATAATTATTTATTTAATATTTATTATTAGTAGGTATTTATTATTTTGATGCTTATTCTTATTTATTTGCTAGGACTTATTTGAAGGTTTATTTGGTAGGTAGGTCGGTAGGACTTTTGGTGTGCAGATGCTTTGGCAACTGGAGCGAGAAAGGGGAACCCAAATGGAAAAAACAATTTCTGAAAACAATTGCAAATCATCACGGTCTAATTTGAAGGGTAGTTTTTTTGAAAAAATTTTGCCAATCAAAAAGTGTCGAAAAATAGCCCTTGAGTGTCGATTTTGCCAGTGACTTCACAACATAATGATATCACCTTGATCTAAATAGCAGTTTACATAGAGACAGTGCATGTCGAGGTCAGATTCCCTAACACTGATTACACTCCCAACTCTGAAGGTTATTTATTTATTTATTTATTTATTTATTTATTTTGTATACAAGATCGAGGCTCGTGAAAGAGCTAACATTAATCACACAAAAAGTCAAACCGACACATAAAACACAAAAATAAGGGGAGCGGTAGACAAGATGGGGAGGGAGGGGGAAGGACACAAACACAACATTTGAGAGCAGGGACATCAGGAGAAATGTGGGAGAGGGAGGGCTTGGGGGGAGGAGGGAGGACACCTTGCAGTGTCCTTGTGTTTTGGATAAAACACAAGGACACTGCAAGGACTTCCAGGAAAGAAGTTGGAATTTCAAAAAAAGTGTATCTGGGGTGAATTACCGGGGGTAGAAAAGATCAAGGTTTTGGATGGGGGAAGATAAGAGATGGTGGTGAACAGCTGTTTTAAAGACCAGGAGGGAGGAGTGGGATTGAAGGGAGTGGGGGAGTTTGTTACAGAGGCAGGAGAAAAGGGGAATGAAAGAGTGAAGGTGAGCAGAGAGCCAAGATTTTTGGCAGTTTAACCATAAGAGTGCGACCTGAAGGAATATTGAGGGGACAGAGCACAGAGAGAGCTGGGGGAGCGAGGCCGGAGAGGAGTCGGTAGAAGACAGAATGACCACCAACCTGCCTGCGGTGAGTGAGTGAAAGGCCCTCAGAGTTAGCTTCATTGCGGGAGATTCCAATGATTCTGAAAGCTTTGGTTTCAACAGTTTCAAAGGTTTCAACAGTTTCAACAGGTCTCCTTCTGAACAGTTTCAAAGCTTTGGTTTCAAAGGTTCTCAGTATATTGAAATGGATCAGTGGGATATTGAAGGTTCAGTATAATATACTGACACTAATATTGAAGACAAAATTAGTGATGGAAACGCTTTTGGGGGAATTGTAGAGTAGTATTTTTTTTTTTTTTGAGAATCAGATGAAGATGGTTTTCGTGAAGATCGCAGTGTTGGTAGTGCAGATGACAATGCCGGTCGAATGTTCACGACAGATTGGTAGGTTTGTTTTTCCATTCAATTGATGGTTTATCAGGGATTTTGTATTAATTGATAAATCCACAGGATCTAGCCATCTCCAGATTGTTTCATAACAGTTCCCGGTAAAATGTTCCGAACACAAAACCGAACATCCTGTAGGCCCGATCAATACTCGGATCAGATATTTCGGAACAACGCTTTCCCATATTTCTGGCAACCTTCGGATCTTTCGGCCATTGGTGTCGCAGCTTCTCGGTTTGTATTACCACAACCACCAAGGAGGCATCGACAAGGCATATTTGTAGGAATACGAAAATTATTTGCCAATTGAGTTCAGTCGTTCCTTGATGATATCCGTAGACAATACGGAAATGGCGATCGCTTTCACTAGGTGAGATCACGGCTAATCGTGAAGAAGGGGAGGATTTCGACTTCTAATCACAAAATCACCGATGTTATAAATTGCATATCAGAAAAAGACATCATATCTATTTTGTATGGTGTCAATGGATAAATTAGCATCAAGGTCGTCTCGGCGTTTGGTCCCCTTTAAGAGTACAAAGTCCTGTCTCCTTCTGAAGCTGAAGTCGTTCGGCCCAGAATTAATTTAGAAGCCCGATGCTGAACAATCTCAATGGCACCGATGTCCTTCCTCAGATAGTATGATCAAAACGGCACACAATGTACATGAGGCCTCACTACATTCATGTACAGTGTTAAAACTATGTTTTTATGCCTCGGCCGACGAAGTCGCCGGAGGCATTATGTTTTCGGGTTGTCCGTCCGTCCATCCGTTTGGGCTAAACCTCGTTTTTCTCAGCAACCATATGTTCGATTGAGACGAAATTTCAGGGTAGGAGTGACACCCATGCAGAATGTTTTTTTGATAATTGTGACGTCATGGGTCACGTGGTATGGCAGCCATCTTGGATTAAAAGCAAATAATTAAAAAATTATTTCTCAGAAACCGCTGAATAGAAAATTTTTAAACTTTGCACATTGTCAAGTACTCCCAATGCGGAACAAAGGCATGACAATGATGACATCATAGGTGAAGTGGTATACCAGCCAAAAATGTTTTAATCGAATTCCTTATCCTAAAAATCTGAAATTGCATGCATATGATCTATTACCCATTTGTATTGAAATATTAAATTCATGACATTATAGGTCACATGGTTTGGCAGCCGTATTGAATTGAAGGAAAATATTAAATAATTAGATCTCTGAATCCGCTCACCCTATTGATGCGACATTTTACAAATATCATCTAACACCACTGTTGCATATAGTTTGAAAACTATTATGTTGTAGGTCACGTGGTTTGGCAGCCATCTTGGATAGAAAAACTAACCTTATCCGATCAACACGAAACCTCACAAACGTGATCCCTTACCCATACATATGCAGCGTGTACATTTTTAAAGGGCATATGTCATGTGGTATGGCAGTCATATTAGCTTGAAAGCCGATATTTAAAAAAAAAAACCCTCCTCTGAAACTGCTTCACTGATCGATGTGAAACCTGTCATGTCTGGTGAAAATGTGATACTTGAGAACAGCTGTAGGGATTTATAATCAAACTTGTTTATTTTTAGGACAGTGAACGATGGCATCTACCCGTTTTGGGACTATGCGGAGGTATATTGACGACACAGTCGCATAACTCAAGTTTTAAATGAATTTCTTTTTTCCTCTGGGGATTTGGTCCTGATTTTTTTTTATTCCCCCTTCACCCCAAACAAAGGGGGATCTAGACCTCCCATGACTCCCTCCTAAATCCACCAATGATGTATTTTTTTTTTTTTTTGGTTCCGAGGCCACAAGAGAATTCATACTCGATTTTTGCATCTATTGGTGAAAAGAGAAACGTCTGTTCCTGTGTTTATGTATATGTTTGTTATAACCACGGCCGCCATTATAATATACTGACACCAACAGTAAATTGTATGAACCCGACTCCTCTCATCCAAGGATATTTCTCGTATTGACTATTCCAATATTCCCATGAGTCCGATTTGCATTCAGGAACAGAACACTTACAGGTTAACTATCTTGAAATAGCCAGTCTAAATGTTGAAAATTATGTTTGAAAGCAGATTTTAATCACAGATTTCACTCTAACTGGCCAGCCGGAAGTGAAGCTCGGTTTCACGTTAACCAGCCAGGTCAAACATGTTTCGCACTAACCAGATAAGTAAAAAAAAAAAAGCCAAACCGAAAAAGCATAAACACTACGCATGTGCAAAAGGTCTCATTCATACGTCATTTCAAAAGTTGCATATGGATGACTGGCGGGGTACTCCACCCCGTTTAAGACATTAAGGCGCACTTCCAGCTCGGGTGCACACCTGAAAGTAAATTGTTATAACAGTCCTTCCCAAAGCAATCTGCTTCGGCATTTGCGCCTACACACGGCTGGTTAAACATTTGTGGTGTGGGGCCAAAAATCCAACGATAGTTAGAATATAGATCACATGTTATTGGACAAAAGTCTGCTGCCATATGATCATGGGTGTAGGTGTAGCCAGAAAATTAAAGTTTGCAGGTAAAAAATCATTCTGTGCCAAGGCCATTCATACTTAAGGGATGCACATATTAGGCCGTAGGATATATTCTATGTAGAAGCCATGCAAGATCCCACTGGAATATTTAATCAAAGTGGTATGTTGGATTTCTATACACCACTCAGTATGTGTATAAGACCAAGTATATACAATAAGTATATAAGACAATAAGAGGTGGGTCACAGTCTAAAATTTTAAGAATAACTGCCTTAGAGAATGATGCATGTGTGTTTGAATGAAGGAACAACTGATGCTGAGGCTGACGTTTCGTACAATACTTTTGGGTTTTTTTCCAAACATGTTGGCAGATCATTTGGTTTTCTGCTTCTTTTCAGCAACCACAAAATAGTTCTTAAGCCAACATTGGTAACGATCAACATGTGGAGATGGAGCTGCCCATTTTTCAGTATTACTTTGGGCTCTTATTCATGCAATCCGCCACTGTCCCTAAATTAGTCATATTTGGCATCCATCTCATTGACTCCTATGTCGTTTCACCATCTGTGGACTGTTGTCTCGTGTTGCTTTGACATTTGTTATAATGTGTTCATGTAAAGCTGGCTGATGTGGAATGGCAGCGCAGAGGTTTAGGTCCTCTGTTTCACCATTAATCAATACCATTGTAGACGTAATAGCGCTAATTAACATCATTGTGGTAGAAGCAGCACTTCCCGCAGTGTTTGCTGTTCCATCTGCGGACATATGTTTGCGTATCCCTCTGCTGGGTTGAGGTGCACTCTGACCTGCATTCAGCTTTGTGGATTTTATCCAGCACACGATATCGTGCCAGGAGTGGCAGACTGAACCGTTTTGTTCTGTATACATGGCCGAGCCTCATGGAAGAGCTGAAGCGAAATGGAAGGGTGGCAACACCAACAGCAGGGAAGAGGTGAGAGTGAGATGTCGGTGAGGGAGAGAAGCACACATGTGAACAAGCTGCACACAGGCTGAATGAAACACGGAAAGAGGAGGAAGGGGAAAGTGGGGATGAAACAGAAAGCGGGTTTAGCTATTTACTTGGTCTCATACAAGAAACACCCGCTCCCTCAAGGAGCAGCCAGTGAGGGGAGGGGGCAGTGTTATTCTCATTATTATACCCACGCTTCTTTAAAAAAACAAGACCAAAAGTCTAACAGCGGCGTAGCCGGGATTGTAAAATATTATAAACCACAAACATACATGATTAGCTTTTTAAACAGTCGCTAATGCTGTTTATAACATTAAACAAAGAAATATGGAGGAATCCAGACATCCATGAGGTAAGTTTTACTTACAGAACTGAGCGAAGATCTACTGTAATCTATATACCCCATAAGGGTTGGAGGTGTGCTCATTTACCAGGCAGCTAGCTAGCTAGTGCTTGCCAAGCCAGCCGTTCCTTAACGGTTTTGAATGGAATGCTTGCTCGAATGCTTTAACCATTTGGCGATCTCTCCACAAGAAACTTGGTAAATGAACACACACCCAATGTTCTTGAGACCCCACCACATATCGACTGTAATCTATATACCCCAAAGAGTAATGACCTTTCCTGCCGAACTCAAAGTGAGCGGGTGTTTACGCCGTAATGACGTAGCATGACAGCCGGACACAAAGCTTCCGCTACTTTAATATATATAAGATATATATTTAACCTCCAGTAACGTTGCAGTCAGTACAAAGGGATTAGTGTTACGATTATATTTACTATAATAATAACGTTACGTTATTATTACGAAAATTATATATACTAGGGCATGCCCGTACTATATATATATCTAAAATTATATCCCCCCCCCTCTATTTACATGAAATGGTTTGGTCCATTCGCAAAGCCAAAGCGAACGGCTTGCGAGTACGGTGACAATCCCCCCCCTCTATTTACATGAAATGGTTTGGTCCATTCGCAAAGCCAAAGCGAACGGCTTGCGAGTACGGTGACAATCCCCCCCCTCTATTTACATGAAATGGTTTGGTCCATTCGCAAAGCCAAAGCGAACGGCTTGCGAGTACGGTGACAATCCCCCCCCCCCCCCCCCCCCCTCTATTTACATGAAATGGTTTGGTCCAAAGCGAACGGCTTGCGGAGTTTGGTAAAGAAATCGCCATAGCTCGGTAACTACCTCTCCGATTAATATGAAACCTTGAAAAGGCACATCCTCAGGTCCCCAGCAATATACCTGGCAAGTTTAAAGTATATCGGACCCGTGGTTGTCGAGAAACAGCGGTCACAGACACACAGACATACACACACACATACACACACACACACAGAGATTACTGGAATTATAGATAGATATATTTTAAACCGAGGCGAATTCCTTACTTCCGCTTTTACACCGCTTCAATCCATCAACTTTCCATTCATGACATTGTGATTAAAGTGTTATGGTTATATTTACTATAATATTATTATTACTACGAAAACTATACTAGTGAAACGATACCACTGTGTAAAGAAACCTGGGCTTAATTTGTTCGAAGCAGACGGTGAGTCATAAAGCCTAAGGCCTATACATAGTGTATTGTTGGAAGAGACGTAACGCCGATGCTTTTGATATTTGATGGTCATTTTAACAATCGGTTTGTTTGTGTTTCACACTGAATGAAAAACGTTAAGGTAGAGCATGGCGATTGTGATATATGACAGGTTTGACGATATGTTCGGCCTGAACGGCATATACATCAAAATGGCGGTGCGTGGAGAGTCAGCCGCAGCACTGCCGTAATGACCTCAGACGTAATCACATCACCCTGTCATGTGACCAGATTCTCAACTCTGATTGGTATATGTTTGAGGGGACATACATACATACATACAGATGGACAAACACTGTTCTAAACGGCTCTGCCCGATGGGCTATGCTGTAAAAACAGAGGGATATTGTGATTGGCTGTGTCTGTCTGTCCGTCCGTCCATCCGTCACACTATCTCTTCCTCAACGATTGTGCAGATATTCACCAAACCTGGTTGTTATGATCACCAAAACGCAACGTACGAGTGCAGTATAATTTTTGGCAATGTCCTGTGGGGCCCTGAAACGGTCAAAAGGTCAAATACCAAAAAATACAATTTTTGGGCATATTTTTAAATGAAACTTTGTATTTGTAACCAACATTGGGGGACACACAATGCACATAGTGAGCTGAAATGCAGCACACAATGCCCGTCAAACCTATGAAAAATGTAACGTTTTTTTTTTAGTATGACCACCGATTCATCCCCCAAGGGGTGGGGACTTGGGATCACTGGGTCAAAACTAATGTTTTTTTTAACTCAAAATTTGATATTGGATCATTCATCTTACCAAGCCGGCTGATCCATATCAACCGCTTTGCAAGCCACTTGCCAGTGGAACGCACCAAAAATGGCCACCAAAGAGATTCACAATGATTCGTAGCTATTTCTTCAATTATAGTCACAGAGGACGTCATTGAAACTGTTTATACTATTATTGTTACTTCTACTTTTCATCCTAATCATACTAAAATACGCAATTTGGTGTCTGTCTGACGATTTTTAACTGCGATACATTCGGTCATTACTTATCCAATCTCAACCAAACTTGACAGGAGGACTAAGGGTCGCACAATGAAGGTTGTAGCAAAATCATTTGCCCCCCTCTCTCGCCCCCCCCTTCTCCAACCCCCACCGTTTTCGTTGCTGCAACCTTGCGTACAGGCACCAACCATGTTCTCAGCATACCAGCTCAAACGAACAGAGACTTGTGCCACAAACCTGACGCAGCAGGAACTCTCCAAGCACAAACAGCAGCGACCCACCACGAACCACCAAGAACAAAAGACCATGAACCCACTGCCCAACCAGGGCCTCAGGACAGAAGGAGAACGAGCAGGACAGAATCACCACAAAAAAACCCAGAAGCAAAGAACCCTGATGTGCTTGGTGTGCGCACTTTGATTATGTCATGTGGGGCTGATCCAAAACATTGGCTGATGCAGCTTGACAGAGTATGATGTATGGTGCGTGCCCATTGGCTGACCAGTCAGGAAAATTCCACACCATGGACGTATAGTGATTATGGGCTTGCATAGCCCAACGATGGCATTGAGCCTGTCAGATGTCCATGTATGAGCATGTTCCTGGCCAGTCTCATGTCCTTGCGCCTATTGGGGAAGGCTCACTAATGTAAGGGGCGGTGGGACGCAGGGCGTAGACACAGACACTGGGGGACGAGGGCGAGATCTTTCTCAACACGTGCTCAAACGCTTTATAATTTACAGGAATTAAACCACCCTTACTATGAGATAACTATTCTAATATATCCCCAATTTTACCCTCTGACCTAGATTCATAACAACATACAGTAGTGTAAAAGGTTTGGGTTATTCCAATGATATTCATACTATAGGGCAAGTTCATCAAATTATCAGTGATAAGTCATGTTTGTTTATTATTTTAAATTAACAGTCTTTATAAATGCTCATGAAACAAACTGCTTAAGTAAAAAATAACAACAGTGTCATTTTAGAGTAGGAGTCAATACTTTGTGTGTCTACCCTTTGTCTTCTTGATTGCCATCACTCTTTTCCCCATGCCTCGTGTGTATGACTGAAGTACTCTTCGATGAATAATGTGCCAAATATCCTGGAGGACATTCCAATTCTGTAAGGTTAGTTGGGTTCCTCTTTACCTCCGCTACTGAAGGTGGATGTAGGTTATGTTTTCACCCCTGTCTGTCTGTTGTATTTCAGTACAAATATCTTTCAAAAAGTACAGTACAAAAAAAGTATATAAAAAGTACAGAGTACAGGATATTTCAAAAAGTTGTGGACGGATTCGGGTGAAACTTGGTGGAGAGGTCGAGTGTGTGTCAAGGAAGAATTATTTCAATTTTGATGAAGATCCAAATCCAGACAAAGCTAGGTGGATGAGTTGGTTAGATGACAAGACCAGCCAATTAGATGTTTGTTAAGGTTCGGATCCAGATGCGGCCATTAGTGGGATACAAAACATAAATTATTCAGCCTGGTGGAGGTATGCTCTCTACCGAGTGCAGTTCTAGTCTTCTCTGTTTCCAGGTAAATATGGCCTTGATGGGACTCATGTCCGGACACTAGTGTGGCCATTCTAACACTTGGAGAACACTAGCAATAACTTTGTTCTCCAAATAAAGTTTTAATATATCAGAAGTGTATTTTAGATTATTGTTAATGACCACAGAAGCCTCTTCCGATTAAACAATTTCCACAAGGGACTGCAGTATCAGCTTGTACTTTTGTTAGTGTCCCATTGATTTCAACAAGTTTCCCTGCACAAAAAGCTGAGATACAACCTCAGACAGTCACAGGGCCTCCCCTGTGTTTAACAGTAGGCTGCAAACATTGCGTGTTGTAACGTTCTAAGGGTCTTCGATGTACGAACTGGCATCTCTTAGATTCTGTTACGTGTTCCTCCCCGACCTCCTGGTCTCGGTATACCTCCGAACCCCGAGAGGAGCCACGGCAGAAAAAATGTTATTCAGTGTCAAAATCAATAATGAAACCACACCAATGATTATCAACAAACAAATAATCTATCTATAATTCCAGTAATCTCTGTGTGTATGTATGTATGTTTGTATGTTTGTATGTTTGTATGTCTGTATGTCTGTGACCGCTGTTTCTCGACAACCACGGGTCCGATATACTTGAAACTTGCCAGGTATATTGCTGGGGACCCGAGGATGTGCCTTTTCAAGGTTTCATATTAATCGGAGAAGTAGTTACCGAGCTATGTCCAAAAAACGATTCAACCAATCAGAGAGCAGCGAGCTATCACGTGTGCCGAACGTGGCGAACAGACTCTGCCTCGGACGGCACATTTGAGAGCGTATTCATTTATTTCACGTTGGAAAACTATGTTGCCGTTAAACTATGTTTTAAAACTAATTAAAACTAATTTGCGATTCATCGTAACTGCGATTTGCGACCTTCCGGACAGTGAAGACTGCACTTCCGGCAGCCAATCACAGAACGCGTTGTTGCGTAGGCGTGGCCGATGTGAGAGCGAGCCGAGCCGAGCGCGTGCGCCATTACGGTTCGTAATTCGATTTCTTCCGGAGAAAATAATAATTTCTCGATTTCTTATGCGCATTATTTCTCCCAATTCAGTCAGAGCGAAGGGCGGAAGCGAAGAGCGTTGTTTTTTTTGTTTACGGGCGTACGGGCGTACGGGCGGGGTAGAGCGTACGGGTAGCGTTTTTTTTTTTTTTTGGCAAGGAACGGGCACCCACGTACGGGCATGCCCTAGTATATTAAAAAGCACACAGGAAGAACAATACAACAATGGTAGCAATCAACCATACAATCAATATCTTAAGATGGTACCATCTTCTCAAGTAACCTAACTCAAACTCATTGCGCTCCCAGTGAACGGACCAAACACTCCTCAATGTCTCTATAACTCAGAGGGGATCCCGGCGAAGAGGTGATGAGGCGAGTATGGAGGTGTAGGCAAGGCATGGACCGTCACGTGGTCCAAACCAACAGCACACTGGTGGCGGACAGGGCAATCCCAAAGACGCGATCCAGACGTGCACATTCACCGTTCAATCAGTGAACCGCAGGGTAATCTTCAAACGCCGCTGTCGCGCACACACATCCCCGGCAGACGGCCGGAGGGCGAGAAAAGTTGACGCATACCAAAACCTTTTTCGGTGAACGCAGCGCGCGGTGCAAAATGGCGGACAGCTCTTACTCGAGCCGCAGCCTCTAGGCGAGGATTCTCCGGAACCTCTTTGCCTATACCTGCCTATACCTGCCTACACAGGCTTCTCAATACTCCAGCGATAACAGATATCGCACGAAATTCCTTTCAAGGACTCAAAGTTCACTCGCGATGTACGCTCGACCACGATCGGTACAGAGCTTCAAGACACGTCTTTTTTTTCTATCTCCTCACGTCCTCTTGCTCTTCTCCATCATCGTCTTCCGGTGGTCGATCCTGTTTCCATGTCTCGTTTTTCCTTTTAACCCTTTAACCATAATAACCATTTCCCTTCAACAACAATAACCATAATCACCGTTTCCTTCAAACCCCAATAATAATAATAATACCTAGAACCAGAAGGGTTTCAAGTGGATGAAAACCACAACAGCGGAAGGGACGAATCCGTAACACTTCCCCCCCCCCTCAAGAAAGAAAGTTCGAACCTAGTGAAAACTTTCTTTGTAGGCAACACCCTTTAAACAAACAAAAGTAACTCACCCCCAAATCATCAATTCCCGTGAGCAACAACAATCAATATTTCCCCAAAAATAAAGCAACAAAATTCCCCACAACCCACAGGGATCTCCAAAGTTAATTCACTCTGGACAAAGTGTAAACTATGACATTGTCCCTGACCTTTACAGTTTCAATTTCCCAGTTGGACTCCTGCAAAGCCAAACTCCATCTCAGCACCCTCTGAATTTTTTTTCCCTTAGTTTCTTTTGAATGAAGGTTAAGGGGCTGTGATCCAAACCCAAAGGCCAGCAAATCTATAGCACTTTTCCCGGGAGGCCGAGCTGAAAGCCAGGTTCCATGGTGGTTGGGTGGTGAGGCCTGGAAGTATTCACCACATGGACGCATTTAGGAATGTGGAGTTCATGGTTAGTCCGTGCAGGAAAGTTCACTACATGGACGCCTTTAGGAACGTGGCGTTCACGGTTAATCCATGTAGGAATTTTGGCTCGGCTGCTCCGCAGCATTCCGTGCTTCTACTCTTTCTCATTTTCATAATAATCACGGTTGGACCGCTTGTCACTGTAGTCCCAGGAATAGCGGTCTCCTTCTCGGCCCCTACCCTGATAATCCTTCCTTCGGGAGCTGCCGTAACTCTGGGAGCCTCCAGAATAATATTGATTGCGGCCACCACCAAAACTACTACTCCGTTGTCTTCCTCTGAAGCCCCCTCGACACCTATGAAATGCCTTCGCTACTGTTATGGTCCGACCCTCCAGCTCCTTGCTATTCAGATCCTTTTCTGCATCTCTGGCATCCTTTGAGTTTTCAAACGTGACAAAGCCAAACCCTCTTGACTTTTGTGTCTCCCTGTCTTCTATCAGCAGCACTTCCAAGAGTGGTCCATATTTGCTGAAGGCAGACTCCAGAACATCTTCCTTTGTTTTGAAGTTCAGTCCACCTACAAAGAGCTTGCCAATATTGCCTCCATCCCTGACTTGCGTGTGCTGACACTTAGGTTCAGGGTACTTCATCTTCCCTTCAGGGCGTTTCCTACTAGGCTTTTCAACAACCATCGGGTTACCAGAAACTTGACCACCGGCCAAATCATTCCCGATAACAAAAGATACTCCCTCTACAGGAAGAGTGGCTTGTAAGCCTACGGTGACCGGTCCTGACACCAAATCAGACTCTAAATGGATGACATGAAGTGGAGCTTTAACACAGCCACCAATCCCCTGTAAACGAACACTAACACCAGTTGCCGTCTTCTCTGACAATGGCAAAATGCCTTCAAGCATCAAAGACTGATGTGCTCCTGTGTCCCTCAAGACCCTAACCGGTTTCTGGTTAGTCGAGTCTCCATCCAAGGACACAAACCCCTCTGAAATAAATGGTTGGTGACCGTTTTGAGGGCGATTTCTCACATTTGCCATTGCATTCGGAGTTGTACTAGTCGAACTCCGCTCCGGATTTTCCTTTCCCAGAGCATAACAGTGGGACAACAAGTGTCCCGGTTTATGGCAAAAAGCGCAAGTAGGCCCGGAGGAGAACCTTTTGGTCTGCCTCGAGCCCCCCGGAAGATAAGTCTGTCTTGGAACTGTTGTCTCTGATTTCTAGAAGTCGTGGTTTCAGAGTGGTCCCCATAGTCATCTCGAGGCCGCCCCCATGAATTTTCGTTCTCCGCCCCTGATGTACCATAGTTCCCCTGGCTAGGTCTAGGCGAGAAGTTAGGTTTGTGGAACCCCATCCTGTGTGTTAAGGCATAGTCATCTGCCATGGTTGCTGCCTCATACAACTTTGGTACTTTCCTTTCCTCCAGATGTACTTTAACGTCCTCGTGGACAAACTGTTGGAATTCCTCCACCAGGATCAATTGTCGCAATAGTTCGAAGTCTTTCCCAACCCCTTTTGAATCACACCACCTATCAAACATGGTTTCTTTCATTCTGGCAAACTCCACATGGGTCTCACTCTCCCTCTTCCTGGCATTCCGGTATTTTTGCCGGTAAGCTTCAGGGACCAATTCATAGGCTTTGAGAATGTTTTTCTTCACTATATCATAATCTGCACATTGGTCAATCGGTAAAGCCGAAAAAATATCTTGAGCTTTACCCACCAGAACACTTTGCACTAACACGGTCCAGGACTCCTCAGGCCATTTTAGGAGTTGAGCCACTTTCTCAAAGTGTGAAAAAAAATTGCCTACCTCCTTTTCATTGAAGGGTGGAACCAGCCTCACATGTCTGCCAACATCCCAGGTGTTCTGACTAGATGTCGAACCAGTCGGCATGGATGGTACCTCTCCCCGTTCTTTCATTAACTCCAGCTCCTTGAGTTTAATTTCCTGCTGACGCGCCATTTCACGGTCCTTTAACTCCCTTTCAGCTTTTCTCTCCTCTGCTTCGAGTTCCCTTGCAGCTTTCCTTTCCTCTGCTTTTTTCTCTTCTCTTCTTTCTTCGAGTTCCCTTGCAGCTCTCCTTTCCTCTGCTTGTTCCTTTTCTCTTCTCTCTTCGAGTTCTCGTTCCTGTGCGGCTCTTCTTTCCTCGAGTTCTCTTTCCTGTACGGCTCTTCTTTCCTCGAGTTCTCTTTCAACTCTCCTTTCCTCTGCTTTTCTTTCCTCGAGTTCTCTTGCAGCTCTCCTTTCCTCTGCTTTTAACCTTTCCTGGCTCTGCAATTGCATCTCCAGTTCCCGGAGCTCCACATTTTCTTGTTCCTCCGGTAACCAATCCAAGGCTACCTCTGTCCATGTTCCTAATCCTACCAGAGATTGTATCACCACTGTCTGCATCTCTGCCTTCTTCATATTACTTCGGACCTCCTAGCTAAAATGTTTGGCCAATTTCAAGAGTTCCGATTTTAATAACGCTTGGAACTGTGCCTCACTAGTGGTCACTGCAAACTTCTCTGCGTCTAACTCCATGGTGACTATCAGTTAACACCTGTTAACCTTCACACAAGAAATTTTAAAAAACACAAAAAAAATCTTTTGTTTGTTTTTGGAACAATTTGGTAATATTGGAAAAACTTCCAAATTTGGGACTTCTGGGAATGTTAGGGAATTCTTTCCCGGACGAAATTTAGGGAAATTTTTTTTATCCCGGACGAAGACCCAATTTCGAGCCCACGAGTCAATTGGACGAGCCCCCAATTTCTGTTACGTGTTCCTCCCCGACCTCCTGGTCTCGGTATACCTCCGAATCCCGAGAGGAGCCACAGCAGAAAAAATATGTTATTCAGTGTCAAAATCAATAATGAAACCACACCAATGGTTATCAACAAACAAATAATATATTAAAAAGCACACAGGAAGAACAATACAACAATGGTAGCAATCAACCACACAATCAATATCTTAAGATGGTACCATCTTCTCAAGTAACCTAACTCAAACTCACTGCGCTCCCAGTGAACGGAACAAACACTCCTCAATGTCTCTATAACTCAGAGGGGATCCCGGCGAAGAGGCGATGAGGCGAGTATGGAGGTGTAGGCAAGGCGTGGACCGTCACGTGGTCCAAACCAACAGCACACTGGCGGCGGACAGGGAAATCCCAAAGACGCGATCCAGACGTGCACATTCACCGTTCAATCAGCGAACCGCAGGGTAATCTTCAAACGCCGCTGTCGCGCACACACATCCCCGGCAGATGGCCGGAGGGCGAGAAAAGTTGACGTGTACCAAAACCTTTTTCGGTAAACGCAGCGCGCGGTGAAAAATGGCGGATGGCTCTTACTCGAGCCGCAGCCTCTAGGCGAGGATTCTCCGGAACCTCTTTGCCTATACCTGTCTACGCAGGCTTCTCAATACTCCAGCGATAACAGATATCGAACGAAATTCCTTTCAAGGACTCAAAGTTCACTCGCAGTGATTCTGATTTACAGTACCATGTTCTGTTACAGGGCATTGTTGCTCCTGAAGCAATTTCTTGACAAGGATTATACTGTGTGGTTTGCCATTACCTTCCCAGTAGCAGTCACAACCACATAATCATTGATGCATTTATTGATGCAGAAGGGCCTTGGTTGGATTATTCTTATGCTTGACCGCAACCCCACCTCCAGGACATTACTGCTCATAGATCGCACAGCTTCGGCGATAATAGAATGCAAACTGTCCCTTTCTGCTCTATCAAGCTAGGAGGTGTAACAGTATTAAGCTGACTAGGTTGCATGGCTACAAGCAAAGAATTATGTGGTGTGTCACCATGACGTGGAACAAGCAAAGAACTATGTGGTCTGTCGCCCTCATGTGGCACAAGCCGGGATTGTGTGGTGTGTTGCCCTGATGTGGCACAAGCAAAGGACTATGTGGTCTGTCACCCTGATGTGGCACAAGCACACGATTATGTGGTGTGTCGCCCTGACATGGCACAAGCAAAGGATTATGTGGTGTGTCGCCCTGACGTGGCACAAGCAAACAATTATGTGGTGTGTCGCCCTGATGTGGCACAAGCAAAGGATTATGTGGTGTGTCGCCCTGACGTGGCACAAGCAAACAATTATGTGGTGTGTCGTCCTGATGTGGCACAAGCAAAGGATTATGTGGTGTGTCACCCTGACGTGGCACAAGCAAACAATTATGTGGTGTGTCGCCCTGATGTGGCACAAGCAAACAATTATGTGGTGTGTCGCCCTGAGGTGGAACAAGCAAACAATTATGTGGTGTGTCAGTGTGTCACCCTGACATTGCACAATAAAACGATTATGTGGTGCGTAGTCCCTGACGTGGCACAGGAAAACGATTATGAGGTTCGTCGTCCCTGACGATAACAAGGGCGAGACCATGGTCAGTGACTGCACTGTCATTTACTTGTGACCTTTTAATCCTCGGTCTTTAAATAGTCTCGAGTGTGCGCTGGTGAAGCTGTCTGGGCAGGAAGTGAAGTGGTGCATATGCGCTCATGGTGTTTGATGCCACGATGCATTTATTGGGTTGGAAGGGCCTTGTTTGGATTGTTGTTACACCCGACTGCAACCCCACCTCTTGGCTGGTAATATGCTCGTAGGTAATATGCTCGGGTGGCAGACGGACATTCCTGCTCACAGATCGTGCAGCTTTGGCTGTTATGGGATGCAATATATCAAGACTGGGCCAAAACACTGCGATGGGTGCACTCCGGTCTGCACTGGGAGAGGACAGAAGAGGTTTCCATTTACAGCAACGCAATGATTGCGCGACTGGAGGAAGTCAGGAAGTCAGGTATGAATGCGGCTTTGTATGTCACAGGCAATGAGCTTGGAAAGCAAAGCAGTATGATAGACTGTTTTAAATACCTGCGATATGTCCAAAATGGCCCTGACGACTTATTAGATCTAGGCTCCTCGCAGATGAGGAGTCAAGGCTGGATATAACTTTCTCTACCTTCTCAGGTGTAAAAGACAGTCAGCAAATCAGTGGGTATGAGAGGCTAAGGTGTGGACTGAGAGAGATTGGTTGGGTATATGAAATTTGGAAGCAAATTGTGGAGTTGACATTCTTGGCTCTCTCAAGTCGAGTCCAAGGTGAGGCCATTTGAGGTGAGTGAGGGGTGGAGGGTGAACATCTAAAAGAGATGGATATAAGGGGACTGTGAGGGTGGAAACTAGTTAGAGAGCTTGGTCTTGTTATTCACAAGATTCACATTTCAATCACAAGGAGTCGTAGTCAACGTGTGGCCCTGAATGGGTTTCTCTCATCTCCTCTTCCTGTTCAGGCTGGAGTTCCCCAAGGCAGTGTTCTGGGCCCTGTGCTTTTTCTGGTCTTCATCAATGATCTCTCTGGCTCTCTTGAAAATCCTCTCTATCTCTTTGCTGATGACTCCACTCTCTGCCGCTCCATTCCTCATCCCTCAGATTGGCAGTCTGCAGCCTCCTCACTCTCTGCAGACCTGGACAAAATCACAGACTGGGCAAATAAGTGGAACATGTCTTTCAATCCTGACAAATCTCACACTCTTACGATGTCTCTCCGAAAAGACCGACTGGACAACCCTCCCATCTACTTTCTGAATAATCCTCTCCAAGAAGTTCTGTCACTCAAGCTTTTGGGTCTCACTATCTGCCATGATCTTTCCTGGGAAAACCACATTTCCAAGCTGGCCTCCAAAGCCAGTCGCCGACTGGGCATCCTCCGTCGTGCGAAGTCCTTCCTTGGCACACCTGAGCTCCTCACCACATACAAGGCTTTCATCCGCAGCTCAATGGAGTACTGCTCTCCCCTCTGGGCTGGTGCTCCTGCCTCACACCTAGCTCGTCTTCACGCTGTTGAAACCAAAGCGTTCAGAATCATTGGAATCTCCCGCGATGACGCTATCTCCGAGGGCCTTTCACTTACTCACCGCAGGCAGGTTGGTGGTCTTTCCGTCTTCTACCGACTCCTCTCCGGCCTTGCTCCCCCAGCTCTCTCTGGGCTCTGTCCCCCAAATATTCCTACAGGTCGCACAAGATCTGCCTGCAACCCTCTTATGGTTAAACTGCCAAAATCAAGACTCTCTGCTCACCTTCACTCCTTCATTCCTCTTTTCTCCCGCCTCTGGAACAAACTCCCTCACTCTCTTCAATCCCACTCCTCCCTCCAGGTCTTTAAAACGGCTGTTCACCACCATCTCTTATCTTCCCCAATCCAAAACCTTGATCTTTTCTACCCCCGCTAATTTCACCCCAAATCCACTTTTTTGAGGTGACTTTTGACTTCTTTCCTGGAAGTCCTTGGTGTCCTTGCGTTTTATACCTATCCTGCCTCCCCCCAGGCCCTCTCCCTCCCACACATCTCCCGATGTCCCTGCTCTCAAATGTTGTGTTTGTGTGCTTCCTCCCCTTCTCTCCCCATCTTGTCGACCGCTCCCCTTTTTATATACTTTGGTTGCTTGTTTGTTTGATTTGTTTGTTTGATAAATGTTAGCTCTTTCACAAGCCTCGACTCTGTATACAAAAAAAAAAAGAAAAAAAAAAGATCTTTTCTGGTTTACCTAAGGTAATCTTGTGAACTAAAGTTGCCCCCAGTCGTGTTCAACTTCCATGTTGAGAAAATATTCTGATTGACTGCAACCACCTCGCCACAGATTTCAATCACATTTATGCCAACTAAAGAAAACAAATTTGCATTTATTTATCGACAATAATACATTTTAACAACAGTATTTGATTTCCACACGACTCTCAATGTAGATACACTAACCATACAAAACAATCCACATTTCATTTAAACACAAACTGACCTCAGTTAATCTAGGAGCTATTTATTCTGAGTTTTTTTTTTTTTAGCCAAATACTGGAATAATATAATACTGTATATCAATATAAATATATAAATAAAGAAAACAATTCATCAAAAGGAGTATTCAGTTTAACGAGAATATACAATAACAGCAATTGCATTGTTTATAAGAGAATGGAACACCTTCACAAAGAATTGCTTTGCTTAACAATTATGGAATTAGGAATGCTTTCATCTTCTGATATTAAGGGTCAGGGATTATGAAGAAACCATTTCAATCACAAGGAGGATGTTGTGACAAGGGTCCTTTCGATGCTTCCCCTTTTCCTTTGCAGATCCATGGGATGGACTTCAGAAGACAGATATCAAAGTTGCATTAATCCACAAACCTAGCAAGCTGCACATCGCTTGCCACTGTGCAAGGTTTTAGAACGCGTCTGGTGTGCTGGAGCAGGGCCAGGCAATGCGGCAATAGGTTGAGATATGACGGAAGATGATGTCGGAGCCGGTCCAGTGTAACCGGCTCGATGCGTCTTTCGATGGTGCTCCAAATAAGTCTTCTTGGCAAAAGCCTTACCACATACACTACACTTGTGAAGATTGGCTGTCGTCCTGACAACCCTTTGAGAAGTACACTCTGTCGTCTCCTTAGATACGATCATGGATTTGACGACCGTGGTTATCTTTTTGGTACTTAGGAGCGCTTCTGTTCCAAGATCTGCCTTTCCTTGGTCCGAAGATGCAGGAGAAGAAACAGCTGTGGAACTGATGGCACTAGATACCTTAGTGATTGACGACAAGCCAAGGCTTCCATGGTCATCGGGTGAACGTTCAGTTCTACGGCGACGGACGTCTCGGTTAAGGAAAGCATCTATTGGCTTCTTAACTACACGGCTTTCAAGTGCACCAGTAATTCGAGTGAGCTCACGCGCACTCTTCTTGTGGACCATTGTGATATGGCGTACCACATCTCGTTTACGGCGCGTCTCGTATGAACACAACGGACATCGGTAGAACTTGACAAAGATGCCGCCATCGGTGTCGCGGTCCGAATGCAGTTCAATATGGCGCATGAGGTTAGAGCGTGATGTGAAGTTTCGTTTGCATAGCTTGCAGAACAGGTGTTTCAAATCAAAACCAAGTGAAAGTTTTGGTTGACATTCGGTATTTATAGAGGTATTTATGGAGGCCTGTCGTCTTGATCTTATGCAAGTATTTCCTGACAAACCTTTCTCCGATTCAAAACTTTCGCAACTGTGATTTCGACTTTTGTCCTCATACATTTCTTTGTCTGAAGAAGAAGTTGAAGAGGATGATGAAGCTGAAGACGATGAAGTTGTAGAAGATGTGGAAGAAACAGGAGGTTTATTTTTTATGTTACAACTTTTCAATTCTTGTGTTGGTGCAGACACTGGCAAGATTCCTTCTGGCTTTAGTTTTCTCCCTGTTGTAAATGCGGCATCATTACCATCATCGTCGTCTGAAGATGAAGAGGAAGATGAAGAAGATGATTCATCCTTGGTAGGCCCAATTCTAAGGCGATGTATCAACTGCAGGTGTCGTTTGAGTGTCAGCAATGAAGAATACTGTCGCTGGCAATGAAGGCACTGGCGGGATGTGAGGTCAAAGATCTGAGAAACATTTCCATCCTCCATATCCTGAAAGCTGTCGCCACCACAACTTTTCTCCTTCACACAGATCTCTTCTTCATTACAATTAACATCAATATCTTTATGCTCCAACGATTCTTCTTCCTCTCCAGGTTCAAAGGTAGGAGAACTGACATGATCATCTTTGAGCATCATTTTGGTGGCCACAAATTTGTTGCCAACCTCTTCTACAGGCATTTCTTCACTGGCCACATTAATGCTTCCTGCTGCCAAGTCAGCTTCAAGTGTTCCTTCAGGAATCAAAGAAACAGATTTTGGTTTCAAGGCCAATTCACAGCCAGGCGAGCGAATCCCAGGACTCCCAGAGACCGACCTGCTTGTTTCGGTGTCCCTCTCTACAACACCTCCTGCATGTGAATCCCTCATTGCAGAAGTCATGTTAGAAATCTTCTCTGGATTTGATTTGTCTGCAATTGATGGCACACTCAAATCGACTGGCTCGCAATCCATCGGCTCAACTAGATCAGAATTTTCATTGTCGCACATACCCATTGAAGGTGCATCAATCACATTGGCTGTTGTAAGGTCATGTCGTACACCACAATGCACCTCAGCAAAATGGCGTTCTTCATTGGCTCTGGTGGCGAATGCTTTACAACAAAGCACGCAAGACCTGCTGCCAGTTGGTTTTGGTGCATTAGAGGCTGCCCAGAATGACTGGATGTCCACAATGCGATTTGATGGAGAGACCTGCATTGGTTGGAGTAGAGACTTTGCAAAAGGTACTGTGGAGGGTATGTTTGCAACCACCTCCACTTCATTTTCACTACGGTGTATCCCGATAAACCTGCTTACGTCCTCAGGAGCCTTTCGATGAATGACTCTGATGTGACGGCGGGCACTTTTCCTGGAGGCAAACACCTTGTTGCAAATACTACACATGCGATTGACTGTGGATGCAGACGGACGGCATTCGATGGGTGGATTTTCTTGTGACGCTTCCATTCGTACTGTTGCTGGCAACGACACTGGATCTGCCTTCTCCGGTAATTTGGTTGACACCGACGAAACGACGTCACTTCCAGTCAAAGGAGGCTCAACATTCTGGAAGACTGCGTTGGGATTGTTGTCAACAGGTTCAAGGCGCACAATTAAATCTGAAGCATCATGTTGAGGGCACACGACTTCCAGAATACTTTGAACAGCCTCGCTTTTCCCATCCGGTTTTTGCAAAGATTCTGTGACTGTTGAAAAACAAGAGTACATTGCTTAAGAATCTAATACTATACACAAGGAACAATGAGGAATTACTATAAATTATTGCAAAAGCATGTGTGATGAAATGTCTTTTGCTTTAAATATTGAAGGTCATTGTCAAAAATAATCAGATCACTTCATTTAATATGATTACAAATGTGAAGCGGTTTTATATCGTTTAAAATGGCAAACATTGATTGGATTCAAGTGCCACTCTTGAGGACTTGAAGTTTCAAGCTTGATTCTAGAAACAAAATTGCTGATCAAAAGAAATCACTCAAAGACAGTTGTAAAGTACTTGCAAAAATAGGGGGGTTAGGGGAGCGGAAGGGAGGGAAGTAGAGAGCAAAGATCTCACAGTATTTACAAAAAAGTGCAGTAGGGGTATTTGATACAATATTTTGACCCCTCCTTTCCTCCAAACACTTAATCTTTCCTTTCAGAATCAT
The DNA here is from genome assembly GCF_964187855.1 of Myxine glutinosa. Classification (NCBI taxonomy): domain Eukaryota; kingdom Metazoa; phylum Chordata; class Myxini; order Myxiniformes; family Myxinidae; genus Myxine; species Myxine glutinosa. The sequence goes on along the minus strand of NC_136264.1, from coordinate 94,679,315 downwards.
TGGAATCTCCCGCAATGACGCTATCTCTGAGGGCCTTTCACTTACTCACCGCAGGCAGGTTGGTGGTCTTTCCGTCTTCTACCGACTCCTCTCCGGCCTTGCTCCCCCAGCTCTCTCTGGGCTCTGTCCCCCAAATATTCCTACAGGTCGCACAAGATCTGCCTGCAACCCTCTTATGGTTAAACTGCCAAAATCAAGACTCTCTGCTCACCTTCACTCCTTCATTCCTCTTTTCTCCCGCCTCTGGAACAAACTCCCTCACTCTCTTCAATCCCACTCCTCCCTCCAGGTCTTTAAAACAGCTGTTCACCACCATCTCTTATCTTCCCCAATCCAAAACCTTGATCTTTTCTACCCCCGCTAATTTCACTCCAAATCCACTTTTTGAGGTGCAGACTTCTTTCCTGGAAGTCCTTGGTGTCCTTGCGTTTTATACCTATCCTGCCCCCCCCCCCCCCCCCCCAGGCCCTCTCCCTCCCACACATCTCCCGATGTCCCTGCTCTCAAATGTTGTGCTTGTGTGCTTCCTCCCCTTCTCTCCCCATCTTGTCGACCGCTCCCCTTTTTATATACTTTGTTTGCTTGTTTGTTTGATTTGTTTGTTTGATAAATATTAGCTCTTTCACGAGCCTCGACTCTGTATACAAAAATATATATATATATATATATCTGTCTGTCTCTCTATCTTCCTATGTATGCCAGTCTCCATCTATCTACATATGTCTGTCTCTATCTATCTACCTATGTCTGTCTGTTTTCTCTATCTATCTATCTCTCTGTCTATCCATCTCCATACCTCTACCCCTATCTCATCCTTTTCTAAAATAAATTTCATCAATATCCATTCCCAAATCCTCCTCTCATGCATACATATGCAGGTGCCTCCAAATGCTTTAAAATAGAGCTTGAATTAAATTGGCCACTCAGTGCAGCTATTTACATTAACTTATTCATTGCAGTGATAAGAACAGACTTGACAGGTTTAGAATCTTTGAGTTGTCTATACTGCGTTTGAGTCCTGAAAAATAAAATAAGCCGAATATAAACTGGCCTGGTGCTTCACAGATAGGGTGTTGCAACAGAGTACAGGGCAGCCACAAAGTGGTGAATTCGTATATTTTCAGATCAGGACTTCAGACTGGTTGGACATGGTTCTGCAATGCTGTGGGCAACCAGCAGCCCTTATATGACGAGGTGCGATAACGCTTTGCAGGGGCTTTTGAAGGGAAAATCTCTCGCCAATGGTATGCATTCACGCAGGAACTCAAAGATGCTGTGACATAAGCTTTAAGTGAAATCACACCGGTGTAGCGGTTACCGCTGGATGCACACAATCGCCTTGCACCGGCCAGAACACGGCCAGACGCGCCTCTCCCGGGCATGCCCGGACTCACTGTTCCCGGGCACGCCCGAACCTCCCGGGCACGCCCGGTCTCGCCTTTCCAGGGCTCGCCCAGAGCGTCCGGGCATGCCCGCTATCACCTTTCCAGGGCTCGCCCAGAGCGTCCGGGCATGCCCGCTATCGCCTTTCCAGGGCTCGCCCAGAGCGTCCGGGCATGCCCGCTATCGCCTTTCCAGGGCTCGCCCAGAGCGTCCGGGCATGCCCGCTATCGCCTTTCCAGTGCTCGTCCAGAGCGCCCGGGCACACCCAGCCTCGACTTGCCAGGCCGCAGCCAAACACGCCCGGGCAGGTCCAGACTCGCCTTTCCAAGGCTCGCCCTTGATACCCGGGCATGCCCGGTATAGCTTTTGCCGGGCAAACTTCCCGACATAAATGTGTATATATATTGCTGCCCGATAAACGGGCTTTTCCGAGTACCCAAGTGTGATACATTTATTAAACCTACTCGGATGAATTTCCATCTTTGGTCGCGTCAATTCTTTCAACTCGCGTTGGAGCCCGGCTCCTTCATTGGTGACCTACCGACATGGATACGGCAGTGACGCTTAAACTGCCTACCTTCTGGGAGGCTCACGCGGCTGTTTGGTTCGCTCAGGCGGACTCTCAGTTCGCCCTGCGAGGCATCACCGCGGACGACACCCGCTTCCACCATGTTGTGGCGGCGCTCGGTTCCGCCACCGCGGCCCGCGCCTTGAGCCTACTCCAGCACCCGCCGGCTGCTGACAAATACGACGCGATGAAGACACTCCTCCTCGACGCTTTCGCCCTCTCACCGGCAGCACGCGCACGGCGCCTGCTTGACCTGCCCGAGCTCGGCGACACGCGCCCGTCCGAGCGCATGGACTATATGCTCTCGTTGCTCGGTGAGCACTCTCCGGATTTTCTGTTCCGCGAGCTGTTCCTTCGCCAGCTGCCTCACCCGGTACGCCTCGCCCTGGCTGGCACGTTGATCACGGAGTCCCGCGCCCTCGCCAGGGAAGCCGATAAGATCTCCTCGGCGGGCCAGCACATCGGCGCGGTTACCTGGAGCCCGCCGCCGTCCGAGGCGATGCCCACGACGCCCGAGCGCCCTGTGCGGTTGGAGGCCGAACTGCCAGTGCAACTGGCGGCCGCCACGCCGCACCGCCCGCTTCCGACACGACGGCCGGGGCCTCCACCTGACCGGGCGTGGTGTTATTACCACACCAGGTTCGGACACAAGGCTCGGACGTGCCGGCCCCCGTGCACTTTCGGCAGGTCGGGAAACGGCCGGGCCGGCGTTCATTCCCAGCCATGAGCGCCGGCCACTCGGGCAACTTGCTGTTTATTCGGGACAAAGCGTCTGGGCGGCGTTTCCTGTGCGACACCGGCGCCCAACTGAACGTCATACCCACCTCCGAGCAGGACAGGCTGGACGCAGTTTGCGGCCCCTCTTTGGTCGCTGCTAATGGCTCGGCCATACGCACTTTCGGCCCACGCGTCGTCACCCTCTGCTTCGGCAGCCAGCGCTTTCAATGGACTTTTGTTACCGCCAGCGTCCCCGTGGCTTTGCTGGGCGCCGACTTCCTCTGCGCGCACGGGCTGCTGGTTGACGTCAAACGACGTCGCCTTGTCCACGCCGAGACCTTCCGCTCCCTGGCGTGCACAATGAGCAGCTCCGCGCCGACCGCACTGGCGTGCGCCCTCCCGGCAACGAACGAGTTCGCTCGCCTGCTCGTGGAATTCCCGGCCCTCACGCGGCCGACGTTTTCGGCCGTCGCGGTGCGGCACGGGATCGAGCACCACATACCCACTACGGGCCCGCCGGTCTATGCCAGGGCCCGCCGCCTCGACCCAGCCAAGCTCGCCGTGGCGAAGGCCGAATTCGACGCGTTGGAGCACCTCGGCATCGTGCGGCGCTCCGATAGCGCGTGGGCCTCGCCACTGCACATCGTGCCAAAGCCGGGGGGTGGATGGCGCCCGTGTGGCGACTACCGCCGTCTCAATGACGCTACCACCCCCGACAGGTACCCGATCCCGCATATTCAGGACTTTTCCGCCCGTTTGGCGGGACGGGTCATCTTTTCGAAAATTGACCTGATACGGGGCTACCACCAGGTACCTGTCCGGGCGGCCGACGTCCCGAAGACGGCCGTCATCACGCCGTTCGGCCTGTTCGAATTTTTGCGGATGCCGTTTGGCCTCAAGAACGCGGCCCAGGCGTTCCAGCGCTTGATGGACGGCGTGCTGCGCGACCTGCCGTTTCTTTTCGTCTATCTGGACGACATCCTCGTCGCCAGCACGTCCCGCGCCGAGCACCTCCTCCACCTCCGAACACTGTTCGGTCGCCTCAGCGAGCACGGCTTAATTGTCAACCCGGTCAAATGCCACTTCGGCGCGACGACCATTGACTTTTTGGGCCACCGCATCACCAAGACCGGGGCCGTGCCGCTGCCGACCAAGGTCGAGGCCATCACCACGTTCCCGCGTCCCCGTTCCATCAAGGCCCTCCAAGAGTTCCTCGGCATGGTGAATTTTTATCACCGATTCGTGCCCCGCGCTGCTCAGCTCATGCGGCCCCTTTACGAGGCCCTCCGGGTCAAGCCGGCCAAGCATGACATTGTTTGGTCCACGGCCATGGACGCGGCCTTCGCCAGCGCCAAACGGGCCCTCGCCGACGCAACGCTGCTGGCTCACCCGGTGCTCAACGCGCCCATCGCCCTCACTACGGACGCCTCCAACTACGCGGTGGGCGCCGTCCATGAACAATGGGTGGACGGGGTTTGGCAGCCACTCGCTTTTTTCAGCCGGCAACTCCGGCCGAACGAGTTAAACTACAGCACGTTCGACCGCGAGCTGCTCGGGCTATTCCTGGCCGTTCGCCATTTCCGACACCTCCTGGAGGGCCGCCCGTTCACGGCTTTCGTCAACCACAAGCCGTTGGTCTACGCAATGGCTAAGGTCATGGAGCCGTGGTCGGCCCGCCAGCAGCGCCACCTCTCCGCCGAGTTCACCACGGACATCCAGCACGTCGCCGGCAAAGACAACGCCGTGGCCGACTACCTTTCGCGGGCCAGCGCGAACGCGGTCCACCTCGGCGTGGACTTCGCGCTCATGGCGGCCGACCAGACCACCGACGCCTCGGTGCAGGCACTCCGCGCGGCGGACACGGGCCTCCGCCTGGCCGACATCCCCTTCGCGGGCACCGTCCTGCTCTGCGACGTCTCCCAGGGCCAGCCTCGCCCCATCGTGCCCGTTTCCTGGCAGCGCCGCATCTTCGCCTCCATCTATGGCCTTTCTCACCCAGGCCGGAAAGCTTCTCAGAAGCTGGTGTCGGCACGTTTCGTCTGGCACGGCCTTCGACGAAACATCCGCGACTGGGCCAACGCCTGCACGGCCTGCCAGCGAGCCAAGGTCCACCGCCACACCCAGGCCCCTGCTGGCACCTTTCGCCGTGCCTGAACGGCGTTTCGACCACGTCCACGTGGACCTGGTGGGTCCCCTGCCCCCCTCGCAGGGGTTCACCCACCTGCTCACCATGGTGGACAGGACCACCAGGTGGCCGGAGGCCGTGCCCCTCACCTCCACCACCACCGCCGACGTGGCGCAGGCGTTCATCGCCACCTGGGTCGCGCGCTTCGGCGCACCAGCGGACATCTCGTCCGACCGCGGCCCACAGTTCACGTCTGAGCTTTGGGGCGCGGTCGTCCGTTCGTTGGGGGTCACGCTGCACCGCACCATGGCCTACCACCCCCAAGCCAATGGGTTGTGCGAGCGGTTTCACCGCTCCATGAAGGCCGCACTCATGGCCGGCCTTCAGGATGACGGTTGGGCCGACCGGCTGCCGTGGGTCCTTTTGGGCCTTCGCACGGCCCCCAAGGAAGACCTCCAGGCATCCGCCGCCGAGCTCGTCTACAGCCAGCCGCTCCGCGTCCCAGGCAAATTCGTGCCCGACGCTACCAGTCCCTGGTCCGCCGCTCGCCAGCGCTCGGACCTCCAGGAGGCCGCCCGACGATTTGCCCCCGTGCCGACGTCCCGCCACAGTGGTCCCCAGTCCTATGTCCCCCCGGCGCTTCGCACAGCGGAGTACGTCTTTGTGCGTCATGACGCGCACCGGGGGCCACTCCGGCCGCCGTACGACGGGCCCTTCCGGGTCCTGCGACGGGGCGACAATTCTTTCATCGTCGACTTCGGCGGCCGGCCGGACCGGATTTCTGTGGACCGCCTCAAACCGGCGCACATGGACGTTCTACCGACCACCACGGTTGGCCCTTCCTCCGCGGCGAGGCCGCCCCCCGTCCACAGTTCCCCCCGCTCGACCACCCACCACCACGTCGGACCTCTCCCCACGACCCTCCAGGGGTCGCTTCGGCCGGGTCATCCGGACCCCCCTTAAATTGACCCTGCCGGTGCAGGTCGATTCTGGAGGGGCGTGTGTAGCGGTTACCGCTGGATGCACACAATCGCCTTGCACCGGCCAGAACACGGCCAGACGCGCCTCTCCCGGGCATGCCCGGACTCACTGTTCCCGGGCACGCCCGAACCTCCCGGGCACGCCCGGTCTCGTCTTTCCAGGGCTCGCCCAGAGCGTCCGGGCATGCCCGCTATCGCCTTTCCAAGGCTCGCCCAGAGCGTCCGGGCATGCCCGCTATCGCCTTTCCAGGGCTCGCCCAGAGCGTCCGGGCATGCCTGCTATCGCCTTTCCAGGGCTCGCCCAGAGCGTCCGGGCATGCCCGCTATCGCCTTTCCAGTGCTCGTCCAGAGCGCCCGGGCACGCCCAGCCTCGACTTGCCAGGCCGCAGCCAAACACGCCCGGGCAGGTCCAGACTCGCCTTTCCAAGGCTCGCCCTTGATACCCGGGCATGCCCGGTATAGCTTTTGCCAGGCAAACTTCCCGACATAAATGTGTATATATATTGCTGCCCGATAAACGGGCTTTTCAGAGTACCCGAGTGTGATACATTTATTAAACCTACTCGGACGAATTTCCATCTTTGGTCGCGTCAATTCTTTCAACTCGCGTTGGAGCCCAGCTCCTTCACCGGCATACTGTACTTCAAATTATGTGCTGAAGAACATGAAAACCTTTTGAAGTATGTTTATATAATGACGGTGATCATGCCTATAAATGAAAACATTGACACAACCGATTCTCTACTTTTGTGGCAACCTTCTACAGTCTATGTCACCCTTTTGGATGGGATGTCAAGTTGGCTGGCATCTCTGTAAATTCCCTCGTGGACATTAGATATAATAAGGTGTGTTTAGAAAAGAGCATGCAATTGTGGACTGGTACCTTAGCTTCCTTCCCCTTCGTAGCACCGAGTACCATCACTGCAACACTCCACTGATCTGGGCTTTATGGCAGAGTGGTCAGACGGAAGCCTCTCCTCAGTGAAAAACACATGAAAGCCCGCATGGAGTTTGCCAAAAAGCACCTAAAGGACTCTCACACTGTGAGAAACAAGATTCTGTGGTCTGATGAAACCAAGATTGAACTGTTTGGCTTCCGTCTGACCACTCTGCCATTAAGCCCAGATCGGTGGAGTGTTGCAGTGATGGTTGTCCTTCTGGAAGTTTCTCCTACCTCCATACAGGATCTCTGGAGCTCAGCCAGTGACCATCGGGTTCTTGGTCACCTTTATTACCAAGGCCCTTCTCCCCGGATTGCTCAGTTTGGCCGGGCGGCCAGCTCTAGGAAGAGTCCTGGTTGTTCCAAACTTCTTCCATTTAAGAATTCTGGAGGCCACTGTGCTCTTCGGAACCTTCAATGCAGCAGAGATTTTTTTGTGGGCTTCCCCAGATCTGTGCCTCGAAACAATCCTGTCTCTGAGCTCTGCAGGCAGTTCCTTCGACCTCATGGCTTGGTTTTTGCTCTGATATGCATTGTCAGCTGTGAAACCTTATATAGACCGGTGTGTGCCTTTCCAAATCATGTCCAATCAATTGAATTTACCACATGTGGACTTCAATCAAGGTGTAGAAACATCTCAAAGATGATGAAAAGAAATGGGAGGCACATTGGCTGAATTTCAAGTGTCATAGCAAAGGGTATGAATACTTACAGTCACGTGAAAAAGTAAGTACACCCCATGTAAAGTTTTGACTTTTTCAACATATTTCAACATACAGCAATTTGATCTTCATTTCAACAATATTGATAGATAAAGATGATATAATATAACAAATATCATGAAACATTTACATTTTGTAGTCCATTGTATAATTTAAATAAACATAAATGCAAATTTCGCATGTGGAAAAAGTAAGTACACCCTTGGCTCTAATAGGTGGTATTGCCCCCTTTGGCAGAAACAACCTCAAGTAGGCGTTTCTTATAACTGTCTACCAATCTCTGACATCGACTGGGAGAAATTTTTACCCACACCTCCATGCAGAATTCTTTCAGCTGTGCGATGTTTGAGGGGTTTCTTGCATGCACAGCTCGTTTCAAATCCCCCCACAACATCTCGATGGGATTTAGATCCGGGCTTTGACTTGGCCATTCCAGAACCCTCCATTTCTTTCTTTTCAGCCATTCCTTGGTGGATTTATTGGTATGTTTGGGGTCATTGTCATGTTGCAAGGTCCACCTTCGGTTGAGCTTCAACTTTCCGACAGATGGCCTCACATTATCCTCAAGCACCCTCTGGTACAATGAAGAATTCATAGTGGATTATATGATGGTGAGCTGCCCAGGCCCTGATGCAGCAAAGCTGCCCCAAACCATAATATTTCCACCACCATGCTTTGCAGTTGGTATCAGGTTCTTGGGGTCAAATGCTGTCTTTGGTTTTTGCCAAACATGTCTTCTGGTACTGTGGCCAAATAGCTCTACCTTTGACTCATCTGTCCAGAGCACATTGTTCCAGAAGTGCTGGTCTTTGCCTAGGTGTTCATTGGCAAACTTTAGTCTTGCCCTGATGTTCTTTCTGGACAGCAAAGGTTTCCTCCTGGCACACCTCCCATGTAGATAAAATTTGTGCAGCCTCTTTCTAATGGTAGACTCGTGCACTTTGACATCAACAGTGGCAAGAGCTACCTGTAGGTCCCGTGATGACATTCTGGGGTTCTTAGAGACTTCTTTCAGCATCTTGCGGTCTGTTCTCGGGCTGAACTTGCTGGGGCGGCCTGGCCTGAACAAGTTGGCAGTTGTTTGGAATCTTCTCCACTTGTAGATGATCTTCCGGACAGTCGAATGATTGATTTCAAATTGTTTGGAGATCTTTTTAGATCCCTTTCCAGACTCGTAGGCATCTATAACCTTCTTTCTGAAGGCCTCAGAGAGCTCTTTTGATCTAGGCATGGTGACGCCGCACACTTCAACAACAAAGAGCAAACAAAAACGAAATGTCTGAGGTTTAAAAAAGACATGTTCCTCCAAGATCCTCTCTCTGACGATGTTCTAATCATTTGCACCTGAGCTGGTGCACCTGATTCTAATTTTAGGTATTTGAAGTAGTGATAAATGTAGGGGTGTACTTACTTTTTCCACATGCAAAATTTGCATTTATGTTTATTTAAATTATACAATGGACTACAAAATGTAAATGTTTCATGATATTTGTTGTATTATATCACCTTTATCTATCAATATTGTTGAAATGAAGATCAAATAGCTGTATGTTGAAATATGTTGAAAAAGTCAAAACTTTACATGGGGTGTACTTACTTTTTCACGTGACTGTGTGTATATATATATATATATATATATATATATATATATGTGTGTGTGTGTAACATTGAAACGTACATGCTTATGTCATCAGTTTGAGCACATACCAGATGGCATTTCCCAAGTAGTGCAGTAAGCCTCCTTATGCTGTACAAGGTTGGGGAGCCCACGGAACAAGCTACGGCAGGTGCGGCACTCAAAGATCGTGTCCACTTCCCGAAGCAGAAGGTGCTTCAAACGACTGGTTCCTGTCGGTAAAACGATAAACTGAAAACAATCAGTTCTGAAAGTCATATTACAAGTATTTATGACATAGGTCAAAGAGTATTTCTACAGCTTACACGTCAAAGACCCATTTCATCTCCTTTCTTAATTTGTAGGTTGAGGCTTCAATGGCAATATCATATTTAATTGTTTGATACACATGAATGTCCACTTAACATGTTAGCTACAGGTCATACAGCTCATCATTTTTAGCTCCAGATTAAAAATGTTCACAAGCAAGTGAGGGATTACATGAAGAATTACTTTGTGGATACCAGTCAACCAATGCTCTGCAGCTCAAGTAAAAAGTCAAAGCAGTGTTTGTCGACATACCGTCGACATAGCTGTCAAAGCAGTGTTTGTCTGTGCTTTTCTGATCTTGACATAGACTGGCTCCAATTCCTGCTTTTGAAGCTCGTTTACTGGTGGCATAAAAGGTCACCTCTACACCTGGCTCGCTGATTTATTCTCCAAGCAACTCTCTTGCTCTTCCTCGATGCAGACTGGTGTCCTCAAGGACACCAATGTGGGATCAAGTCCTAATAATGGTTTACAGGAATACCCTATATGGCTCATTAAATATCTCTTCACACTTATGAAAATGATTACACTCCATCAAATAATACTGCCTCACCTGAAAAAGAACTAGAACGTCACTCCGGAGAGCGCATACCTTCACCAGGCTGAAGGGTTTACATTTTGTATCCCACTGACAGGCCAGATATGCATCTGGACCTGAACCAAAAAATAATCAGCTTGTTTTTGTCACCTACCCAACTCACCCATCTTTGGAGATATCGTGCTATACTGGTATATTGTTTTTGGCCCTATCTCTCAAGGGTGAAGATCACTTAAAAATTCTAATATCCAGATCCGGATCTTCACCAAAGCTAATCGATTCTTCCTTGTCACACACGCAATCTCTCCACCAAGTTCCGTCCTAATCTGTCCATAACTTTTTGAGATGTCCTGCTCGCAGACAAACAGACAGACAAAGAAACAGGGGTGAATACATAACCTCTGTCCATTTTCAGTGGTGGAGGTCAAGAGATGAGAATTACATTATTTCAGCTGATCCTGAGACAAGATGCTATAAGACCTGGAACATGATGTTATTCTTCTATATTCACTCTGTCACTCGAAGAAAATCCTTTGAAAATCTTTCCCTTCTTGATCTGTGAATAACTTCTGGAACACCTTAGAGAAAATGCGTTTTGAAAAAGCACTCATTTGTCTCTCGACAAGGATGGTGCTCATGAAAGGGCAAGGTGATGGAGGGTGTGAACTGACAGAAGTGCAGTGGGGCAACTTGGACGTAAGCATGGGAATGAACGAACAGAAAAAGAGGAGAGATGTTCGGCAAAGAAACACTGCAACATGCAATAAGGAGAATTGGGTTAAGACGATTAATGGGGGTATTAAGGATTGGGTATGCAACCACGCTGGGTGTGGGGGATGTCCTGATATGGTGGTGCACCCCCTGCTTGAAGCCCTAGAGGGAAGAGTGGGATAGCACAGCCTCTGGAAAGCAGTACCACATAGAAGAAGAGCAAGGAATTTGTTCAGTACCACCTCCAACAACCCTTACTTCTAAGTACAGTAGTATATTTAAAAGAACCTTTAAGGCAAAAATATAATTTTAAGTTGAAATTTTCTGGAAATAAAACGACTACTTCTAATTATTCACACCATGTTGGTGGCCAGAGATAGTTTTTGCCCCAAATCTCACGAACCAGCTGGCCAGACCTGAAGTTCGACCAGAAATTACAGGAATTTTTAATTTATTCCGGGTGCCGGAGATAACTAGCCATTGGACATTTAGAATGTACTAATGCTCGCAGATGGAACACCATGCTTAATGTCCATCCGAAGGATGATAAACGAAGACGCTATGCCTCGCGTTCCTGACAGTTTATAGGCAGGTAAGGAATCAAATTCAGGCTAGACAGCAAAAAGCCAATTTTACTAACGCCGCACCATCCTATCAGATAACTTGGAAATAAACGATGCAGCTTTTATTTGATCATGATGTGTACATATGCAAACCGGAAACCAACCACCCCATCCCCACCCTTTACCACATGGCCTCTAATGGCAATAACTGCATTGTAAAGGCAGAGATAAATTGAATAAAATTGTCTCTTAACAGTAATGGGATAATCGACAACTGAAGATAAATCAAGATGGCAAAACCTTTGAAGGTGCTACATTTAGTTTATAGCTTCCCTTATATGTGTGGGTTCGAATCCCACTCCTGATCTACTTTTAGCATGCTCACTATTGAGCTTTTGAATGTGCACTCGATCCACAAACGAATCAGAGTTCACCCGAAAACAAACTGCTGTTTTAATGCACTGCTGGCATGGAGTGCTGTATCTCTCTCTCTCTGAGCATGCTCTCCTTCAGATGGTAATGTAAAGCTGGCTGACCAATCTGCCTTTGGTACAGTGTGTAGACGTTAACGATCCCGGGTAACTTGAAAGGAGTAGGCTATTGTATGCCAGTACTCTGGATAAATTCCCTATCTGTAGATGTTAAGTTAGATTAAGTTAATTATAAGAACAGAGATAAAAACAGAGAAGATACGTAAAAACTGATGGGTTAAGTTTGTTGGGATGAGGGTAAAACACAGCTGTGATAGGCCAAATTGCGTTCTCCTTTGCCTAAATTTTCTTGTATAAATAGAGCAGACAAAATCAAGTCATCATGGTTGATCAGAGTTCCACCCACCTCCAGCTATCAAGTACACCCAATACGTTGGCATTTTGCAGATACTTCATTTGGATGACTGCTTTTACAGCCCAATACCTACTGTCTGCACAATAGCAATCCAAACACAAGTCCCTCCATTAGAGCAGAATTAGCACAGAATATACTAACCATCTTCGAGCGACGGGCACATTGAACATCTCACAAAACATAACGATGTGCAACCCTCATAGTCTGATATGACTTCAAATTCATTGAGGTGTTCCAGGTCACCGAGTGTTTGAGAGGCACTTGGTAGAAAATTTAAAATAAAAAAGAGGGTTGCAAAACCTGTTAGCGTCAAACAAGTATATGGTACTAGAAGGGGTACCAGGCGTTGCCCGTTTCTGTTCTAATCCTGTTTGCATTTTGAAGAAATCTTTTTTTTTTTCTATTTTTTTGGTGCGGCCCAAAACACGTCCATACACCCACTAAGTAATGGGGTCAGGGATCATCATCATCATAATCATCACATAGCTACAGATGCTTAGGCATTATAGAGCGAATTATTTTTTAATCCCCAAAAAATAAAAATAAAACTTTTTTATTCAAAATTAAAAAAAAAAAATTTGCCGAGAAGACTCATTATTGAGTAATTAAATTACTCAATAATGAACCTCTGAAAGTTTGACGAAGATCTGTTTGGCCATCTCTGAGAATATGGCGACAGACACAAACGTCTCACTTACAGTGTAGATATACATGAAGGGGAAATGGGGGGAAACTTCCGCCATGTTGGCATATGTAATATGAAGATGACATCTTATCTTATCTGTTCAGTGTCCCCGCTCCACAACTGAGAAGGAACGAATAACACCCTCCCCCGACCATGCCCACAAAAAAAATGAAAGCAGACTTTTCCAGTAAAGATGTTATCTATTGTTATCTTGATAAACCTTCAGGAGATGGATCTCACCTGTTCGAAAGCACTCAATAATCTGCGTGATTCCAGACTTTGCCGTGTTAAGCTGTGGTTCCAGCAAAGGTGGATCACCGAGTTCTGAGAAAAATGCTGAAATTGACAATAAAGTCATTGATCTCCAACTCCACCTTTATAGTAAGCAACATCTTTGCTATGGGGATGTTCAGTTCACTGTATACCTGGCAATATGATCCCAAAAGCAACTTACATCAATGTGAAATAATCTTTCCCAGGTAATTTTAACTTTCCCATGATGCATCTGCACAAGCTTTTATTTGGTAAAATAAAACTGTACATATATGAGTAACAGCAGTTTCTTCTTTTTTGTCAACGTTTTTTTTTCCACCCTCTCAGTCTGAGCAACAATTTATTGTAATGTTAATGTTGCAAACCATCTTCAAAATGTACACAGTACAAAAGTTTGAAATTAGGAAAGAGAACTCTCCAAAGATAAACAGCCGCTTAGAGGTGGGGTGTTTGATGTAAGCTTACAATTTTAAAACAACAATCTTTTTTTTTTTTACATTTCATGGAGGAGCTTGTACATGGATCACTTGCAGTACAAAGACTTTCTTAACTAGAACGGCATTCGGTAGAGCGCATCCCTATGCCAGGCTGAACAGTTTATGTTTTGTATCCCACTGATATCTGGATTTGGATCTGGATTCAGACTTGAAGCAAAATCGAATTGGCTTGGTCTTGTCACCGAACCAACTCATCCCCCAAGTTTTGTCATAATCTGTCCACAACTTTTTGAGATATCCTGCTATATATCATTTTTGGTCCTATCGCAATGGTGAAGAATCACTGAAATAATTGTAATATCTGGATCATGATCTTCACTAAAATCTAATCAATTTGTCCTTGTCATACACCAAACGTTTCCACCAAATTTAGTCCAAAGCCATCCACAACTTTTTGAGACATCTGTTCATAGACAGACAGACACACAGACACATAAACAAACAAGAAAGACATCGTGCAGAGCACGATACTTGCGAAATTCCTAAAACAAGTTTGACCCTAAAATAGAATTGATGAATGAATTAAATTACCAAATATGCACATCCTCTTCACATTTCAAGTGAATCAGATGAAAATTGCCAATTTTAGAAATCTGACCTATGTTGACCTTTTGACTTCAATATAATTGGTGGTTGAATTCAGTGACCGAATATTCAAATGCTCTTCAAATTTCAAGTCAATTGGATGAAATTGAGGATTTTACAAATTCCACCTCAGTTATTGAGCTTTGCCCTATGTTGACCTTTTGGCATATGTTGACCTTAAAAATAATTGGTGGTTGAAGTCAATGACCAAATATGCAACTCCTCTTCAAATTTCAAGTGAATTGGTGGAAAATTGCCAATTTTAGACATGTGGCCTATGTTGACCTTAAAAAAAAAAATTGGAGGTTGAATTCAGTAAGCTGATATGCAAATCCTCTTCAAATTTCAAGTCAATCAGATGAAAAATGAGGATTTTAGGAGTTTGAAAAAGTTGTTTACCTTTGGCCTATGTTGACCTTTTTGACCTTTGGACCTCAAAAATAATAGGCTTCTGGCTTATGACCAGGTGGTGAGGTTTTATGAAGATTGGAGTAAAATGTGACCTATAGGCTGTTGACAAACAAACAAACTGACAGACAATAACACATGCGACCAAACAATACATTTGAAAAATGTTCGATTTTCGCAAGTAACTACAACGCCACTCGGTAGAGCGCATACCTCTGCCAGGCTGAACGGTTTACATTTTGTATCCCATTGATAGGCCGGATCTGGATCCCGACATTAAGCAGAATCTAATCATGTCACTTAACTTTTTCTAATCCTGTCTAATCCTTTTTGTCAAAACTCGTCAACAACTTTTTCAAATATGATGATATCATGATCGTTTTAGCCCTATCTCTCAATGGTGAAGAATCACTTGTAAAATTAAAAAAATATCTTATCCAGATCCGGATTCGGTCTTCATCAAAATTGAAACAATTCCTCCTTGTCGCACACCTAACCTCTCCACCAAGTTTCGTATGAATCTGTCCATAACCTTATGAGATATCATACTGTATATTGTTTTTGGCCCCATCGCTCAATGATGAAGAATCACTTAAAATAATTCCAGTATCTGGATCTTTACCAAAATCTAATCATTTCGTCCTTATTACACACTGAACCTCTCCACCGAATTTTGTCCAAATCTGTCCACAATTTTTTTTGAGATATCCTACTCACAGAGAGACAGACAGACAGGGGTGAAAATATAACCTCCATCCACCATCTGTGGTGTAGGTAAAGAGAAACGGATGAAGTGTAATAATTTTACGGGTGAGCCAGGCATTCGTCTTATCACCAGCACTGGCGTGACAGTTTAATCTCTCAAATTATTTCAGTGGAGCAAATAATGATCTGGAGAAACAGAAATGATGCAATGGATTTGGTTGCTAAAACCCCTGAAAAGGCAAAAATTACAAAACAATAGACTGGTACAATTCAGTCGATCTCTGTTAATCCTTCAAAATAGTCATACAGCCAAAATGAAGGCAGACTCAAACAGTTACACTGAAATCAAGAGGATCTCACCAGATGCGCAGCAATGGTAAAACCTGCTTTCAGTCTGACTCTCCTTGTCAAGCAAACAACTCGAGGATTCATGTCTTGCCTTCCACCTTCTCGCAGCCTCTGCTGCTTCCGCGGTCGAATCAACTGTTGGATCGCCCTCTTGCTGCTCTTCCACACTTGGCATCACTTGTTTCTCGAGCTCTGTCTGCCAGAGAAATCTGCATTTACGGCATTTCTCAGCAAGCACCATGTCCACAATATCAGCGATCCCCATATAAAGTCACATTATCACAGACTTCCACACCTCTTGTCCAAGCTTCACACAGAGAATATCATTGAGCACCACGTTTCGACGTCAGAGAATAACCCATTTGGGGTTGACAATACGATTGCAGAAACGATGAACCCATTTTGCATTTCTGGGCCACAGCAATCATAATAAAACATTGCGTGTAAACGTGGCATGATGATTTTCTTTAACATTAACAACTTGGCGGATTTATCAGTTGGCCTTGTATCTGAAAATGAAGTGCAAGTCAAAAGAACAAGAATTTTTAACTTTAAAATAAATAAAAACAAAGCAACTTTACATTTACAAAGCGATGGAAGAAAATACACCTCAGAGGCCATTTGGCTCATTATGCCTGTGGCATATCCCCATCTTTCCGCCTCCAGACGTACAATATCTTATTCATTTTGGTCACATTCAACATGCACATCACTGAGGGACTACGTACCGTGCTCGCACTACATCCCGATGACAGTTTTGGGCAATTTGTAAGAATTCGATTTTGTTTTCATATTTAGGTTTAGAACCTGAGTGTGGTGGCTCATGGAAGTAGTTGGTAGAAGCCTTGTCAACATGAAAGCTTTGCATGAGGCACACCATAGTGGTTAATCTTGTGAAGAAAATAAAATTTGAGCCAAATTTAAAATTTCTCGCTATACAATCAGCAAGAGAGCGCTCTATTTACAGACATGTAGCATGCTTAACATACAACCAGGACTGAGATGGTTATGCAGAAGAGGCATCTTTCTCCACCTTTCTCTATCGGCCTTCGTGTCCCTCCAGCACCGCTCCTTCTTTTTCTCCTGAACTTTCCCACATTCCTTGTTCTCCATGGTGTGGAATCACCTTCCTGTTCCAGTCGAGTCCCGCTTTTCCCTCCAGCTATTCAATGTCATGTTGTGTCGGAGCAAGTTTCGGTGACCTTTCTCCTCCACATTATTTGTCTGATAAATGTCTGCTTTAGTTCCTCACAAGTGCCCGTAAAAGGAGAAAAGTATATTGTGTCGCTTTTTCTCGAGCTTCCACCATAGACATGAAAATCCTTTTCCTGGGTTTATATGCTTCATTATAAAGTGAGAATGATCTTTGGTATTGCTTTGCAGTAACAATGAAGGCTAACCGATCAAAAATTCTGTCTTGTTTAGCTACAAGTGGCCTTGGTGCGAAAGGCTAAGCTCATATTCGCTGGTGCAAAGGGTACTGGGTGGGGAAAGAAAAGGGAACTTCTGTTGGCATTCCTTTTATTTGTTTATTTATTTATTTAAAAGTGATCCAAGGCTCCCAAAGGAGCTCGTGCATTAATCAGTACAGTACAAAGACATCGGTACCTTTACAAGAATTACAAGGACAATAACAAACGATGGACATATATATGGTATAGTATGTAACCTGGGTTCACCTGCATCATGAGCCAGGGGTTTAGATGAGAACAATAACAGGTGGACCCAGTCTTCAAATCGAAATGCCGAAAACTGCAAAAAACAAACGAACAAGACTGCATTGTGTACATGTGAAGACAGAGCCGCAATGGAAAGTCGACATGGTGCAACAAGCAAAGTGAGTAATGCCATCCCGTTAAGTATGGAACTCCAGGTGTTAGTCTGATCAGCCAATGAAGCGCACCTCTCTCACAAGACTTCTCTTCTTTGTCTCAACTCATCCAATTAATATCTAATCAAATACAATCAGTATAAATAAACATTTCCACAAGCCAAATAAGAATCTACTTCGGATTCATAATTTAAGATGCGAAACATTTTTCTCTACAACATTTTCCTGCACTCATATTTTAACAGAGAACATTTCAGTGACTACTTGTAAAAGCTCAATGGAGTACTGCTCTCCTCTATGGGTCAGCACTCCAGCATATTTTCTGGATTCTGTGAATTTCAAAGCTCTCAACATTATTGGAATTTATTTTGATGAGGCCGAAGCATGAGGTCTGTTGCCCTCACCTCACAAGCAGATCATGGCCTGTTTTTAGCTCACCTGTACTTTAGTCCGGTGAACTTATGGGATCGAGCAGTGTCCGTAAGTCAGTCAGTCAGTCAGTGAGTGAGTGAGTCTGTAAACACTTCAGTCATTATCGCTTGAACCAAACACATGGTTTTGATGAAACGGGGACACAAGCTTCATATCTGATGCCGAATAAAGGTGTATTAACCGCATAAAAATCTGCACTAATTACAGGTTGAAATCAGGCCTAAAATGCTAAACAATTCCTGCCCTAACCTCCAGGGGTCGTTGCATCAGCGGCACAGCCAAGCCCTCAGCCAAAAACATGACCTGTAACCTGTAAAAACCTGTAAACATGTATCGCTGTAATCAGCATCGAGAGGGCTTCCATTCAACCAATCCCGTGGCCAAATTCTGCACATGAACAAAATTCCAATGTTTTATGATGTCATGACTGTTCCGCCTGATCCAGGTGAGCTTCAGGTCCCATGGTCCTCTTTTTTTAATGAATAACCTCTATTCTAGTCTCGTTCCATCTGCTATCTCAGCCTTCCAGTCTCGCTCCCTCTGCCATCTCAGCCTTCCAGTCTCGCTCCCTCTGCCATCTCAGCCTTCCAGTCCCCGACTAGCTATTCTAGGATGCACCTGTTGTTCCAATAACCACCACCTTATTAAACACCAAAAAAAAAGGCACCTCATTCACTGTACAGTGTACACCTCCACTCATTTGAATTGTTCCTCTGTTCGCCCATCTGTGGAACCGCATTCCATAGGCTGTATTATCCGACTCTTCCGTACAAGCCTTGAGCAGGGGCTGCACCACAATCTCCCGTCACCCCCCATCAACTTTACCTAACAACCCTCAAAACGTGCAGGTTGTTGTGTTTCATCCCCTTCTCTCTCTCTCTCTCTATCTCTCTCTATCTCTCTATCGATCTATCTCTCTCTCTATCGATCTATCTCTCTCTCTATCTATCTATCTCTCTCTCACTCATTTTCCTGTTACTTCATTCCGTTGCTAATTACGTCCAACTGTCTGTTCTTGTATCCCCCTCACCTTGCTCTTCCATGAGCATCAAACTTGTTAATATATATATATTTTAAATAACCAAGCTCAACATGCATTATTGCTTGTGAAACTGAAAGAACCAAATCACGTTTGCTCAAAAATTAGGTGAAACCACCTAACAGGTCCATTCAAGAGCCTAAAGGTATGAACAAGAGCCTAAGTATGTTAATACCGTCTGCTATATTAATAATAATAATAATAATAATAATAATAATAATAATATAATAATAATTATAAGATTAGGATTATGTAAAAATCCATGCAATTAAAGACCTTTAAAGTATTTTTTTTTGTTATTTATGTCAAGCATTTGCATTTATTAAGTCATAGAACGAAGTATTCATTTTATATCAGTCATATCATAGGGCTGCCAGAATAGCACAAGGAGCTACAGACACCTCTGACCTCTCCTCCTCTCTCTCTCTGATCTGATCTGGGTGTCTGGTCTGGGTTTGAATCCCAACCCAACTATAAACTGCATTCCTGATGTTCCGCAGGCATGGTGATTCATGAATGTGCGTGCCATCCCTCACGTAGACATTTAAGTGGGCATTCCGTCTTCCAGCATTAGTTGGTGGACGTTAAAAATCTCACAGTGTCCTTCGCTAAGTGTATAGGCGAGTTATTACCAGCACCCTGACCAAATTCCAAATTTCTGCTATAACCTATCGGGGTTACTGCATCAGTGACATTGTCACACTCCTTGCAAGAACTACTGATCAGCCATATGCTGATTATATCATGTCCTTCATCACAACTGAACCATTAACAATATTGATGATGATAATGATAATAGTTATAGTAATGTGTGGCAAGATTCCATTGACAGAAAAGAAAGGAGGGACAATAAGCCCTTCACTCCCTCCACCGCATGTTCCTCCCACCTGCCCCACCCGCCGCACCCTTTCAAACAGTATAACCAAGTTCATGATTGTCGTGTACCATGCCCTCGATGCAGTGCATTGGTGCTGCCAAAGCAGGTGCTCGGCTACAATCCTGCTCAGGTCACCACTCCGACGCAGGAAGGAAGGGCAAGAATTTGGAATCTGTTCATGATGCTGGCGATAGCTCGCCTACTCTTCACAAAAGACACCGTGGTATCTTTGGCAGACGGGATGCCCAGTCTAACGTCAATCCAGGGGACAGCACACACATGCCTGTGAAACACCGGGACGACAGTTTATAACTGAGTTGGGATTGCAACCCAGGCTAGATGGCTTCGAGGTGAGGGGTGCATATCTCGAGACAATCATCTCAGCCCAGAACTAGTACAATGTGCACAAAGGCACAAAATGCAGCGAGAAGCAGCGATAGGGTCATTATCTGTAGGCTTGAAGCAACAAGCCAATGTCTCGGAGTGGTGTTGCAAGTGCAAAATAAAGTAAAGGAGCAGAATATTGTATGCCAGTTAAAATATTCAAAAGTTAAGGCACCACCAGGTAGTTAAGTTGCCCAGCAGGCAAGGCTCACATCCGACATTTCCACCACAGAGTGGTCTTCCTCCGGGATTGCGTAGGCATCGTGTGCCAGGTGTTAAGTATCCTACATTGGGGATCACATGACTGCAGTAGACAGATGGAGACTTAGCGGCGTTTCCATCATCGCCTCGATGGGTGAAAAAAAATATGATGATTTGATCCCACATCCCATGTCGTGTACCACAAAACAAAGTTAAGCAGGATCTGTCATTCGTGTTAAAATTTTTACTCGCAATTTAGCGTATCGTTATCGAGGCGAGGTAGTGAACGGACTTCCAAGAGACGAGTTGTATCTACAGGACACATTTGTGATAACCATCTGCCAAATGGCGATGTCACAGGCTCGAGTCTGGGAGGTGGAGTTCAACATTTGTGCAGGGTCATGACACACGACGATCTCGTCGAGCCGCACACAACTTTCGTATTGAATAAAAAGTGCAATTTGGAAAAAGAAAAAGCCTTCCATGCTGCGGCCATGAAAAACAGAAATCGAGAAGAGATTCGGTCTGCTTTCGGTAATGTCTCCACGCACTTTCCTCCGAGCCGTCTGTCCTGTGTTTGAATCTTGACCAGGCTGTAAAGTGTCGTCTCGGCGTCTCGCAGACAGGCCGAGGCATCGACGCATGTGCCGTCAACCCTCGGATGGAAGTTAAACTGGACGTCCTTCTGCGGACACTGGTTTGGGGATGTTAAAAATCCCACGGTGTCCTTCGCGAAGAGGAGGCGAACTCTCAACGGCACTTTGGCCAAATAGAAATTCCTGCTCTGGCATACTCCTGTGCATCAGTGGCACAGCTCAGCTCCCAGCAATGATGCAACCAGCAGCTTCAGGCTGCAAACAAAAGGAGTGAATGAATAAATGAACTAGAACTGCACTTGGTAGAGTGCATACTTCCGCCAGACTTAACAGTTTACGTTTTCTATCCCACTGATAGGCCGGATCTGCATCCGGACCTGCACCAAAACCTAATCGGCTTGTCCTTGTCACTTACCCAACTCATCCACCAAGGTTTGTCATAATCTGTCCAAAACGTTTTGAGATATCCTGCTATACATTGTTTTGGCCAATCTCTCAACGGTGAAGAATCACAATTTTTTTTAAAAAATTTCTAGTATCCCGATCCGGATCTTCACCAAAATCGAATCAATTAGTCTTGCTCAAACACCCAACCTGTCCACCAAGTTTTGTCCGAATCCATCCACAACGTTTTGAGATATCCTTCGATATATCATTATTGACCCGATCTCTCAATGGTGAAGAATCACTTGAAAAATTAAATAATTCTCGTATCCGAATCCATATTCAGATCTTCACCAAAATCGAATCGTTTCGTCCTTGTCACGCACCCAAACCACTCCACCAAATTTCGTCCGAATCGGTCCTTAACCTTCCCAGATATCGTTCTCACAAACAAACAGATAGAGACAGGGGGTGAAAACATAACCTCCGCCCACCTTCTGTGGCACAGGTAAAAACAATTATTTTATACCTTATACGTGAGGTGACGTTTTGATTGGATAATCGTTGTAATGTTCACTGAATAACTTCTACCTCCAGCTTCTACCTCTACCTTGTAAAAGTGAGGAAGTGGAAGCTGTCAGTGCCTCATATTGGATTGCATCTCGTGACATTTTACATGTACAGCAATAATATCTTCATTTATAATTAATTTACAAAAACCTGAAGATGGCACATCTTTAGGGAACCCAACCTCAATCACGATGCAAGAATTAAGGGGGGGGGGGGGGGGGGGAG
Source organism: Myxine glutinosa (assembly GCF_964187855.1). NCBI lineage: Eukaryota > Metazoa > Chordata > Myxini > Myxiniformes > Myxinidae > Myxine > Myxine glutinosa. The sequence continues at coordinate 94,657,237 of NC_136264.1, read as the reverse complement.
AATCATGAGGAAATCCATTTTTAAGGACCGGAAGGGCCCATGTGCTAAATTAAAGATACACAGCATAAACGGTGATGGCAGGACATGGTGAGACAGTTTGCAATCGACCGACAGTCTATGTGCACCTGGAAGGGGTGTTGGAGAAGATGAGGGACCATGCACTCATAAATGGTTCAAGAAGCACAAACATTTTTTTCTTTCTTTTACAACATGTTTTGCTCCTTTTGCGTGTCATTAGGTGCATAAGGCCATCGAGGAGGTCTCATTGGTCAAGCGTTACAATCCCGCACAGGTCGCCACGCTGAAGCAGGATACCTGACCGAGTGGGCAGGAATTTGTGATTTGTCCATGGTGCCGGCAACAGCTCACCTATTCTTCAAGAAGTTCACCGTGGGATCTTTAACGTCCACCAACTAAATGCCGGCAGACGGGACGCCCGTTTAACGTCCACCAACTAATGCCGGCAGACGGGACGCCCGTTTAACGTCCATCCGAGGGACGGCACACACATTGACGAATCACAGTGCCTGTGAAACACCCAGATGATGGTTTATAGCTGGGTCTGGATTCAAACCTAGGCTAGACACACACCTCTAGGTCTCGGCTGCCCTGCCAGCCCAGTATGTGATTAGTATGGAAAAAAAAAATTTTTCATACTTGTAATTACATACTGTACTTATATAATGATTGTTTTGTTTCATGTTGGCATTTCTAGGATTATCGCGGGTATCTTGTTCCTAGAACATTTTGAATGCCCCACGTAACAAATTATTGGAACCATAATTGCCTCGTTATGAATGAAAATGAATCTGCTTCTTCTTCTGGTTACATTATTTCCTTTATAGTGGTTATGCGGCTGAGTCAGTGGTCCTCAACAAATAAGGCACTAAGTAATATTGGCAAGGGCACCAGCAAGCAATAGCCTCCTCTCTTCAAAGGATACCCTGCGCGGTCCATCACGTGAACGCAGAAGGGACAGCCATCTCGAAGTAATTTGTCATTCAAAGGACGCAATGCCATACGCTCTCCTCATGGCGCTGCATCATAACAAGTTTCAATCCTAATGTAATCGTTAGATCCACAAAATGTGTTAACATCGGCCTGTGCATCCACAGAGAAACAGTTTGTACATTGGAGGACAACAGTCTGTGACAGCGTGTTAACTATATGCTTTTCTGTTACTGCTTCTTTATTGAGCCCAATTATGGCCGACCCTCTTGTGGGTTTGGCAGGGGAATGCTTTTTTGGCCTAAGTCTTTCCACAACTCACTGGCTAGGCCTGACGTTTGACCGAAGGTGGCTAGAATTTGTAATTTCTTCAGGGTGCCGGCGCTACCTCTCTCCAAGAAACCCTTCGAGTAAGACACCGTGCGATCGTTACCGTCCACGAATAACCAGTGCTGGCAAACGGGCTCTCTGCCTTCACATCCTTCCGATAGCCGGCGCACACGTCGACGCCTCACCCTGCGCGCGCAACACCAGGGTGACACTTTATTGCTGGGTCGAGATTCCAACCCAAGCTGCACAGCTCGTAGGCAAGTGCACATACCTCTGAGCTATCCTTCCAGCCCGAGCAATAGGCTTTCTCCCCGATGGCAAAATAAAAGAATCGGTGCTGTTAAGTGCAAATGGCTGGCATATTGGCGTGAGCTGGTGGATAAGTCAAAGTGAATGTTTTCGACAATTTCTCACGAGGTCAGTGTGTGACGTAAAGGTCGGATTGATCACTGTGATTAGAAAAAAAAACCACAAACAAACTCAAAACGCAGGATGTGCCAAGTTTGTGCATCTGCTTGCGTCCTCACTATTACCCATGATCCTACACTTCAAGCCTGGTGTTGGCTTAGCGGTTAGGGTGCCGGCTTGGGATCCTACGTTCCTGGGTTTGAATCCCAGTCTATCGCTGAATTAACGCCAGGGGGGTTGACTCAGCCTGTCATCCTTCCGAGGTCGGCAAATCGAGTACCAGTTCACTGGTAATTCCCTGTGTGTCGCAAGAGGCGCCTAACAGGGTTGGCGGCAGGAAGGGCATCCGGCCATAAAACATTGCCTCAAAAAAGGGGACCACGGTGCTCGAAAAAGGCCAACCCCCGCTCTGCAGGAAAAAATGGCCTCTAAAGGTGGTTCTTCACTGCACTTCAACAAACCTTTCTGAATTCAGACCCAAGACCTCTATGATGCAAGACCGATGGCGAAACAATAAATCTGTAATGTAAAATCTGCCCATCTCTTCAACAGAATGCCTTTTTTTAGCGATTTCAAAAGTCACATCGGAGTGATATTAACACAATTCGTCTCCAGATGGTAATGTTTCACCGGTGCACTGGCTTTACCAACTGAGAGATCACAATATTTTCCTTAATGTACCATCCCCAACATGATCTACAGCTTGGAAAGGAGCCAGAATGCCTGCTGTTACAATAACCCAGCAATGCCACTGTACACGCACAAGTTATCCCACAATTATTTTGAAGTACAATTCTGCAATAGGCCAAGTGCTCAATTAAAAAGGGTAAGAGCTACACAGGCAAGTACCGAAGACCACCAGTCAAAAGTAATGGTCAATCTACGGGACGAAGGCCTCCGTCAACTCACGTTGGGGGTACTGGGATGCTCGCCACGCTTGTCGAGTGCAGGTTGGCGAGAGAGTTTGGGCAGGAACTAGGAAGTCGTTCAGGGTATCGGCGGCAACTCGCCCACTCTTCACGAAAGACACCGAGGGATCTTTAATGTCCACGAACAACCGGGCCTGGCAGAGGGGTCCTCCTGCTTAACGTCCATCCGACTGCCGGTGCCCACATCGACGCATCGCCCTGCTTTCAAAACATGGGGTGGCAGTTTGAAGAAACACCGAGATCCGAACCTAGAAAAAGAGGCAAAAAAAGTTTTTCCACAAGATTCGGCTCTGGGTGTCAATGATGGGCACAATGGCTGCAGGAAAGCGCGAGCCGATGCAACCAACACCTGCTTTAGACCTGCCATCGGTGGTGTATTCAAAGACCGTTCACCTCAACGCAAACAATTTTCAACACGAAGAGCAAGAATCCACTCGTTGGCAAAATCTGACAAATCTGATTGTACAACAATCATAAGGCCTAATTTACCTTGCTTGGCCACTTACAGAATTTGACGACACCTGATCTTGGCTTGCAAGACCAACACAACGATTGCAAAAACCGATAAAACGATGGTCCTCGCTTTCTTGGAAGATATTCTGTCATTTCTCAGTCTTTAGGAAAAATATATTACTGCTGCAACTTTTAAGAGGCCCAATTATTTTCAACTTCTTGTGTTGTCAGTCGAGGAATCCTTTTGGCACAAGTATTTCCTGAACCGGCTGGCCAGGCCTGACGTTCGACTTGGGGTTGAGGAATCTGTCATTCGTTGAGGGTGCCGGCGATAACTCGCCTAGTCTTCTCGAAAGACACTGTGGGATATTTAACGTCCACCGACGACGGGTGCTGGAAGCCGGGTCCTGCGGCTTAACGTCCCCCAAGCGGCCGGCGGGCACATCGACGCCTCGGCCTGCACGAGAAACACCAAGAGGACGGTTTATAGCCGGGTCAAGGTTCAAACTAGGATGGGATCGCTCGAAGGCCTCTCGGCTGTCTTACCAGGGCCGGTCTTTCAATACGACAAGCTGCTCCAAAACACCGCATCCATATCTTGGAACCACCGAAGAAGAAACCTTTAAATAAAAACTCAATCTCACACAATGGACGTTAATACGCAGTAGAGATTTACACAAAGCAGTTCATCATTACGAAATAGACAAACAACTGAAACAGGTCTAACGTAGACCAGGCCAAAAATCAAGTCTAACGTAGACAAACAACTGAAACAAGTCTAATGTATACCAGGCCAACATCCACGTCCAACGTAGACAAACAACTGAAACATGTCTAATGTATACCAGGCCAACAACCACGTCCAACGTAGACAAACAACTGAAACAGGTCTAACGTAGACCAGGCTAACAACCAGGTCCAACGTAGACAAACAACTGAAACAAGTCCAACGTAGACCAGGCCAACAACCAAGTCCAACGTAGACAAACAACTGAAACAAGTCCAACGTAGACCAGGCCAACAACCACGTCCAACGTAGACAAACAACTGAAACAAGTCCAACGTAGACCAGGCCAACAACCACGTCCAACGTAGACAAACAACTGAAACAAGTCCAACATAGACCATGCCAACAACCAAGTCCAACGTAGACAAACAACTGAAACAAGTCCAACGTAGACCAGGCCAACAACCAAGTCCAACGTAGACAAACAACTGAAACAAGTCCAACGTAGACCAGGCCAACAACCACGTCCAACGTAGACAAACAACTGAAACAAGTCCGACGCAGACCAAGCCAACAACCACGTCCAACGTAGACAAACAATTGAAACAAGTCCAACGTAGACAAACAACTGAAACAAGTCCAACGTAGACAAACAACTGAAACAAGTCCAACGTAGACCAGGCCAACATCCACGTCCAACGTAGACAAACAACTGAAACAAGTCCGATGCAGACCAGGCCAACATCCACGTCCAACGTAGACAAACAACTGAAACATGTCTAATGTATACCAGGCCAACAACCACGTCCAACGTAGACAAACAACTGAAACAAGTCCGACGCACACCAGGCCAACAACCATGTCCAACGTAGACAAACAACTGAAACAAGTCCAACGTAGACCAGGCCAACAACCACGTCCAACGTAGACAAACAACTGAAACAAGTCCAACATAGACCAGGCCAACAACCACGTCCAATGTAGACAAACAACTGAAACAAGTCCAACGTAGACCAGGCCAACAACCACGTCCAACGTAGACAAACAACTGAAACAAGTCCAACGTAGACCAGGCCAACAACCACGTCCAACGTAGACAAACAATTGAAACAAGTCCAACATAGACCAGGCCAACAACCACGTCCAATGTAGACAAACAACTGAAACAAGTCCAACGTAGACCAGGCCAACAACCACGTCCAACGTAGACAAACAATTGAAACAAGTCCAACATAGACCAGGCCAACAACCAAGTCCAACGTAGACAAACAACTGAAACAAGTCCAACGTAGACCAGGCCAACAACCACGTCCAACGTAGACAAACAACTGAAACAAGTCCAACATACACCAGGCCAACAACCACGTCCAACGTAGACAAACAACTGAAACAAGTCCAACGTAGACCAGGCCAACAACCACGTCCAATGTAGACAAACAACTGAAATATGTCCAATGTATACCAGGCCAACAACCACGTCCAACGTAGACAAACAACTGAAATATGTCCAATGTATACCAGGCCAACAACCAAGGTTTGTATCAGTGGAGTACGCTATATTAAATTATATCGGTGAAGTAGAAACTCTTAGTCTCGTGCACAAGAACGAATGTGGAAAAAGAAAGATAAATAAACATAAGAGACCTTAAAGGAATGGAGATAACAAATGAGAATGTAAAGTTAAAAGAGGAAAGGAAAGAAAGAGTATGCAGTTTAAGGATTGCCCCCCAGAGGGAAGGGGTCTATTTCAGATGGAACCCCAAATGGTGTTTAAGATGAGCCAACTGTGGGTTTAAAATCGTTCATCTCGGATTCTCGGCCTCACGGGTGCAGATTACTCGAAGGTGATTTTAAAGTCCACATGCTTGGTGTTGTTTCATGCACATGCTATTCTTATGAGGGAAGGGACTTGGGCCGAGGGAGAGTGTGCACATGGGAGAGTGTGTGCATTGGAGAGTGTGCTCAAATGAGAGTGTGCATGTGGGAGAGTGTATGTATTGGAGTGTGCGCACGAGGGAGAGTGTCATGTGGGAGTGTGCATTTGGGAGAGTGTGCACGAGAGAGAGAGTGTGCATGTGGGAGAGTGAGAACGAGGAAGAGTGTGCATGTGGGAGAGTGTGTGTATTGGAGTGTGTGCACAAGGGAGAGTGTCATGCGGGAGTGTGCATTTGGGAGAGTGTGCACGAGAGAGAGTGCATGTGGGAGAGTGAGAACAAGGAAGAGTGTGCATGTGGGAGAGTGTGCATGTGGGAGAGTGAGAACGAGGGAGAGTGTGCACGTGGGAGAGTGTGTGTATTGGAGAGTGTGCATGAGGGAGAGTGTGCACGTGGGAGAGTGTGTGTATTGGAGAGTGTGCATGCGGGAGAGTGTCATGTGGGAGAGTAAGAACAAGGGCGAGTGTGCATGAGGGAGAGTGTGCACGTGGGAGAGTGTGCATGTGGGAGAGTGTGTGTATTGGAGAGTGTGCATGTGGGAGAGTAAGAACAAGGGCGAGTGTGCATGAGGGAGAATGTGCACGTGGGAGAGTGTGTGTACTGGAGAGTGTGCACGAGGGAGAGTGTGTGTGTTGGAATGTGTGTACGAGGGAGAGTGTCATGCGAGAGTGTGCATGTGGGAGAGTGAGAATAAGGAAGAGTTGGCATGTGGGAGAGTGTGTATGTGGGAGAGTGTGCATGTGGGAGAGTGAGAACGAGGGAGAGTGAGAATGAGGGAGAGTGTGCATGTGGGAGAGTGTGCATGTGGGAGAGTGTGCATGTGGGAGAGTGAGAACGAGGGAGAATGTGCATGTGGGAGAGTGTGTATGTGGGAGAGTGTGCATGTGGGAGAGTGAGAACGAGGGAGAGTATGCACGTGGGAGAGTGTGTGTATTGGAGAGTGTGCAAGAGGGAGAGTGTCATGCGGGAGTGAGCATGTGGGAGTGTGCACGAGGGAGAGTGTCATGTGGGCGTGTGCATGTGAGAGCGTGTGCATGTGGGAGAGTGTGCACGAGGGAGAGTGTCATGCGGGAGTGTGCATGTGGGAGAGTGTGCATGTGGGAGAGTGTGTGTATTGGAGAGTGTGTGTATTGGAGAGTGTGCATGTGGGAGAGTGTGTGTATGGGAGAGTGTGCATGTGGGAGAGTGTGCATGTGGGAGAGTGTGTGTATTGGAGAGTGTGCACAAGGGAGAATGTGCATGTGGGAGAGTGTGTGTATTGGAGTGTGCATGAGGGAGAGTGTGCATGTGGGAGAGTGTGCATGTGAGAGAGTGTGTGTATTGGAGAGTGTGCATGTGGGAGAGTGTGCATGTGGGAGAGTGTGCATGTGGGAGAGTGTCCACGTGGGAGAGTGTGCACGTAGGAGCGTGTGCATGTGGGAAGTGTGTGTATGGGCGAGTGTACACAAGGGAGAGTGTGCATGTGGGAGAGTGTGTGTATTGGAGAGTGTGCACGTGGGAGAGTGTACATATGGGAGAGTGTGCATGTGGGAGAGTGAGAATGAGGGAGAGTGAGAACAAGGGAGAGTGTGCATGTGGGAGAGTGTGCACATGGGAGAGTGTGCATGTGGGAGAGTGTGCATGTGGGAGAGTGTGCATGTGGGAGAGTGTGTATTGGAGATTGTGCACAAGGGAGAGTGTCATGCGGGCGTGTGTGCATGTGGGAGAGTGTGCATGTGGGAGAGTGTGCACGAGGGAGAGTCTGCATGTGGGAGAGTGTGCATGTGGGAGAGTGTGCATGTGGGAGAGTGTGCATGTGGGAGAGTGTGTATTGGAGATTTTGCACAAGGGAGAGTGTCATGCGGGCGTGTGTGCATGTGGGAGAGTGTGCATGTGGGAGAGTGTGCACGAGGGAGAGTCTGCATGTGGGAGAGTGTGCATGTGGGAGAGTGTGCATGTGGGAGAGTGTGCATGTGGGAGAGTGTGTTTTGGAGATTGTGCACAAGGGAGAGTGTCATGCGGGCGTGTGCATGTGGGAGGGTGTGCATGTGGGAGAGTGTGCATGTGGGAGAGTGAGAACGAGGGAGAGTGTGCACGTGGGAGGGTGTGCACGAGGGATGCACGTAGTTGCTTTCCTGACACCACACCGTGATCCTCGAGGCAGCCATGGGTTAAACTAAAAGAGCGGGATCGACGTTGTGGTAGAAAGTTTATTTTGCAGTAATAACGACATGAGTAATATTGGGACAATTTGTTTGAAATCACCGCCTTTTGTACAAACAATTAATTAGAGGCTTTTAAACATTTGTTGACAACAGTGATGGTTAAAGTCCAATAATTCTGACAAAAAGAAAATATTTAAAAGGATTATCATTATTATTATTATTGTTGTTGTTGTTAATTGTTGTTGTTGTTGTTAATTGTTGTTGTACAAAACGTGTCGTGGTGCTTTTCGGAACGAGCCGTGCCAGGACGCGACGGCTTATCGGGAAACATTTCGTTGTGTCCTTTATCGGGATGTGGATACTGGACCCACAGGAAAGCGCGGGACGTGAGCGCCGCCGGCGGTCGCTCGGTCTCCGTCCGTCTCTCTGCAAACTCCGTTCCTCTTTGAAACACTTCCGTATTCCCGAACCGAGAACGTGACTCGCTGTGCGCCCTCACCGGACTGGGCCGGGCCCCTCTCCGGGGGAGATTAGCGAGCTCGCGCGCCGTGCGACCCCTGATCTGCACAGGGCGTTACCATGGGACGGGTAAAGCGCGCGGCCAAGCCCCCCTATCGACACGCGCACCCCCCAACCCCACCCGAGTCGGAAAAACAAGATGCGACTCGGCCGACTCGCGGGGCCCGCTCCCTTTACTTAGAGGAAGTGCACACGTCCCTCCTCTCCCTGGTCCTTGGTCGCTTCGTCGCGGGGTCCACCTTGTTCACCCCGTCCCTCTAAGCACAGCGCGGCGATGCGCAAACGAGCCCTCGGGGGTTCGCTACCCGTGCCCTCCACGCCCGCCTTGTGCCTCGGCCGTGCCCCGAAAGCATCACGTGCGCCGTGCGCCCGGAGCCGGCTATCCTCCAAGTGCGCAGACCCTCCTGGCGGCCCCATTTCCTCTGCGCCCTCGTCGCAAACTCTCAGTAACCTCCATCCTCCTCCGAGCGTATCGCTCGCACAACTCCCTCCCACCCCTCCGCCCTCGGCCCCGGTTCTGCCTTGGCGGCCTCACGCAGTGGACACCCTAGAAAGGAAAAAAAAATCGTCGCCATTTTCAGAGCTACGATACGAGGAAGAAGGAAATGTCGGGGGTGTGGGGTAAGGGGCGCACACCGAGACAGGACCCGCAGGCTGCGCACACAGGTTCGAGCGCACCATTTTGGGGCTTCAGGTCCGACCCCGACTCCAGGTCCCTCACTAACCCTCCCTCTCCCTCCCGTCTCGGCCCGATGTCCACCTGCGCTCTTGGGCCACGGGCTGTGCGCACAGTTGGCGCCTCCCGCGCATCGCCCTGCTCAAATCGCGCAGTACTTATTGGTCCTTTGGTTTAAAGGGGAGCGAGAAAACGAGGTGAAAACGTGCGGTCGGGAAGAGGGAATGACGGGAGGGAGTGAAGGATCAAGGGAGGAAAGGGTGGGCCGCGGCCCGAGGCGCAGACAACGTTTGCGCACCACCCAGAGAGGCGGCCATAGCCGAAATGAGCAGCGAGTTCAAGGGAGCGCGCAGCTGCGCCCGGTTACAATCCATAATCCCTACGCACTTCCACATCGCGCATCCACAGACATAAGGCCCCCGCACCTACCAGGGGCCCCGCGGTGCGTCCCGATGGCGAGCAAGGGCGAACCCGTAGCGGAGGCGCCGCCTCTGCACGCTCGGAGGCCACGCAGGAGGCGGGGAGCGCTCGAGCGAGCCCGCCAGGGGCCAGGGCGAGGGTCGGAGGACCCAGGCGGTCGGTGGCCGGACGAGAGGGTCTCTGGAACCGGAGGAAGCCGGGTCGAGCCGATCGAGGGTCTTCGAGACGCGCAGCACCGTGGTCGATGTGAACGCACTCCGGCACCAAACGCATGATACGCTCAACTTATTCGGTATTATTCATTAAAATCAATCGATTAACGCCGATACTATTGTTACTAGTATAACTAAGTCGCCGGTAGTCACTAACTAACCCTTTAAAGCCCACTTTCCCGGCCTCCCACCAGGCCCTGCCGCCGCGCGCAAAACGCCACGTGCTCGTCGTGCACCGAGACTGGCGCACGTGTACTGTTTGTCCGTCACGAGCTACGACCACAGCTACTTTGGAGTCCCTGCCGAGGCAACCGAGGCTAACTAAATAACTAGTCATTTCGTATCGTGGTTTGTATTCATTCCAATTGGTAAACCCAGTCATTAATTCGTCCTTCAACGAGTGGCGCCGAGAGCGCAGGCATCACGGGATAAATGGCCTCCTCTTGTACGTATCATTGGATGTGTGATGCAGACGGCTCAGGTCGGTTACCTCGCGGAAAGGTGAGATCAATAGGCTCGGTGACGTCATGGATACAGCGATCGTCGAGAGCTTGGGAGGTCGGCGGTTCGAACCCCGGCCGAGTCGTGGCAAAGACTTTCAAAATGGCACTAGTTTGACGCTCAACACTTAAAAAGAGCAGAGCGCGGACAAACAACCGCTGTGCTCCACGTGGGGATATTGACTTATGGTGGTTGGTACCTTGTTTTTGGATGGGTGATCATACACCTAGATTGGTAGAGCACAGCCTTTGAGAGGTTGAATGGGCTCCTCGTGCACCAAAATTGTGTGTGTCAGTTTGTGTGTGTGTGTGTGTCAGTTTATGATTGTGTGTCAGTTTGTGTGTGTGTGTGTGTCAGTTTGTGTGTGTGTGTATGTCAGTTTATGTTTTTGTGTGTGTGTGTGTATCTGCATGTGTATCAGTTTGTGTATGTATGTGTGTGTCAGTTTGTGTGTGTGCATGTCAGTTTGTGTATGTATGTGTGTGTCAGTTTGTGTGTGTGCATGTCAGTTTGTGTATGTATGTGTGTGCGTGTCAGTTTGTGTGTGCGTGTCAGTTTGTGTGTGTGTGCGTCTCAGTTTGTGTATGTATGTGTGTGCATGTCAGTTTGTGTGTGTGCGTGTCAGTTTGTGTATGTATGTGTGTGTCAGTTTGTGTGTGTGCATGTCAGTTTGTGTATGTATGTGTGTGCGTGTCAGTTTGTGTGTGCATGTCAGTTTGTGTGTGTGTGCGTCTCAGTTTGTGTATGTATGTGTGTGCATGTCAGTTTGTGTGTGTGCGTGTCAGTTTGTGTGTGTATGTGTGTGCGTGTCAGTTTGTGTGTGTATGTGTGTGCGTGTCAGTTTGTGTGTGTATGTATGTGTGTGTGTGTCAGTTTGTGTATGTATGTGTGTGCGTGTCAGTTTGTGTATGTATGTGTGTGCGTGTCAGTTTGTGTGTGTATGTATGTGTGTGCGTGTCAGTTTGTGTGTGTGTGTGTGTGTGTGTGTGTGTGTGTGTGTGTGTGTGTGTCAGTTTGTGTGTGTACATGTCAGTTTGTGTGTGTATGTGTGTGTGTCAGTTTGTGTATGTATGTGTGTGCGTCAGTTTGTGTATGTATGTGTGTGTCAGTTTGTGTATGTATGTGTGCGTGTCAGTTTGTGTGTGTGCGTGTCAGTTTCTGTATGTATGTGTGTGTGTCAGTTTGTGTGTGTGTGTATGTGTGCGTGTCAGTTTGTGTATGTATGTGTGATTGTGTGTGCGTGTCAGTTTGTGTGTGTATGTGTTTGTGTGTGTGCCTGTCAGTTTGTGTGTGTGCGTGTCAGTTTGAGTATGTATGTGTGTGCATGTCCGTTTGTGTATGTATGTGTGTGCGTGTCAGTTTGTGTGTGTGCGTGTCAGTTTGTGTATGTATGTGTGTGCGTGTCAGTTTGTGTGTGTGCGTGTCAGTTTGTGTATGTATGTGTGTGCGTGTCAGTTTGTGTGTGTGCGTCAGTTTGTGTGTGCGCGTGTCAGTTTGTGTGTGTGCGTGTCAGTTTCTGTATGTATGTGTGTGTGTATGTGTGCGTGTCAGTTTGTGTATGTATGTGTGTGCGTGTCAGTTTGTGTGTGTGCGTGTCAGTTTGTGTGTGTGCGTGTCAGTTTGAGTATGTATGTGTGTGCCTGTCCGTTTGTGTATGTATGTGTGTGCGTGTCAGTTTGTGTGTGTGCGTGTCAGTTTGTGTATGTATGTGTGTGCGTGTCAGTTTGTGTGTGTGCGTGTCAGTTTGTGTATGTGTGTGCGTGTCAGTTTGTGTGTGTGCGTGTCAGTTTGTGTGTGTATGTGTGTGCGTGTCAGTTTGTGTATGTATGTGTGTGCGTGTCAGTTTGTGTGTGTGCGTGTGTTTGTGTGTGTGCGTGTCAGTTTGTGTATGTATGTGTGTGCGTGTCGGTTTGTGTGTGTATGTCAGTTTGTGTGTATCTGTGTGTGTCAGTTTGTGTGTACATGTGTGTATGTGTGTGTCAGTTTGTGTGTGTGTCTTCACGAAGCCGAGACGAAGGTAAATGTAAATACAGGAGGAAACAGATTGGCACAAGAAGGATCTGAGGAATCCATTCTTTAAGACAAGACCCATTGTAACCCCATTGGAAAAATAAACGAGCAGCTACTTGTACGTTTCCCCTGCCAGGATAAAACGAGCACCCTCACCCCTGATTGCAAACAAACTTTCTTTAAACATTCCGTGATACAAACACAATCAAATGGTATGAGTATTTGGTAGCAGGCCCTTTGGTGCTTGAATCTGTGAAGGCATCGCATCCATGAAATGTTGCCAAATGTGAAGTAGATTTTGTTGCAGATTTTGATTGTTATTTCATTAAAAAATTAACACGCGTTCCCTAATTGGGAATTTCAACGCAGGAGGCCATTTGGCCCATCAAGCCTGCGCAATGATTGCCAACACAGGGGTGTTGGGCTGTGGATTCGCCTTTTCAATGTGAGTATCAATCAAGGAGGCAACACGGACCATTTTTTAAATCTTCCGTGTGCCTTCTTCTTCCTCTTCTTCTTAGTTGTGTTGTAGTTACAAGATGGCGAGGAATGGCGATTTGAGATTTGAAAATGGAACCGTTTAATCGTCACATGGTTCACGGAAGTGCAGCTTGTGCATTGGTTGTGGTTGTCTGACCAAAGGATCCCACTCACCTACCAGGAGCATCACTAACCTCTCCAGCACGCTCAATCTGGGTCTGAACTTCTAATTGTCTCTGTTCATCCCAAACAACCTCAACTTTTTCCTTTTTTATTCTGAATTTACTGGAAATACTTCCAGGGCAGTATTAGAATGATAAATCCCTCTCCCTCCCCGCCTCCCATCCCCTCCCTGGTCACGACACACATCATGGACCTCCTAGATCCCACCAGAGACCAGAACCCCTCCCATCGTATCTCCACCACTGCCCACACATCTCCCCATCCTCCAGCGCCACCAATCCGGAGGTCACACCCAGCCCCTTCGCATCCCCACCCTTCCCATCAAGGCACCGCTTGAGGCCATGCCCCTCCTGTGCCCCTCCGGTAGAGGTTTATTCTCTTGAACTTCTAGGTCTCACCATCGACCATGACCTTTCTTGGGCCGACCACAGCAAATCTGGCCTCCAAAATCAGCCGCATATTGGGTATCCTCCGTCGTTCCAAGTCTTTCCCTGAAAGATCAGAGCTACTCAGTTTACAAGGCCTTTACCCATAGAGGCCCTTGCACCTGATTGAATCAGAGCTACTCAGTCTACAAGGCCTTTACCCATAGAGGCCCTTGCACCTGATTGAATCAGAGCTACTCAGTCTACAAGGCCTTTACCCATAGAGGCCCTCGCACCTGATTGAATCAGAGCTACTCGGTCTACAAGGCCTTTACCCATAGAGGCCCTCCCACCTGATTGAATCAGAGCTACTCGGTCTACAAGGCCTTTACCCATAGAGGCCCTCCCACCTGATTGAAAGAATGAAAGTGTGTAATGAAATGAAAGTCTGCAAAAAGGTCAGTTTTTATGCAGACGACTTCACATTGTGTTGTACAGTAAGTACCCCCATCCTTCTGCTACGTAGACAGTAGCTGCGTCTCTCTCTCTCTCTAGATCAGCAAAGACCAAGATAAACGATTACCGTATTTTCTGGTGTATTAACTGCACTTTTGTATTGGCAAAAAAGTTAAAAGTTAGGGGTGCGGTTAATACACAGATATAGCAAAAATAAATAAATTATATACTAAGTGGAAGAGCTAACACATACAACATATAATAAAGGGAGCAGAAGACAAGAGGAGGGGGGAGAGGGAAGCACAACAGTAGGGAAAAGGGACATCAGGAGATCTGTGGAAAGGAGAGGGCTGGGGTGGGATAAATAAGATGGACACTCCAGGGGATTTCAGGAAAGAAAACGGAATTTGAAGTAGATGGATTTGGGGTGTATAACGGGGGTAGAAAAGATCAAGGTTTTGGATGGGGGAAGATAAGAGATGATGGTGAACAACTAATGGCGCCTCAGCACCAAACCCACAATCAGGAGGGTCCCATAATGACCAAGATATATATATTTTTAAACTATACACATTGCGATACGTTTAAATGAAGAATATGTATAGAATTTAATGCTACTTTAAAAAAAACATACGATTTTAATTGGAAAAAACACGACCATTAATGGCGAACATTCCAGTTCCAGTACAGTAAGCTTGCGTTTAATGCGTGCTGTGTTTGCGCGTTTTCGGAGTAGTGCGCACCTGCCATTTATACCATTTAAATTTTTTTTACGTGACTCGAGTGAGTGAGTAATGCCGTGATTACATTTTCACACTGAACAACATAAAAACGTATTCGCGATAACACCTGGATTTCGGCTAGTTTGCCTTCCCTCCCTCAGTTCGCAGAAACCCTCCATGTTGTGATTGCTACATTCAAGGTATATTACCTCCAAAGAACATTTGCAAACCTGAAAATGATTTAATGATTTCGCAGGTGAAATCAACTGATAATGATCATAATATGACTGTAAAGGAATTCTTGAATGTCTTCACAATAAGGGATGTTCCATGTAATGTTGAGGAGTGTTGGCAGGAAGTCACCTGTTCCTGTATGAATGGTGTATGGAGGAAACTTTGCCCTCAATTTGATCATGGCTTCAAGGGTTTCAACGAGAATAATGATGTGTTGAAAGCAAGATGTAACATCGTCAAAATGGCCAAGACAGACTCAGCTTTGATGAGGTGGAGGAGGGTGATGTGGAGGAGTTGATGGACTTGTATCAGGAGGAGCTCTCAAATGAGGACTTTCTACTGCTGGAGAAGGAATTCCAGGCGGATTTTAAAACATAATTTACAGATACATTCAAAGTACACCGCCCCAATGCCAAACACATAAATATCCTCCAGCGTGGTATTGCCGGGGCAATACCGCCATGCAGCACAAAGAGACACTATTGGGAGGGAGAGGTGTACAATAATTCATTGATTAATTGCATAATTAAACTCAATAAACAATAATCGGAAAATAATTTCTTAACCAAATGGCTAATAGTGTTTCATGAACCACCAGTGTTTCATCCGAAGCTATAACGTTTTCAAAAATTAATTAAATCAATTAATCAGGAATAAAATAATTAATTGATTAATCAACAAATAAGAAATCAATTAATCAATAAATAAATAATCGATGAAATGATTAATCAATAAATCAAAAATATCCTTGATAGCCACATCACTTGGTCACTGTCATGTCCATATATTAGCTTCCTTGCTCAAAAGGTGCCTGAGATATTGCCCAGATGAGAAAGAAAACAAATAAATGATAAATAAGGAAAATAAATAAATAATAATCATAAAAAAATTAAATAATTAATCAATTGGCGAATAGAACACATAAACCACCACCATTTCATCCAAATCTGCAACTAACAAAATTTTTAAAAATCGTCATGAATCGAATAATTAAATATTTAATCGGTTAATTGATTAATCAATAAATCAAACATAGCCTTTGCAGCCAAATCACTTGGTCATTGGCATGTCCAAATATCAGCTTCCGAACTCAAAAGGTGCCTGAGATAATGGCCAGAAGAGAAAGGAAATGTATAAGTACTGAATTAATCGCTAATAATGAAATAACTAATCAATTAATTGATTAATCAATAAATCAAAAATATGCTTTACAGCCAAATCACTTGGTCATTGTCATGTCCAAATATCAGCTTCCTACCGCAAAAGATGCCTGAGATAATGGCCAGAAGAGAAAGAAAAAAAATAAATGATTAATAATTAAAATAAACAAATAATAATCGTAAAAAATTAAATAATTAATCAATTGCCGAATACAACACAGAAACCACCACCACTTCATCCGAATCCGTAACTTTAAAAAAAAAAAATGTCATTAATCGAATAATAAAATAATTAATCGATTAATTGATTAATCAAATAATAAAATAATTAATCGATTAATTGATTAATCAATAAATCAACAAGTACAGATACGTTCAAAGTACACCGCCCCCATGCCAAATAATGAAATATCCGACAGCGCGGCATTGCCGGGGCGCCTCCGGCGCCCGGCAATACCGCAGTGCAGCTCATAGAAGCTGCATTGGGAGGGAGAGGTGTACACTAATTGATTGATTAATTGTATAATTAAAATCAATCAAAGATTATCACAAAATATTGTGCACCGCTCCTTTCCTATGCCATCTCAAGGCATTGCGAAACGTCATTGCCGGGCACCAAAGGGGGCTCGGCAGTGACGCACCCTGAAAAGGAGTACTCAGTTTTCACTCTGGTTGTTTGTTTGTTTGTTGTACACCGCTCCTTTCCTATGCCATCTCCAAGCATTGCAAAACATCATTGCCAGGCACCGAAGGGGGCTCGGCAGTGACGCACGCTGAAAGGGAGGACTCAGTTTTCAATCTGGTTGTTTGTTTTCTTGTTTGTTTGTTTTCTTGTTTGTTTGTCCGGGCGATATCTCAGCCATACTTTGAGCTAGGAGGCTGAAATTTCGGCACAATAGTGAGCAAGTCCTTTGTCAAAAATGGTATTTTTTGTTTTTTGATTAATCAATTAATTGAGGAGTTATTTAATTATTAGCGATTAATTAAGTACTTATTTAATTAATCAAATTTCCTTTCTCTTCTGACCATTAACTCAGGCACCTTTTGAGCTCGGAAGCTAATATTTGGACATGAGTGACCAAGTGATGTGGCTATCAAGGATATTTTTGATTTATTGATTAATCAATGAATCGATTAATTATTCGATTAATTACGAAAAAAAAAAAAAAATCAGTTACACATTCTGATGAAATGGTGGTGGTTTATGTGTTCTGTGACCGAATTGATTAATAATTTAATTTTTTAATGATTATTATTTATTTATTTTCATTATTAATCATTTATTTATTTTCTTTCTCATTTGGCCAATGTCTAAGGCACCTTTTGAGCTGGGAAGCTAATATATGGACATGACAGTGACCAAGTGATGTGGCTATCAAGGATATTTTTGATTTATTGATTAATCATTTAATCGATTAATTATTTATTGATTAATTGATTAATTATTTATTGATTAATCAATTAATTATTTAATTTTTTATTAATGACTTATTTAATTAAATTTCTAAAAGATACATCTTCGGATGAAACACGTGTGGTTTAGTTATGCCATTAGCCAATTGATTAAGAAAATATTTTGTGATAATCTTTTATTGATTTTAATTATACAATTAATCAATCAATTAGTGTACACCTCTCCCTCCCAATGCAGCCTCAATGAGGTGCACTGCAGTATTGCCGGGTGCCGGAGGCGCCCCGCCAATGCCGCGCTTTCGGATATTTAATTATTTGGCATGGGGGCGGTGTACTTTGAATGTATCTGTACTTGTTTTCTTGTTTGTTTGTTTGTCCGTTTGTTAATAAATCAAAAATACCCTTTGGAGCCAAATCACCTGGTCATTGGCATGTCCAAATTTCAGCTTCCTAACTCAAAAAGTGCCTGAGTTAATGGTCAGAAGAGAAAGGAAATTTGATTAATCAAATAAGTACTTAATTAATCGCAAATAATTAAATAACTCCTCAATTTATTGATTAATCAAAAAACAAAAAATAACGTTTTTGACAAAGGACTTGCTCACTACTGTGCCAATATTTCAGCTTCCTAGCTCAAAGGATGGCTGAGATATCGCCCGGACAAACAAACAAACAAGAAAGCAAGAAAGAAAACAAACAAGAAAGAAAACAAACAACCAGAGTGAAAACTGAGTACACCCTTTCAGCGTGCGTCACTGCCGAGCCCCCTTCGGTGCCCAGCAATGACGATTTGCAATGCCTGGAGATGGCACAGGAAAGGTGCGGTGTACAACAAGTAAAGATACATTCAGAGTACACCGCCCCCATGCCAAATAATTAAATATCCCACAGCACGGCATTGCCGGGGCGCTTCCGGCACCCGGCAATACTGCAGTGCAGCTCATAGAGAGTGCATTGGGAGAGAGAGGTGTACAATAATTGATTGATTAATTGCATAATTAAAATCAATAACAGATTATCATAAAATATTTTCTTAATCAATTGGCTAATAGCATAACTAAACCACTAGTGCTTCATCCGAAGATGTATCTTTTAGAAATTTAATTAAATAAGTCATTAATAAAAAATTAAATAATTAATTGATTAATCAATAAATAATTATTAATCAATGAAGTGATTAATCAATAAATCAAAAATATCCTTTATGGCCACATCACCTGGTCACTGTCATGTCCAAATATTAGCTTCCCAGCTCAAAAGGTGCCTGAGATATTGCCCAGAT
This sequence comes from Myxine glutinosa, assembly GCF_964187855.1. Classification (NCBI taxonomy): domain Eukaryota; kingdom Metazoa; phylum Chordata; class Myxini; order Myxiniformes; family Myxinidae; genus Myxine; species Myxine glutinosa. The sequence continues at coordinate 94,638,731 of NC_136264.1, read as the reverse complement.
GAGAAAGAAAATAAATAAATGATTAATAATGAAAATAAATAAATAATAATCGTAAAAAAATGAAATTATTAATCAATTCGGTTATAGAACACATAAACCACCACCATTTCATCAGAATCTGTAACTTAAAAAAAAAAGGAGGCATTAATCGAATAATTAAATAATTAATAGATGAATTAATTAATTGATTAATCAATAAATCAAAAATAGCCTTTGCAGCCAAATCACTTGGTCATTGGCATGTCCAAATATCAGCTTTCCAGCTCAAAAGGTGCCAGAGATAATGCCCAGCAGAGAAAGGAAATATATAAGTACTTAATTAATCACTAATAATTAAACAACTCATCAATGAAATGATTAATCAAAAAACAAAAAATACTGTTTTTGACAAAGTACTTGCTCACTATTGTGCCAAAATTTCAGCTTCCTAGCTCAAAGGATGGCTGAGATATCGCCTGGACAAACAAACAAACAAACAGAGTGAAAACTGAGTACTCCCTTTCAGCGTGCGTCACTGCCGAGCCCCCTTCAGTGCCCGCCAATGACGATTTGCAATGCCTGGAGATGGCATAGGAAAGGTGCGGTGTACAACAAGAAAGAAAACAAGTACAGATACATTCAAAGTACACCGCCCCCATGCCAAATAATTAAATATCCCACAGCGCAGCATTGCCGGGGCGCCTCCGGCACCCGGCAATACTGCAGTGCAGCTCATAGAGGCTGCATTGGGAGCGAGAGGTGTACGCTAATTGATTGATTAATTGTATAATTAAAATCAATAAAAGATTATCACAAAATATTTTCTTTATCAATTCGCTAATAGCATAACTAAACCACTAGTGCTTCATCCAAAGATGTATCTTTTAGAAATGTAATTAAATAAGTCATCAAAAAAAACATTAAATAATTAATTGATTAATCAATAATTAATTAATCAATTAATCAATAAATAATTAATCGATTGAATGATTAATCAATGAATCAAAAATATCCTTGATAGCCACATCACTTGGTCACTCATGTCCAAATATTAGCTTCCAAGCTCCAAAGGTGCCTGAGATATTGGCCAAATGAGAAAGAAAATAAATAAATGCTTAATAATGAAAAAAAATTAATAATCATCATTAAAAAATTAAATTATTAATCAATTCGGTCACAGAACACATAAACCACCACCAGTATCTGTAACTCCATCAGTATCTGTAACTTAAAAAAAAAATTTTTTCGTCATTAATCGAATAATTAATCGATTAATTGATTAATTAATAAATAAAAAATAGCCTTTGCAGCCAAATCACCTGGTCATTGGCATGTCCAAATATCAGCTTCCAAACTCAAAAGGTGCCTGAGTTAATGGTCAGAAGAGAAAGGAAATTTGATTAATTAAATAAGTACTTAATTAATCGTTAATAATTAAATAACTCCTCAATTAATTGATTAATCAAAAAACAAAAAAATACAATTTTTGATAAAGGACTTGCTCACTATTGTGCCGAAATTTCAGCTTCTTAGCTCAAAGGTTGGCTGAGATATCGCCCGGACAAACAAACAAGAAAGAAAACAAACAAGAAAACAAACAAGTACAAATACATTCAAAGTACACCGCCCCATGCCAAATAATTAAATATGCTGCAGCGCGGCATTGCCGGCGCGCCTCCGGCGCCCGGCAATACCGCAATGCAGCTCATTGAGGCTGCATTGGGAGGGAGAGGTGTACACTAATTGATTGATTAATTGTATAATTAAAATCAATAAAAGATTATCACAAAATATTTTCATAATCAATTGGCTAATCGCATAACTAAACCACTAGTGCTTCATCCGAAGATGTATCTTTTAGAAATTTAATTAAATAAGTCATTTATAAAAAATCAAATAATTAATTGATTACTCAATAAATAATTAATCGATTAATCAATAAATAATTAATAGATGAAATGATTAATCAATAAATCAAAAATATCCTTGATAGCCACATCACTTGGTCACTCATGTCCAAATATTAGCTTCCCAGCTCAAAAGGTGCCTGAGATATTGGCCAAATGAGAAAGAAAATAAATAAATGATTAATAATGAAAATAAATAAATAATAATCATAAAAAAATTAAATTATTAATCAATTTGGTCAGAGAACACATAAACTACCACTATTTCATCAGAATCTGCAACTTAAAAAAAAAATTTTTTTTTGTCATTAATCGAATAATTAAATAATTAATCGATTAATTGATTAATTAATAAATCAAAAATATCCTTTGCAGCCAAATCACCTGGTCATTGGCATGTCCAAATATTAGCTTCCTAACTCAAAAGGTGCCTGAGTTAATGGTCAGAAGAGAAAGGAAATTTGATTAATTAAATAAGTACTTAATTAATCGCTAATAATTAAATAACTCCTCAATTTATTGATTAATCAAAAAATATATATACCGTTTTTGAGAAAGGACTTGCTCACTCTTGTGCCGAAATTTCAGCTTCCTAGCTCAAAGGATGGCTGAGATATCGTCTGGACAACCAAGAAAGAAAACAAACAAGAAAACAAGAAAACAAACAAGAAACCAGAGTGAAAACTGAGTACTCTCTTTCAGCGTGCATCACTGCCGAGCCCCCTTTGGTGCCCGGCAATGACGATTTGCAATGCCTGGAAATGGCATAGGAAAGGAGCGGTGTACAACAAGCAAACAAACAACCAGAGTGAAAACTGAGTACTCCCTTTCAGCATGCGTCACTGCCGAGCCCCCTTCGGTGCCCGGCAATGACGTTTTGCAATGTCTGGAGATGGCATGGGAAAGGAGCGGTGTACAACAAGAAAACAAACAAGAAAGAAAGAAAACAACGAGAGTGAAAACTGAGTGCTCCCTTTCAGCGTGCGTCACTGCCGAGCCCCCTTCGGTGCCCGGCAATGACGTTTTGCAATGTCTGGAGATGGCATGGGAAAGGAGCGGTGTACAACAAGAAAACAAACAAGAAAGAAAGAAAACAACGAGAGTGAAAACTGAGTGCTCCCTTTCAGCGTGCGTCACTGCCGAGCCCCCTTCGGTGCCCGGCAATGACGTTTTGCAATGCCTGGAGATGGCATAGGAAAGGAGCGGTGTACAAAAATACCGTTTTTGATAAAGTACTTGCTCACTATTGTGCCGAAATTTCAGCTTCCTAGCTCAAAGGATGGCTGAGATATCGCCCAGACAAACAAGTACAGATACATTCAAAGTACACCACCCCCATGCCAAATAATTAAATATCCTGCAGCAGCTCATAGAGACTGCTTTGGGAGGGAGAGGTGTACAATAAATTGATTGATTAATTGCATAATTAAAAGCAATTAAAGATAATCATAAAATATTTCTTACTCAATTGGCTAATATCATAACTAAACCACTCGTGCTTCATCCGAAGATGTATCTTTTAGAAATTTAATTTTAAAAGTCATTCATAAAAAATTAAATAATTAATTTATTAATCGATGAATAATTAATCGATTAAATGATTAATCAATGAATCAAAAATGTCCTTTAAAGCCACATCACTTGGTTACTGTCATGTCCAAATATTAGCTTCCCAGCTCAAAAGGTGCCTGAGATATTGCCCAGATGAGAAATAAAATAAATAAATAATTAATAATGAAAATAAAGAAATAATCATCATAAAAAAATTAAATCGTTAATCAATTGGCTAATAGAATACATAAACCACCACCATTTCATCCGAATCTGTAACTTAAAAAAAATTAATTAACTAAGTCATTCATCGAATAATTAAATAATTGATCGATTCATTAATTAATCAATAAATCAAAAATAGCCTTTACAGCCAAATCACTTGGTCATTGTCATGTCAAAATATCAGCTTCCTCGGTCAAAAGGTGCCTGAGATATTGGCCAGATGAGAAATAAAATAAATAAATAATGAACATTTAAAAAACCCACCTTTAGAGGCCATTTTTCCCCGCAAGGCGGGGGTTGGCCTTTTTTCGGGGACCGTGGTTGTTGTTGTTTTTCGGTCCCCTTTTTGAAGCAATGTTTTACGGCCGGATGCCCTTCCTGCCGCCAACCCTTTTTGTCGCCTTTTACGACAAACAGGGAATTACCAGTGAACTGGTACTCAATTAGCCGACCTCGGAAGGATGACAGGCTGAGTCAACCCCCCTGGCATTAATTCAGCGATCGACCGGGATTCGAACCCAGGATCCTAGGATCCTAAGCCGGCACCCTAGCCGCTAGCCCAACAACACAACATCAGTAAATAAATAATGAATAATGAAAATATATCAACAATAATCAAAAGAAAAGAAATAATTAATCAATTTGCCAATAGAACACATAAACCATCACCATTTCATCAGAATCTGTAACTTAAAAAAAATAAAAAAAATTGTCATTAATCGAATAATTAAATAATTAATCGATTAATTGATTAATCAATAAATCAAAAATAGCTTTTACAGCCAAATCACTTTGTCATGGCATGTCCAAATATCATCTTCATAACTCAAAAGGTGCCTGAGATCATGGCCAGAAGAGAAAGGAAATAAATAAGCACTTAATTAATCGCTAATAATTAAATAACTCATCAATTAATTGATGAATCAAAAAAACAAAAAATACCGTTTTTGAGAATGTACTTGCTCACTATTGTGCCGAAATTTCAGCTTCCTAGCTCAAAATATGGCTGAGATATCGCCCGGACAAACAAACAAAGAAGAAAGCAAGAAAACAAACAACCATAGTGAAAACTGAGTCCTCCCTTTCAGCGTGCGTCATTGCCGAGCCCCCTTCGGTGCCCGGCAATGACGTTATGCAGCGCCTGGAGATGGCATAGGAAAGGAGCGGTGTACAACAAACAAACAACCAGAGTGAAAACTGAGTACTCCCTTTCAGCGCGCATTATGCCCCCTTCAGTGCCCGGCAATGACGTCATGCAGTGCCTGGAGATGGCATAAGGAGCAGTGTACAATAAAATAAACCACTCTAATGGTAAAAGAGGCAGCACTCACCCTAACCTCTGCCTCTTATAATGGGAAATTAGTTTGAATTTACACATTTTTCCTTCACAACACTTGCACTCAGACTGAAGGTGACGAGCTTAGCTCAGGAGGATGACATTAGGGACTTCACTACCAGCCCGTCGTGGGCCTGCAGGTTCATGGCACGCCATGATCTGTCAGTTCAACACCGCACACACATCTCCCAACATGTACTCGATGACACGGCTAATAAGACTACACACTTCCAGTCCCACATTGTCACGCTTTGCCGGGAGCATGATTTTTTTTTTTTGGAGGGTGACAAAAAAAGGGGTGCGGTTAATGCATGATTGCGGTTAATACACCGGAAAATACGGTACACTCTGGTCTAATAAAAGGAACATGTCCTTCCATCCTGGAAAATCTGAGAGCCTCACCCTATCACTTCAAAATGATCGGCAAACAAACTCACATTTCCATGTTCGTCCACTGGAAGAGGTTCAGTCTCTTGAACTTCTAGGCCTCACCCTATGACCTCAATGACCATTCCTGGGCTGACCACATAGTAAATGCTGGCCTCCAAAACCATCCTCCGTCATTCCTTGGAAAATCAGAGTTACTTACCGTATACAAGGCCATTGTCCGTCGTTCAATGGAGTACTGCTCTTTATGGCTGGCGCTCCAGCATCACATCAGTCCTAGATTCTGTGGAATTTAAAGCTCAAAATTATTGGAATATCCCATGCTGAAGTGAAAGCCAAAGGTCTGTTGCTCTCACATCACAAGCATGTCAGTGGTCTCAGTTTTCCACCATCTCTTCCACAACATTGCTCACTCCATTTTCTGTCCCTTATCCATCCACTTCCAGCAACTCCAGGATGCATGTGTTCTTCCAAAAAAATCCTGCCTGGTTAAATTTCCAAAATTTAGGCTGACTGCACACCTCGACTCTCTTATTCCTCGCCTCTCCTGTCTATGGAACCACTTTCCAGAGGCTCTTCTTTCCCGCTGTTCCATGCAGGTCTTCAAGCAAGCAGTGCACCGCCACCTCATCTCACCCTCCATCTTGACCCATGATCTTTATTACCCCATTCATTTCTCTTAACCCAACCCTCTTCCTTGCTGATTTCAATGTATGTTCGTTCTCTGTCTGTCTCTGTCTGTCTCTGTCTGTCTGTCTCTGTCTGTCTGTCTCTGTCTGTCTGAGTCTGTCTCTGTCTGTCTGTCTCTGTCTCTCTCTCTGTTTCTCTGTCTCTCTCTCTGTTTCTCTGTCTCTCTCTCTGTTTCTCTGTCTCTCTCTCTGTTTCTCTGTCTCTCTCTCTGTTTCTCTCTCTCTCTCTCTGTCTCTGTCTCTGTCTCCGTCTCTCTCTGTCTCTGTCTCTCTCTGTCTCTGTCTCTCTCTGTCTCTGTCTCTCTCTGTCTCTGTCTCTCTCTGTCCCTCTCTCTCTGTCTCTCTCTCTCTCTCTGTCCCTCTCTCTCTGTCTCTCTTTCTCTCTCTGTATCCCCCTTGTCGGTTGTGCCCAATCGTAGCCTTGCAGAAGGTTCATCCTGTAAATTAACCTTGGTGGTGTGGGGTGAGCCTTTGTGGCTATATTCTTAAGACTACATGTCAATCAAGTAGTTAGTGGCCACATGGAGTCCCATTCGCCTGCATTGTACCAATTTACCCCACTCCATTTTATGATTGGGGCACCTCCCACCCCTGATTCAAAATGCAGAATTGGCAATGACTACTTGCGTATGGCGGATGAGTACGTTGAGGTGTGCACAATTCAACCCCACCCACAAGGAGAATGGCTAGAAAAATTAACTTTGAAATTAACTTCTGGTGTTTCCTGCATTACTAAAATTAACTTGTGACTTTTGGAACGTTTTATTTTGTGACGGTGTAGAAATTAAAAGCATGGCATGAGTCATCTTCATTTGGGAAAAGAGAAATTCTTAGGTTATTGTTTTTAAGCCTATATGGCACAAAGGTGTTACAAAAATATTTTCTTGCATTTTAAAAAGGAAAAGTCAAGATTTCTTTAATGCATATTCTTACCGATTTTGAAGCATGGGCATGGATCATTGAACAATACGTGCTTCAAATGGATGGAATGACCAACAATCATCCTTTCATTCACACGTGTCACATGGCATATCGAGACAATCAATCAATATAGTCCTGGAGAGAGTGGGGTACAGGCTTGAGCAGTTGTCAAAAAACAATGGTTGATCATTCACAAAAGACACATCAAGACTTATAGAGGACAAATTCACCCAGCCTTGTGCAATGGTCATTGCATTTCGGATCTATCAACGACACCTGTATGCACAAAAGTGTCACAAAACATCCCTGAATTTTCACTGCATGAAAGGAAAATCAGGTTTCATTCCCATGCCGCCTTTCAGCAATTAAATTTTCAAATGAATTATGTTTTGCCTTTGCCAAATAAATGCACAAACACCCCAATAAGTCAAAACTTTTACTCTGAAAAATACAAAATAAATCGAAATCACAATGACCTTAAAGAGTATAGTTTTGCACCATTGCCAAAAGAGTTTAAGCCACTGCAAAATTGCATCCAAATAATGTTCATTGTTTTGCAGTGAATGGCACCGTAAAGACATGAAAATGAAATGCACAAGTCGATTTTAAATGAATACGATCCTGCAGGAGAAAGGTGGTACGATAGTGCAATCGGGAATAAGCATGAATACTGACTGTCATCTTTTTAAAAGTACCAACACATTGACGTGCGTATTGGAATGAGAAAGGTAATTTTCAAACCGAAGAGACAAAGCACAAAAGCGAATCATAAGTTCCTTATACTTCCCTAAGAACATCTACAAGCGAGTTATTTTTCATCATCCCAAAATTTAAAACCCCGTTTTGAAATCACCTGGGTACAACTTGAGATATTCGTCAATAGCCATTGTAAGCTCGTTTCAAAAAAGAAGCAAATACCTTTAGCGAAGCTACCCAAGCAAATTACTGCATTTATTTCAACCTCAAAAATTTCATCTCACGTCCAAATTGAAATACGAAAGCCCTAACCACAACCTCCACCAGTATATCTTCAAAAAGATTTTATTTTAAGGACACAGTCAAACATTTCTTCCCGAGTTAAGCTTTTGGCAAAGTTCTCATCATGGACAAATGATTATAGGCACTGCAGCCTTTCTTCCTTAAAATTCTCCCCTACATTTAAATAAAGCTTGAGCTTTGGCAATGAAATGTAAATTTGATCTTTAATTTGAAATAAACTATAATATTTCAGTATACCTTCGTCAGCCGAGTGACTGTTTAACGACAAGCAAACGCACACAGCAACCAAGCTGAGATCGCTTATGCTTTAAGAAGCAACAAGTCTAAACTTCTCTTATATGTGGGTGTCCTATGGAATACAACATTTGTGGCTCCTCTCGTCAGAAATGTGTAACAAATTGGATAATGTTTGGGAACAATGAAGAGAAAAATGAAAAAATTAGAAGAGACAAAGCAATAACAGTTAGAGTTGGATGGAAGGTAAGGATAGGGGGTGGGGGATTATGGAGGAGAGAAAAAAGGGAAGAGAAATGAGGAAGGTCTTTCCCACGTTTATCGAATCCATAGCCTCCACATTGCACAGCATATCAGTTCCGGCGGGATTTTGAGTGTTGTATGAGCCACTGTAGCGTAATGTCTGGGGGAGGGAGGGATTAAAAAAAACTGTAGCTTGTTGAAGTTCAAAATAAATATAAACAAAGAATACTCAATGCTCTGCACTCAGAAAAGGCCAGAAAAATATGAGAACAACAATCTGAGTAACCAAATACCCATCACAATAAGAAAACTAAAGTGGATTCATCATTGCAGAGATTATTACGGAGTAAAAGCTCTCACAATACTTAAATTTGTGAATTCATGTTACATTGTTACAGGTTCTTCCATTCAAAATGACAAGAGTTCAATCTTTGAAGATAACAAACATACTTGATCTGTAGTGATAGGCAGGCCAGCCAGTCATGCATTTTATTTAAATAAAACAGGGTAGTTCAAGATTAGCATGGACTTTATATTTCTGAAAAATTGAAGAAAGGTACTGTACTGGGTACTTTCAGTTCTTTCTAAATCTTCCAAATCCTGGTGGAAAACGGTAAAAACTGATTTAAACTGTCTCAGGAAGATGCTCTTCCTCGGTCTCTTTGCTCGTCAAGGAAGATATCATGATGCACAGAACTCTTGCCAAAAAGGAATGATCGAGATGCGTCTTTGCTGAAATGGATGGGGTTTCCAACCCCTCCCTTACTGTTCCACATCTCCTACTTACTTGCAGGCAACTCTCTGGAAAAAGTGAGCTCATTTGTAAATGTGAAGAACTATCTTTCCAACCTTGATGTATCATCAGCAACTGGTCCCCGACGGCACCACCCCTAATCACAGAGGGGCAGGGGGATTTTTTTTTTAACCGTGGGTACCACTAACACATATGCATAATTTGGTGTTCCGACAATTGTAGTCGCCCCCTCCCTCCCTCGCAGGGCAAGGGGTTGGGGTGGGGGGAGGAGAGGATTTTTTGTCTTTTTTGTGCCACCATGGGTACTACAAACACAGATGCAAGTACCAGCCTCTATTGTTTTTCCACGATTTTTTTTCCAGGCACACAAGCACACACATACATAGGTGGATGCTTTGAGACCTAGTAGATCTCCGTTCCATCTCCTGAAACCCACCACGTGTGGAGATAGCAGTCAACATGAAGAGACTTGGGACCCAATTCAGATTTTTTTTTTAATATAAACTTTCTGCCAATGACATTCACAGTCCTCTCCTTGACTGGCTGGTGGGTTTTCTTCCCACTTATATGCAATGTGTAGTTCAGGAGGGTGTTTTATCTCCTGCCCTTTTGATAAAGGCTGATATCCCTCAAGGCAGTGTCTTGAGACATATTCCCTTCAACAAACAACAACAACATGCATTTTAAAGGCCATTTTCCCGACTAGAGCGGGGGTTAGCCTTGCGGTCCCCATGACAATCTTCTCCATTTTGCCCTATTTTCTGCATCTCTCCTTGTTAACCCCCTTGACCGCATTTCTTCTTCCACCATCTTTAGCCAAGTCTTTCTCGGTCTTCCACATCCTCTACTTCCTTCTACATTCATTTCCATCACTCTTCTCAACCAGTCACTTTCATCCTTCCTCAACACATGACCAAACCATCTCAACCTGTTCCTCTTCACAGCATCAATCACAGGCTCTATTCCCATCATCTTTCGCAATTCATCATTCGTCTTCCTCTCACTCAACGATACTCCGCACATCCGTCGAACCATTCGCATTTCCACCCTTTCCAACCTTCGTTGCTGCTCTACGTTCATTACCCATGTCTCGCTCCCATAAATCATAACACTTCTCACACATGCAGCATACACCTTTCCATTCAGCTTCAACGACACTCCCCTCATCATCAGCACGCCACTCAGTTCCCGAAACTTCTTCCATGCACATCTCACTCTTGCAACCATTGCCGAGTCTGATCCACCTTCTCCATTCAGCATGTCTCCGAGGTCTGCATGCATGCATGCATGTCAGCATGTCTCCCTTCCTGGTTTGCATTTAATTAATGGCTTCTTTGGAAAATCCTGTACTGTATATCACTTTGCAGATGATTACTCTTTTGTTTTCCAGAAAATCTCTTACACCAATGACAAGCATGCTGCAGCTGCATCATGCTCTGCATTTTGGAGAAATTATGAAGCTTGTCCTGAAAAATGTCGTTCAATATTTCCAAGTACCACTTCACTTAATCTGTCTCTACAAAAACGTATGGCTAACCATCCTGTTTAATTATGCCTTTCTTCTCTGGTAAAGGTACAGTCTTTGGAGCTCCTTGAACAAATGGCCTTTCCTGTGCCAATCACATTTTGAAGCTGACCTCCAGAGCAGGATGATGCATAGGAATGCTCTCAAGAACTGTCAACTCTCTGCCACTCTTAACTCCTAACAACGTACAAAGCTTTCATCCACAGTGCTTTGGAATATGGAAGTCCTCTGTGCACTGATTCTGCTAGATATCACCTTGCGGCCCTGGAAATGGTGGAATCCAAGGCATCTAGGTGAATTTAATCGTTTAGCAGGAGGCCGAGATGCAAGCCCTGCTCCTTTCATACTGTTTACTGGTCGATTGCCTAATTTGGAGTCTTGCCTCACCTCCCCTCTCACCTATTTGTCGCTCACGAGATGACCAGATTGCACTCGTTCAGCGAGCAACACAGACCCTGTTACCCTACCCAAATCCAAGCTAACTCCTCACCTCCACTCTTTTGTCCTCTCCTCTCGAATGTGGATGTGCCTCCCTGAGTCTATTCAATCATATTCTTCACTCCACTCCTTCAAAATTGCAAGCCATCTCTATCTCCCCTATTCCTATTCCTGATATTTTATGTTCTCACTGGCTTTTCTCTCCTGTCCACTCATAATCTTCCACATTTACCACCTTTGTTTCCATGTACCTTGTCTACCTTTCCCACTTAGTTACCTTCTGTTTGTATATCCTTACTTATTAATGTGTTCATTCCTTCCTAATTTCTGCCACCTCACCCCCCCCCCCCCCCCCTCACTCCACCCCTTCATCATTGTACACCAACTCCTTCTGCTCCATGTATGTGTCAGCTCCTTCTGCTCCCTTTATCATTCAGCTCTTCCATGAGCCTCAATCCCTATAATTAATCAAATCAGTAATTAATGAATGAGTAAATAAGTAAAACAATGATGAAGGGGATCCTAATTATTGCACCCTTGCTCAAGATGAAGGGGGGCCCTTTACAATGTTCTTCTTAGAGAGTTAAACTAAATCAGCAGGCATTGAACAGTTTTTGAAAAGGTGTTTGAAGGAAGATTAAGAAAACTTGTAAACATGTTATAAAGAACCAGTTTTGTTTTATGCCAGGAAGATCAACAAAAACATCAGCAGCAACAACAACAACAACAACAACAAGCGTTTTTTATTGAGGCAATGCCAAGAGAAGTATATGGCAAAGAAAAGGAAACTATATCATGTTTTTGTCGACCGAGAGAAATTATGTGATCGAGTACCAAGAGCAGTTATTGTTAAATGGGCTCTCAGGAGGCATCGCATACCTGAACAAATGGTAAAAGTAGTCATGGGAATGTTTTTAAAAAATCCAAAAAAAAATCAAGAACTATGGCAAAAACCAACATGGGATGCACTGAAATGTCTGAAGTAAGATTACACCAAGAATCAGTTTTTCGTCTACTGTTTGTAATAGAAATGGAAGAATTGACAAGTCATGAAAAGTTGCGATCCCCATGCTGATGTACGCTGATGACTTGGTATTGAATATGCTAAAAGTAAAAAGACCAAAAGAGATGTTTCAAAAACGGAAAGTGCAATAGAGAAGAAAGGTTTGCACGTCAACATAAATAAAACCAAGGTTATGATGAGTGGCGAAGAAGGAGAAAGGACAATGACCTTGTTCAATATGCGGAAAAGGAGTAGAAGGAATTAATTTAGATGTAGGTGGTGTTAAAGACGGTGCCACAAGAGGTGCAGTGGTACCACAGACAATTTGGTAACAAAACATGGGATTTTCATATGCAAAATATGTGAGGATAAATAATTTCAAGAAAAAGATGAAAAACAATAATAAATACTCCTGAGCTCAGAATTTAATTTAGTAAAGGTCAAAAGTTTATATTACCTTGGAATAAAGTATAAAGTCGTTAGATCAACAATAAAATCAGCTTGGAATAAGTGGACACAACTATGTGGTATCATGAAACACACAAACATTCCACTAAATGTGTAAATGCAGGTATTGGAGTTCATAAAGCCAGTATCAGACCGGTATTGATGTATGGAAATGAAACGTGGGCAATGAAGAGATTGATGAATACATAGTCGAAGAAAGAATTCCATGCTCAGACATCAGGAAGATTTTTTTTTTTAAATCAGTGCTGGTACTACTAAGTACTTTAGTTTACTAAGTACTACTAAGTCCACTACTATTTGTAGCTGTGATGGGGTGCTGGCTCAGAACGTAAAGGAGGGTTTACCGTGGGAGTTGTTGTATGCAGATGATCTGGTGTTGATTGCAGAAAGTATGGATGGACTGAAGGAAAAGATGAACAAGTGGAAGGAATGTATGGAGACAAAAGGTCAGAAGGTGAATATCGGAAAAACGAAGGTGATGGCAAGTGGGAAAGCATGTGAGGTGGAAAGAACTGGGAAGTGGCCGTGTGCTGTGTGCAGGAAGGGTGTCGGAGTGAACTCCATTCAATGTACAACGTGCGCTGAGTGGGTTCATCAAAAATGTAGTGGTCTGAGAGGGTCATTAACCAGTGTGGCAGCTACATTCAAGTGTAAGGTGTGCACAGAGGGAGCTGCAGATGGAGGAAATGTTGAGTTGGATCTTGGAGACGGCATGAAGCTGGAAGGTGTGAAAACATTTTGCTACCTCGGAGACATGCTGAATGGAGAAGGTGGATCAGACTCGGCAACGGTTGCGAGAGTGAGATGTGCATGGAAGAAGTTTCGGGAACTGAGTGGCGTGCTGATGAGGAGGGGAGTGTCGTTGAAGCTGAAGGGAAAGGTGTATGCTGCATGTGAGAAGTGTTATGATTTATGGGAGCGAGACATGGGTAATGAATGTAGAGCAGCAACGAAGGCTGGAAAGGCTGGAAATGCGAATGGTTCGGTGGATGTGTGGAGTATCGTTGAGAGAGAGGAAGACAAATGATGAATTGCGAAAGATGATGGGAATAGAGCCTGTGATTGATGCTGTGAAGAGAAACAGGTTGAGATGGTTTGGTCATGTGTTGAGGAAGGATGAAAGTGACTGGTTGAGAAGAGTGATGGAAATGAATGTAGAAGGGAGTAGAGGATGGCGAAGACCGAGAAAGACTTGGCTAAAGATGGTGGAAGAACAAATGCGGGCAAGGGGGTTAAACAAGGGGAGATGCAGAAAATAGGGCAAAATGGAGAAGATTGTCATGGGGACCACAAGGCTAACCCCCGCTCTTGCAGGGAAAATGGCCTTAAAATGCATGTTGTTGTTGTTGTAATCAGTGCTGGTGAAGAAGACATGGTCGGTATGGTCATGTGCAAAGTATTGATGCGAAGATGAAGCTGTTAAAAAAATAGTAACAATGAAGCTCGTGGTAGAATTAAGAAAGCCAAGAGAACATACTAAAAAGATGTGGATTGAAAATGTCAAGAAAGATATGGAATGTTTGGGTTTGTACAAAACTAACACAATGAATAGATCCATAATGGAGCGATGCCACAATTCAACCAGCAACCTGAAAAATGGGAAAATGTCGTAAAACACTTCGTCGTCGTCCTTGTTTAAAACAAAAATAGGTGACATGTCAGGACTGCATGTGGGATTATTTAGACTTCCCCAACCCATCTCTAGAGAAATGGTGGTCACATTTGCTGTGTGAGGGCATGCATTATTGTGCACCATGAGATGAATGTGACACCATGAGACGGCATACTGCTCGTTTCACTTCATTGAAGAATAAAGCGCTTTAGCACTATGCTAAACTTGGCTAAAGATGGTGGAAGAAGAAATGCGGGCAAGGGGGTTAACAAGGGGAGATGCAGAAAATAGGGCAAAATGGAGAAGATTGTCATGGGGACCGCAAGGCTAACCCCCGCTCTCGCAGGGAAAATGGCCTTAAAATGCCTGTTGTTGTAGCACTATGCACTGATGGTTTGCCTACATTCAAGAAATTACGTGCGAGTTAAACAATTAGGTTCCCGAAAATATTATTGCCATGTGCTATCTGGATGATGGCGGAACCTTTAATTTCTTTTTTCTTTTCTTTCGCTCGGGACAAAAAACATCTGCACTCCATGATGGCTCACTTTCACTTAAGAATGAAATTATGGATCAGGTCTCATTACATTGTCGCAATCTTTTTCAAATACACCCTATGGTAGCATGCCAAGTGTTCAACTGCAATTTGATCAAGCGCGAGTTGCTTTGGTACTCACCTTGCACTGATCTTATCAAATTTCATGCAAGAATGAATGATCGATTCCACTCTTCCAACACTGACATACAATCATACCACAATTTCCCATATAGTAATTCGCCGATTCCCCAAAATTATCTGTTCAGCGTGTTTAACGATTGTTTGAGTGACAGCAGTTGGATGCATGTGATAATTCACAAGATCACAGCAACTTATAGTTGTGTTTTAACTCGCGGAACAATTTAAACACAACAATGTGAAATAAATGCACCAAATTGTGCAGCCAGTCTACTATAAATTTCAGCTCAATTTAGTTGATGTTCTCCTTAACAAGGAACCTATTGATAGACCTTCAATTCCAAAGTACATGTAACTATATGTTGGCTAATATTGTTTCACAAAAAATGCTTTGACTATGACCATGGAGATCACTTTCTGTAAGCTTCCACAAGGTAGAAACAAGAAAGAGCAATCAGAGATTGCAGACCCTTGCCAGGACGTGTTTGTGTGGTATATGTTGTATGGTATTTATTAGCTGCTGTGTTTGTGTGGTTTATTGATGACGTAGATTTATGTTCAGTCCAATATGGCTGCCGAACCACGTGACCGATGTAGTCATAAATTTAATTCCTCCATACAATTTTTGTGTAGATCATGCTCAATAATTTTCAAATTGATTGGATGAAGCGTTCTACTTGTCTAATTATGACATCATAATGAATGCACCGATGACATCATCATGAATGTTTGTTGTTCCCCGTGTGGAGTACTTGACAATGAGCCATGTTTTCATTTTTTCCATGGAGCGGTTTCGTAAATATAGAGGTACAAAGTTTTTCGATTTTTCCAAGATGGTACCCATACCACGTGACCTATGCCGTCGTAATTATTTTAAAATTCTACAGGAGGAGGTGCTGGTGCTCCTATGGTAAAAATTTCTTGGCAATCTGACCAACGGTTGTAGAGAAAAGCATACTCACGTTCTGTGAAAAGCTAACAAACAAAGGGACCCAAATGCAATACCCTCTCGACTGGCGAGTGTACACATCATTGCACAACGTAGAAAATATCATCGCACAAAATATCAGCTTTTTTTTTTTTACATGTTCTACAATAAAACAAGACCGAAAGTCTAACAGCAGCGTAGCTGGGCTTGTTGTACACCGCTCCTTTCCTATGCCATCTCCAGGCATTGAAAAACGTCATTGCCGGGCACCGAAGGGGGCTCGGCAATGACGCACGCTGAAGGGGAGAACTCAGTTTTCACTCTGGTTGTTTGTATGTTTGTTTTCTTGTTGTACACCGCACCTTTCCTATGCCATCTCCAGGCATTGCAAATCGTCATTGCTGGGCACCGAAGGGGGCTCGGCAGTGACGCACGCTGAAAGGGAGTACTCAGTTTTCACTCTGGTTGTTTGTTTGTTTGTTTGTTTGTTTTCTTGCTTTCTTGTTTGTTTGTTTGTTTGTCCGGGCGATATCTCAGCCATCCTTTGAGCGAGGAAGCTGAAATTTTGGCACAATAGTGAGCAAGTCCTTTGTCAAAAACACTATTTTTTGTTTTTTGATTAATCAATAAATTGAGGAGTTATTTAATTATTAGCGATTAATTAAGTACTTATTTAATTAATCAAATTTCCTTTCTCTTCTGACCATTAACTCAGGCACCTTTTGAGTTAGGAAGCTGATATTTGGACATGCCAATGACCAGGTGATTTGGCTGCAAAGGCTATTTTTGATTTATTAATTAATCAATTAATCGATTAATTATTTAATTATTCGATTAATGACTAAAATCTTCTTCTTTTTTTTAAGTTACAGATTCTGATGAAATGGTGGTGGTTTATGTGTTCTCTGACTGAATTGATTAATAATTTAATTTTTTAATGATTATTATTTATTTATTTTCATTATTAATCATTTATTTATTTTCTTTCTCATTTGGCCAATATCTCAGGCACCTTTTGAGCTCGGAAGCTAATATTTGGACATGAGTGACCAAGTGATGTGGCTATCAAGAATATTTTTGATTTATTGATTAATCAATGAATCAATTAATCGATTAATTATTTAATTATTCGATTAAGTACTAAAAAAAAATATTTATTTTTTTCAGTTACAGATTCTGATTAAATGGTGGTGGTTTATGTGTTCTGTGACCGAATTGATTAATAATTAAATTTTTTTATGATTATTATTTATTTATTTTCATTATTAATCATTTATTTCTTTTCTTTCTTATTTGGCCAATATCTCAGGCACCTTTTGAGCTGGGAAGCTAATATTTGGACATGGCAGTGACCAAGTGATGTGGCTATCAAGGATATTTTTGATTTATTGATTAATCATTTAATCGATTAATTATTTATTGATTAATTGATTAATTTATTGATTAATCAATTAATTATTTAATTTTTTATTATTGACTTATTTAATTACATTTCTAAAAGATACATCTTCAGATGAAGCACTTGTGGTTTAGTTATGCTATTAGCCAATTGATTAAGAAAATATTTTGTGATAATCTTTTATTGATTTTAATTATACAATTAATCAATCAATTAGCGTACACCTCTCCCTCCCAATGCAGCCTCTATGAGGTGCAATGCGGTATTGCCGGGCACCGGGGGCGCCCCGGCAATGCCGCACTGAAGGATATTTAATTATTTGGCATGGGGGCGGTGTACTTTGAATGTATCTGTACTTGTTTGTTTTTGTACACCGCTCCTTTCCTATGCCATCTCCAGGCATTGCAAATCGTCATTGCTGGGCACCGAAGGGGGCTCGGCAGTGACGCGCGCTGAAAGAGAGTACTCAGTTTTCACTCTGGTTGTTTGTTTGTTTGTTTTCTTGTTTTCTTGTTTGTTTTTCCAGGCGATATCTCAGCCATCCTTTGAGCGAGGAAGCTGAAATTTCGGCACAATAAATAGTGAGCAAGTCCTTTGTCAAAAACGGTATTTTTTGTTTTTTGATTAATCAATAAATTGAGGAGTTATTTAATTATTAGCGATTAATAAAGTACTTATTTAATTAATCAAATTTCCTTTCTCTTCTGACCATTAACTCAGGCACCTTTTGAGTTAGGAAGCTGTTATTTGGACATGCCAATGACCAGGTGACTTGGCTGCAAAGGCTATTTTTGATTTATTAATTAATCAATTAATCGATAAATTATTTAATTATTCGATTAATGCCAAAAAATTTTTTTTTTTTAAAGTTACAGATTCTGATGAAATAGTGGTAGTTTATGTGTTCTCTGACCAAATTGATTAATAATTTAATTTTTTTATGATTATGATTTATTTATTTTCATTATTAATCATTTATTTATTTTCTTTCTCATTTGGCCAATATCTCAGGCACCTTTTGAGCTGGGAAGCTAATATTTGGACATGAGTGACCAAGTGATGTGGCTATCAAGGATATTTTTGATTTATTGATTAATCATTTCATCTATTAATTATTTATTGATTAATCGTTTAATTATTTATTGAGTAAACAATTAATTATTAAATTTTTTATAAATGACTTATTTAATTAAATTTCTAAAAGATACATCTTCGGATGAAGCACTAGTGGTTTAGTTATGCGATTAGCCAATTGATTATGAAAATATTTTGTGATAATCTTTTTTTGATTTTAATTATACAATTAATCAATCAATTAGTGTACACCTCTCCCTCCCAATGCAGCCTCAATGAGCTGCACTGCGGTATTGCCGGGCGCCGGAGGCACCCCGGCAATGCCGCGCTGCAGCATATTTAATTATTTGGCATGGGGCGGTGTACTTTGAATGTATGTGTACTTGTTTGTTTTCTTGCTTTCTTTCTTTCTTGTTTGTTTGTTTGTTTGTCCGGGCGATATCTCAGCCATCCTTTGAGCTAGGAAGCTGAAATTGCGGCACAATAGTGAGCAGGTCCTTTGTCAAAAACGGTATTTTTTGTTTTTTGATTAATCAATTAATTGATGAGTTATTTAATTATTAGCGATTAATTAAGTACTTATTTAATTAATTAAATTTCATTTCTCTTCTGACCATTAACTCAGGCACCTTTTGAGTTAGGAAGCTGATATTTGGACATGCCAATGACCAGGTGATTTGGCTGCAAAGGCTATTTTTGATTTCTTAATTAATCAATTAATCAATTAATCGATTAATTATTTAATTATTTGATTAATGACAAATTTTTTTTTTTTTTTTAAAGTCACAGATTCTGATGAAATAGTGGTGGTTTATGTGTTCTCTGACCGAATTGATTAATAATTTAATTTTTTTATGATTATTATTTATTTATTTTCATTATTAATCATTTATTTGTCTTCTTTCTCATTTGGCCAATATCTCAGGCACCTTTTGAGCTCAGAAGCTAATATTTGAACATGAGTGACCAAGTGATGTGGCTATCAAGGATATTTTTGATTTATTGAGTAATCAATTAATCAATGTATCGATTAATTATTTAATTATTCGATTAATTACTAAAAAAAAAAAAAAAAAATCAGTTACAGATTCTGATGAAATGGTGGTGGTTTTTGTGTTCTGTGATCGAATTGATTCATAATTTAATTTTTTAATGATTATTATTTATTTATTTTCATTATTAATTATTTATTTATTTTCTTTCTTATTTGGCCAATATCTCAGGCACCTTTTGAGCTGGGAAGCTAATATTTGGACATGACAGTGACCAAGTGATGTGGCTATCAAGGATATTTTTGATTTATTGATTAATCATTTAATCGATTAATTATTTATTGATTAATCAATCAATTATTTAATTTTTTATTAATGACTTATTTCATTACATTTCTAAAAGATACATCTTCGGATGAAGCACGAGTGGTTTAGTTATGCTATTAGCCAATTGATTATGAAAATATTTTGTGATAATCTTTTATTGATTTTAATTATACAATTAATCAATCAATTAGTGTGCACCTCTCCCTCCCAATGCAGCCTCAATGAGCTGGACTGCGGTATTGCCGGGCGCCGGAGGCACCCCGGCAATGCCGCGCTGTAGGATATTTAATTATTTCGCATGTGGGCGGTGTACTTTGAATGTATCTTTACTTGTCATTTATTTATTTTCTTTCTCATTTGGCCAATATCTCAGGCACCTTTTTAGCTGGGAAGCTAATATTTGACAGGACAGTGAACAAGTGATGTGGCTATCAAGGATATTTTTGATTTATTGATTAATCGTTTAATCGATTAATTATTTAATTATTCGATGAATGACCTAATTAATTAATTTTTTAAGTAACAGATTCGGATGAAATGGTGGTGGTTTATCAAGGATATTTTTGATTTATTAATAAATCATTTAATAGATTAATTATTTATTCATTAATCGATTAATTATTTATTGATTAATCAATTAATTTTTTTATTTTTTATTAATGACCTATTTAATTAAATTTCTAAAAGATACATCTTCGGATGAAGCACTAGTGGTTTAGTTATGCTATTAGCCAATTGATTAAGAAAATATTTTGTGATAATCTTTTATTGATTTTAATTATACAATTAATCATTCAATTAGTGTACACCTCTCCCTCCCAATGCAGCCTCCATGAGCTGCACTGCGGCATTGCCGCGCTGTAGAATATTTAATTATTTGGCATGGGGGCGGTGTACTCTGAATGTATCTTTACTTGTTGTACACCGCTCCTTTCCTATGCCATCTCCAGGCATTGCAAATCGTCATTGCTGGGCACCGAAGGGGGCTCGGTTGGCAGTGACGCACGCTGAAAGAGAGTACTCAGTTTTCACTCTGGTTGTTGTACACCGCTCCTTTCCTATGCCATCTCCAGGCATTGCAAATCGTCATTGCTGGGCACCGAAGGGGGTTCGGCAGTGACGCACGCTGAAAGAGAGTACTCAGTTTTCACTCTGGTTGTTTGTTTTCTTGCTTTCTTGTTTGTTTGTTTGTCTGGGCGATATCTCAGCCATCCTTTGAGCTAGGAAGCTGAAATTTCGGCACAATAGTGAGCAAGTCCTTTGTCAAAAACGGTATTTTTTGTTTCTTGATTAATCAATTAGTTGATGAGTTATTTAATTATTAGCGATTAATTAAGTACTTATTTAATTAATTAAATTTCATTTCTCTTCTGACCATTAACTCAGGCACCTTTTGAGTTAGGAAGCTGATATTTGGACATACCAATGACCAGGTGATTTGGCTGCAAAGGCTATTTTTGATTTATTAATTAATCAATTAATCAATTAATCGATTAATTATTTAATTATTTGATTGACAAATTTTTTTATTTTTTTTTAAAGTCACAGATTCTGATGAAATGGTGGTGGTTTATGTGTTCTCTGACCGAATTGATTAATAATTTAAATTTTTTTATGATTATTATTTATTTATTTTCATTATTAATCATTTATTTGTCTTCTTTCTCATTTGGCCAATATCTCAGGCACCTTTTGAGCTCAGAAGCTAATATTTGGACATGAGTGACCAAGTGATGTGGCTATCAAGGATATTTTTGATTTTTGATTAATCATTTAATCGATTAATTATTTATTGATTAATCGATTAATTATTTATTTATTAATCAATTAATTTTTTTTTTTTTAATGACTTATTTAATTAAATTTCTAAAAGATACATCTTCGGATGAAGCACTCGTGGTTTAGTTATGCTATAAGCCAATTGATTATGAAAATATTTTGTGATAATCTTTTATTGATTTTAATGATACAATTAATCAATCAATTAGCGTACACCTCTCCCTTCCAATGCAGCCTCAATGAGCCGCGCTGTAGGATATTTAATTATTTGGCATGGGGGCGGTGTACTTTGAATGTATCTGTACTTGTTGTACACCGCTCCTTTCCTATGCCATCTCCAGGCATTGCAAATCGTCATTGCCGGGCACCGAAGGGGGCTCGGCAGTGACGCACGCTGAAAGAGAGTACTCAGTTTTCACTCTGTTTGTTTGTTTGTTTTCTTGGTTTCTTGGTTGCTTTCTTGTTTTCTTGCTTTCTTGTTTGTTTGTCCGGATGATATCTCAGCCATCCTTTGAGCCAGGAAGCTGAAATTTCGGCACAGTAGTGAGCAAGTCCTTTCTCAAAAACGGTATTTTTTGTTTTTTGAATAATCAATAAATTGAGGAGTTATTTAATTATTAGCGATTAATTAAGTACTTATTTAATTAATCAAATTTCCTTTCACTTCTGACCATAATAACTCAGGCACCTTTTGAGTTAGGAAGCTGTTATTTGGACATGCCAATGACCAGGTGATTTGGCTGCAAAGGCTATTTTTGATTTATTAATTAATCAATTAATCGAATAATTATTTAATTATTCGATTAATGCGGAAAAAAAAAAAAATTTTAAGTTACAGATTCTGATGAAATAGTGGTAGATTATGTGTTCTCTGACCAAATTGATTAATAATTTAATTTTTTTATGATTATTATTTATTTATTTTCATTATTAATCATTTATTTATTTTCTTTCTCATTTGGCCAATATCTCAGGCACCTTTTGAGCTGGGAAGCTAATATTTGGACATGAGTGACCAAGTGATGTGGCTATCAAGGATATTTTTGATTTATTGATTAATCATTTCATCTATTAAGTATTTATTGATTAATCGATTAATTATTTATTGAGTAATCAATTAATTATTTAATTTTTTATAAATGACTTATTTAATTAAATTTCTAAAAGATACATCTTCGGATGAAGCACTACTGGTTTAGTTATGCGATTAGCCAATTGATTATGAAAATATTTTGTGATAATCTTTTATTGATTTTAATTATACAATTAATCAATCAATTAGTGTACACCTCTCCCTCCCAATGCAGCCTCAATGAGCTGCACTGCGGTATTGCCGGGCGCCGGAGGCGCCCCGGCAATGCCGCGCTGCAGCATATTTAATTATTTGGCATGGGGCGGTGTACTTTGAATGTATTTGTACTTGTTTTCTTGCTTTCTTGTTGTACACCGCTCCTTTCCTATGCCATCTCCAGGCATTGCAAATCGTCATTGCCGGGCACCAAAGGGGGCTCGGCAGTGACGCACGCTGAAAGAGAGTACTCAGTTTTCACTCTGGTTTCTTGTTTGTTTGTTTTCTTGTTTCCTTGGTTGTCCGGACGATATCTCAGCCATCCTTTGAGCTAGGAAGCTGAAATTTCGGCACAATAGTGAGCAAGTCCTTTGTCAAAAACGGTATTTTTTGTTTTTTGATTAATCAATAAATTGAGGAGTTATTTAATTATTAGCGATTAATTAAGTACTTATTTAATTAATCAAATTTCCTTTCCCTTCTGACCATTAACTCAGGCACCTTTTGAGTTAGGAAGCTGACATTTGGACATGCCAATGACCAGGTGATTTGGCTGCAAAAGGTATTTTTGATTTATTAATTAATCAATTAATCGATTAATTATTTAATTATTCGATTAATGACAAAAAAAAATTTTTTTTTTAAGTTACAGATTCTGATGAAATAGTGATAGTTTATGTGTTCTCTGACCAAATTGATTAATAATTTAATTTTTTTATGATTATTATTTATTTATTTTCATTATTAATCATTTATTTATTTTCTTTCTCATTTGGCCAATATCTCAGGCACCTTTTGAGCTGGGAAGCTAATATTTGGACATGAGTGACCAAGTGATGTGGCTACCAAGGATATTTTTGATTTATTGATTAATCATTTCACCTATTAATTATTTATTGATTAATCGATTAATTATTTGAGTACTCAATTTGAGTACTCAATTAATTATTTAATTTTTTATAAATGACTTATCTATCTATAATTCCAGTAATCTCTGTCTGTCTGTCTGTACGTTTGTTTGTTTGTCTGTGACCGCTGTTTCTCGACAACTACCGGTCCGATATACTTGAAACTTGCCAGGTATATTGCTGGGGACCCGAGGATGTGCCTTTTCAAGGTTTCATATTAATCGGACAATTACTTACCGAGCTATGTCCAAAAAACGATTCAACCAATCAGAGAGCAGCGAACGATCGCGTGTGCCGAACGTGGAGGACACACTCTGCCTCGGATGGCACATTTGAGAGCGTATTCATTTATTTCACGTTTGCAAACTATGTTGGCGTTAAACTATGTTTTAAAACTAATAAAACCGAATTTGCGATTCATTCGCTTTCCTGCGCGTTTGTGCACGCGATGGCGATTTCTTTACCAAACTCCGGAAGCCGTTCGCTTTGGACCAAACCATTGCATGTAAATAGAGGGGGGGGATTGTCACCGTACTCGCAAGCCGTTCGCTTTGGACCAAACCATTTCATGTAAATAGAGGGGGGGGGATATAATTTTAGATATAGATATAGTACGGGCAATGCCCTAGTTTAATTAAATTTCTAAAAGATACATCTTCGGATGAAGCACTAGTGCTTTAGGTATGCTATTAGCCAATTGATTATGAAAATATTTTGTGATAATCTTTTATTGATTTTAATTATACAATTAATCAATCAATTAGTGTACACCTCTCCCTCCCAATGCAGCCTCAATGAGCTGCACTGCGGTATTGCCGGGTGCCGGAGGCACCCCGGCAATGCCGCGCTGCAGCATATTTAATTATTTGGCATTGGGCGGTGTACTTTGAATGTATGTGTACTTGTTTGTTTGTTTGTTTGTCCGGACGATATCTCAGCCGTCCTTTGAGCTAGGAAGCTGAAATTGCGGCACAATAGTGAGCAAGTCCTTTGTCAAAAACGGTATTTTTTGTTTTTTGATTAATCAATACATTGAGGAGTTATTTAATTATTAGCGATTAATTAAGTACTTATTTAATTAATCAAATTTCCTTTCTCTTCTGACCATTAACTCAGGCACCTTTTGAGTTAGGAAGCTCATATTTGGACATACCAATGACCAGGTGATTTGGCTGCAAAGGCTATTTTTGATTTATTAATTAATCAATTAATCGATTAATTCTTTAATTATTCGATTAATGACTAAAAAAAATAAAAAGAATTCAGTTACAGATTCTGATGAAATGGTGGTGGTTTGTGTTCTGTGACCGAATTGATTAATAATTTAATTTGTTAATGATTATTATTTATTTATTTTCATCATTAATCATTTATTTATTTTCTTTCTCATTTGGCCAATATCTCAGGCACCTTTTGAGCTGGGAAGCTAATATTTGGACATGACAGTGACCAAGTGATGTGGCTATCAAGGATATTTTTGATTCATTGATTAATCATTTAATCTATTAATCATTTATTGATTAATCGATTAATTATTTATTGAGTAATCAATTGATTATTAAATTTTTTATAAATGACTTATTTAATTAAATTTCTAAAAGATACATCTTCGGATGAAGCACTAGTGGTTTTGTTATGCTATTAGCCAATTGATTATGAAAATATTTTGTGATAATCTTTTATTGCTTTTAATTATACAATTTATCAATCAATTAGTGTACACCTCTCCCTCCCAACGCAGCCTCAATGAGCTGCACTGCGGTATTGCCGGGCGCCCGAGGCGCCCCGGCAATGCCGCGCTGTAGGATATTTAATTATTTGGCATGGGGGCGGTGTACTTTGAATGTATCTGTACTTGTTGTACACCGCACCTTTCCTATGCCATCTCCAGGCATTGCAAATCGTCATTTCCGGGCACCGAAGGGGGCTCGGCAGTGACGCACGCTGAAAGGGAGTACTCAGTTTTCACTCTGGTTGTTTGTTTGTTTTCTTGCTTTCTTGTTTTCTTTCTTGTTTGTTTGTTTGTCCGGGCGATATCTCAGCCATCCTTTGAGCTGGGAAGCTGAAATTTTGGCACAGTAGTGTGCTAGTCCTTTGTCAAAAACGCTATTTTTTGTTTTTTGTTTAATCAATTAATTAAGGAGTTATTTAATTATTAGCGATTAATTAAGTACTTATTTAATTAATCAAATTTCCTTTCTCTTCTGACCATTAACTCAGGCACCTTTTGAGTTAGGAAGCTGATATTTGGACATGCCAATGAAAGGGGGATTTGGATGCAAAGGCTATTTTTGATTTATTAATTAATCAATTAATCAATTAATCGAGTAATTATTTAATTATTTGATTAATGACAATTTTTTTGTTGTTTGTTTTTTAGTCAGATTCTGATGAAATGGTGGTGGTTTATGTGTTCTCTGACCGAATTGATTAATAATTTGATTTTTTAATGATTATTATTTATTTATTTTCATTATTAATCATTTATTTGTCTTCTTTCTCATTTGGCCAATATCTCAGGCACCTTTTGAGCTCAGAAGCTAATATTTGAACATGAGTGACCAAGTGATGTGGCTATCAAGGATATTTTTGATTTATTGATTAATCAATTAATCAATGTATCGATTAATTATTTAATTATTCGATTAATTACTAAAAAAAAAAAAAAAAAATCAGTTACAGATTCTGATGAAATGGTGGTGGTTTATGTGTTCTGTGACCGAATTGATGAATAATTTACTTTTTTAATGATTATTATTTATTTATTTTCATTATTAATTATTTATTTATTTTCTTTCTTATTTGGCCAATATCTCAGGCACCTTTTGAGCTGGGAAGCTAATATTTGGACATGACAGTGACCAAGTAATGTGGCTATCAAGGATATTTTTGATTTATTGATTAATCATTTAATCGATTAATTATTTATTGATTAATCAATCAATTATTTCATTTTTTATAAATGACTTATTTAATTAAATTTCTAAAAGATACATCTTCGGATGAAGCACTAGTGGTTTAGTTATGCTATTAGCCAATTGATTATGAAAATATTTTGTGATAATCTTTTATTGATTTTAATTATACAATTAATCAATCAATTAGTGTACACCTCTCCCTCCCAATGCAGCCTCAATGAGCTGCACTGCGGTATTGCCGGGCACCAGAGGCGCTCCGGCATTGCCGCGCTGTAGAATATTTAATTATTTGGCATGGGGGCGGTGTACTTTGAATGTATCTGTACTTGTTTGATATTTTAGTTGAAGAGGATAGTGACCTCGGAGGGGATACCATTAACAAATAATGTGAGTATTTTTTTTTTTTATACTGTAAGTCTCCAAGCTGTCGGTCACCAAGGAAATGAAGAGATTGCATTGAGACACTGGTTTATTCTACATGTTTCGAGTCAAAAATGAACCAACCATACACCGCTTCAATCCAGTAACTTTACAGTCACGACAAAAGGATTGCAGTGTTACGATCATATTTACGATATTATTATTATTATTATTATTATTATTATTATTGGTGTTATTATTATAATTCCGAAAATGATACCACTGTATTAAGAAACGTGGGGTACTTTGTCCGAAGCAGCATGAAGGTGAGGCATGAAGGCATGAAGCCCAAGGCCTATACGTAGTGTCGTTGGAAGACCCGTAATGCCTATGCTTTCAATATTTGATGATCATTTTAACAATCGGTTTGTTTGTCTTTTACACTGAATGAAAAACGTAAGGGTAGAGCATGGCGATTGGGATCGATGACAGGTTCTACGATATGTTCGGCCAGAAAGGCATAGGAATCAAAATGGCATAGTGTGGAGTCAGCCTTTGTATGCCGTAATGACATCACAGACGTAATCACATCACCCTGTCATGTGACCAGATCCTCAGCTGTGATTGATGTACTTTTGAGGGAACAGACGTACGTACAGTCGTACATACATACATGCATCCATACATACATACATACATACATACATACATACATACACTGTTCTAGACAGCTTTGCCCTATGCCATAAAACCATAAAACCATAAACCGGCGTATATGCCATATACGCCATAAAAAAAATCCATGTCAACTGTGAGCAATTATCATATATTCGTGGCAAATGGAAGAACTTTTCAAAACGCCACTGTCATGCATTGAGAAGAATGAACATAGCCAAAAGCAGACCAAGCAGATGAAGCTTGGAAAACTGCACAAACTCCACAGAAAAAGAAAACAGAAAACATTACAGCTGGGATAAGCACCAGTAACTCAAGGTTCTCTTCACTCATGTCACAGTGGCAATGTGATGTCAAGGTGGATGCTGACATTTCAATTCACAGATCCAACTTTCTTTGTTTTACATAGCTCAAAGTTTGTGGGACTAATTCGGCATTGGATAAATCTGGGTTGGTAATAGCAAAGCCTCTGTGGTGAAAAATAAATCAGCTTTATCAGCAGGAGGCCCACAATTTCAGCCAAGAACACCCCAGTTGCCTTGTTAAAAAACCCATTAGAATTAGCTCTCGTCATGACAGTCAATGCCAATATTTACTCAATTCAAGACAGGTGCCAACATGAGACAAGGAAAAAGTATGTAAAGACATCACCCACATCCAAATTTTAAAAAATGTTAAAAATCAGAAATATGATTGATACTCTTTTTTTCTGGATTAGTTTGAGCTGCTGTCAATTTTGTTCTCTGTTGGTGTTGATTGTTCTTCGCATTGTGTGCCAACTCCTGCATATTTTTTTCATACTCATACTACAGTATTTATTTTCGATGCAGTGTATCAGGCTCAGATAGTTTTGGTTATACCCATTTCTTTGTTTTTCCAACCGTTTCCCATATCAGGTCGACATCTCATCTGTCCCGTTAATCACCACCCTCACTTTAATTCCTTTCTTATACACTCTGTTTTTAAATAAAAAAATAAAAATAAAAAACAACAAATTAAGTAATGCACATGTGTCGCCAAGATGCCTCCGCGGAGTCCCTGCGTGTGACAATAGGTGATGCCCTCGTTCACTGTCCTAAAAGTAAACAAGTTTGAGTTGAATCCCTTCAGCTGTTTTCAAGTTGTTTTTTTTGTTTTTTTTCAACCAG
Organism: Myxine glutinosa; assembly: GCF_964187855.1. NCBI lineage: Eukaryota > Metazoa > Chordata > Myxini > Myxiniformes > Myxinidae > Myxine > Myxine glutinosa. The sequence continues at coordinate 94,609,988 of NC_136264.1, read as the reverse complement.
ACAGGACAGGTTTCACATCGATCAGTGAAGCTGTTTCGGAGAAGGGATTTTTTAAATGGCTGCCAAGCCACGTGACGTATGACATTTAAAAAATGTACACTCTGCATATGTATGGGTAGGGGATCACGTTTATGAAGTTTCGTGTTGAACGAATAAGGCTTGTTTTACTATCCAAGATGGCTGCCAAACCACGTGACGTACAAAGTCATAATTTTCAAACTATGTGCAACAATGGTATTAGATGACATTTGTAAAATTTCACATCGATAGGGTGAGCGGTTTCAGAGATATAATTATTTAATATTTTTTTTCAATCCAATATGGCTGCGACACCATGTGACCAACGAAGTTTTCGTGATTAACTTTCAATCGCCTTGCCGAATCAATGACATGTAAAGTTTGGAGTCAATCGATTCGGTGGTTTGGGAGAAGATGCTTTTTTAAAAGGTTTTGTTAAATCCAATATGGCTGCCAAACCATGTGACCTATGATGTCATAAATTTTAAATTTCAATACAAATGGGTCATAGATCATGAATTTCAGATTTTTAGCTCACCTGGAACGAAGTTCAGGGGAGCTTATGCGATGGCGCGTTGTCCGTCCGTCATTCCGTCAGTCCGTAAACACTTGAAACTTCTTATCCAAAACCGCTGATGGGATTGAGACCAAATTTGGCACAAATGATATTTGTTGTGTTGTGACTACAGTTTTTTCACGGCATTAAAAAAAAAAGGGGGTCTAGATTTGAGGTCTAGCCCGTAAAGACGGACAAAGGGGTTAACCAGGGTCAAAAAGGATCCAAGTTTGACCCCCGAAAATATGAATTTGCTTTTTCCTCTAAAACTACACACACTATTTCAATGAAACTTGACCACAACCTTCATCACCCGTGATATACCAAAGTTTGTTCAAGGCACCAAGAAAATCGAAGTCTAAGGGGATGTTTATGGGGGATCAAAGTGGGTCCAGGTTTGATTCCTCCCTCCATTCCCCCCAAAAAATAGGTATCTGCTTTTTCCTCTAAAACTGCACACACAATTTTGATGAAACTTGACCACAACCTTCAACACCTGCTGTACCAAAGTTTGTTAACTGCATTTAAAAGAAATCTGCCCCTTTGGGGGTCTACGGGGAGGGGTTGCCCCCCAAAATAGGTATTTGCTTTCTTCTCAGAAACTACACACGCAATTTCGATGAAACTTCACCACAACCTTAATCACCCATGATGTACCAATGTTTGTTCAAGGCATTAGAAAAATTGGGGTCTTAGAAGGTATATGGGGTTGAGGGAGGAGGGTTGCCCCCAAAGTAGGTATGTTTTTCTTTGTTTAAAGTCTTATGATTATGTTAGTATAATTCTACATGCTGCCCTACCTTCCAGCAACCATTAAAATTGGTTTAAAATACCCTTAGTCAGTGCAGTATACTGTTTATTCTACCAGGTGAGCACCAGGGGTATTGCTCCTATGTTTAGGATAAAGCATTCGATTAAAACATTTATGGCTGGTATACCCACTTCACCGATGATGTCATCATGATCATGCTTTTGTCCCCATTGGGAGTATTTCACAATATGCCAAGTTTTCCATTCAGTGGTTTCCGAGAAATATATTACTAATTATTTGCGTTTAATCCAATATGGCTGCCATACCATGTGACCGATGACATCACAATCATCATAAAACATTCTGCATGGGTGTTGCTCCTTCCCTGAAAGTTTCGTCTCAATTGGACATGTGGTTGCTGAGAAAAACGAGGTTTAGCCCGTACAGACGGACAACCCGAAAACATAATGCCTCCAGCTATCTTTGGGGGCGGGGGCACAAAATATAGGGGCAATACCCCTGGCGCTCACCTGGTAGAATAAACAGTATACTGCACTGACTAAGGGTATTTTAAACCAATTTCAATGGTTGTTAAAAGACAGGGCATCATGGAGAATCATACTAACATAATCATAAGACTTTAAACAAACAAATAAAAAAAATACCTACAGTCACGTGAAAAAGTAAGTACACCCCATGTAAAGTTTTGACTTTTTCAACATATTTCAACATACAGCTATTTGATCTTCATTTCAACAATATTGATAGATAAAGGTGATATAATATAACAAATATCATGAAACATTTACATTTTGTAGTCCATTGTATAATTTAAACAAGCATTCTGAGTATTGCGCTGCAATACATGTCCCTACTGGCAGTCTGTCGTCCGGATAACTGTTGGGGAAATTACCAAAGTTCAAAGTGCTATAACTTTGTCAGAAATGATCGAAACGTCGTGAAGTTCGAACTTGATCTGTATCTTATCATGAGGAAACCATGTACCAAGTTTGAAATCATTAGCATGAAGAGTTTAGAAAAAAAGTCCGGAAAACTGTTCTTTGCGTGACGGACGGACAGACGGAGAGACTGAGAGACGGAGGGACGGAGTGCAAACCTATAGTCCCCTCCGGTGTACACTGGTAGGGGACTAATAAACATAAATGCAAATTTCGCATGTGGAAAAAGTAAGTACACCCCTACATTTATCACTACTTCAAATACCTAAAATTAGATTCAGGTGCACCAGCTCAGGTGCAAATGATTAGAACATCGTTAGAGAGGATCTTGGAGGAACCTGTCTTATTAGTCCCCTACCGGTGTACACCGGAGGGGACTATAGGTTTGCACTCCGTCCCTCCGTCTGTCAGTCTCTCCGTCTGTCAGTCCGTCACGCAAAGAACAGTTTTCCGGACTTTTTTTCTAATCTCTTTATGTTAATGATTGCAAACTTGGTACATGGTTTCCTCATGATAAGTTACAGATCAAGTTTGAACTTCTTGACGTTTCGATCATTTTTTAACAAAGTTATGGCCTTTGAACTTTGGTAATTTCCCCAACAGTTTTCCGGACGACAGACTGCCGGTAGGGGACATGTATTGCAGCGCAATACTCAGAATGATTGTTTAAACCTCAGACATTTAGTTTGGTTTGCTCTTTGTTGTTGAAGTGTGCGGCATCACCATGCCTAGATCAAAAGAGCTCTCTGAGGCCTTCAGAAAGAAGGTTATAGATGCCTACGAGACTGGGAAGGGATTTAAAAAGATCTCCAAACAATTTGAAATCAATCATTCGACTGTCCGGAAGATCATCTACAAGTGGAGAAGATTCCAAACAACTGCCAACTTGTTCAGGCCAGGCCGCCCCAGCAAGTTCAGCCCGAGAGCAGACCGCAAGATGCTGAAAGAAATCTCTCAGAACCCCAGAATGTCATCACGGGACCTACAGGTAGCTCTTGCCACTGTTGATGTCAAAGTGCACGAGTCTACCATTAGAAAGAGGCTGCACAAATTTGATCTACATGGGAGGTGCGCCAGGAGGAAACCTTTGCTGTCCAGAAAGAACATCAGGGCAAGACTAAAGTTTGCCAATGAACACAGAGGCAAAGACCAGCACTTCTGGAACAATGTGTTCTGGACAGATGAGTCAAAGGTAGAGCTATTTGGCCACAGTACCAGAAGACATGTTTGGCGAAAACCAAAGACAGCATTTGACCACAAGAACCTGATACAAACTGTAAAGCATGGTGGTGGAAATATTACGGTTTGGAGCAGCTTTGCTGCATCAGGGCCTGGGCAGCTCACCATCATAGAATCCACTATGAATTCTTCATTGTACCAGAGGGTGCTTGAGGATAATGTGAGGCCATCTGTCGGAAAGTTGAAGCTCAACCGTAGGTGGACCTTGCAACATGACAATTTTTATTTATTTATTTATTTTTCTAGACTGAATCGAGGCTCGTGAGAGCTGACAACCGCGAGGGAAAGACAGCACAGGGGGACCACGAGGGAAAGACAGTACAGGGGGACCACGAGGGAAAGACAGTACAGGGGGACCACGAGGGAAAGACAAAGACAGCACATGGGGACCGCGAGGGAAAGACAGTACAGGGGGACCACGAGGGAAAGACAAAGACAGCACATGGGGACCACGAGGGAAAGACAGCACATGGGGACCACGAGGGAAAGACAAAGACAGCACATGGGGACCGCGAGGGAAAGACAGCACAGGGGGACCGCAAGGGAAAGACAGCACAGGGGGACCGCAAGGGAAAGACAGTACAGGGGGACCACGAGGGAAAGACAAAGACAGCACAGGGGGACCGCGAGGGAAAGACAGCACATGGGGACCGCGACGGAAAGACAGCACATTGGGACCGTGAGGGAAAGACAGCACATGGGGACCACGAGGGAAAGACAGTACATGGGGGCCTGCACATAAAGAACCAATGCACATAAATTAGCAAACCAATGCGCATAAATTAGCAAAGCAATGCACATAAATTAGCAAACCAATGCACATAAATTAGCAAACCAATGCACATAAATTAGCAAACCAATGCACATACATTAGCACAACAATGTGCATGACTTCACATTTTAATAACATAACAATGTATACATACATTACATCATATTTTGCATGCGTCAAACAAAACAATGTGCGCACAAATGAGCATTTAGCATTGTGTGCATGAACACAGGTGACTATATCTACTAGTCAGGTAGTCAGGTTTGGAGGTGTGGTTTGCTGTCCAAAAGCAGAGGATTCCCCGCCCGGCAGCACCTGAGATGTTGCTCTGTGGTCTCCAGTCGCATGGGTTTGTCTGCGTACTTAATAAAGTTACAAACTTATTTAAGAGCCACACATCCATTGGTGTACAAACTGAACAGTAGAGGTGACAATACACAGCCTTGTGGAGCACCAGTATTCAACATTGATAACTTTGATAAGCTACCATTCACCCTCACCTGTTGAGGACGGTCTAGTAAAAAAACTTTCCACCCAGAGTATGATATGGGGGTTCAGGTACAGGTCACTCAACACTTTCAGAAGGGTAAATGGCTGCATCGTGTTAACCACCTGCACCCTAAACATACCAGTAAATCCACCAAGGAATGGCTGAAAAGAAAGAAATGGAGGGTTCTGGAATGGCCAAGTCAAAGCCTGGATATAAATCCCATCGAGATGTTGTGGGGGGATTTGAAACAAGCTGTGCATGCAAGAAACCCCTCAAACATCGCACAGCTGAAATAATTCTGCATGGAGGAGTGGGCAAAAATTTCTCCCAGTCGATGTCAGAGACTGGCAGACAGTTATAAGAAACGCCTACTTGAGGTTGTTTCTGCCAAAGGGGGCAATACCACCTATTAGAGCCAAGGGTGTACTTACTTTTTCCACATGTGAAATTTGCAGTTATGTTTATTTAAATTATACAATGGACTACAAAATGTAAATGTTTCATGATATTTGTTATATTATATCACCTTTATCTATCAATATTGTTGAAATGAAGATCAAATAGCTGTATGTTGAAATATGTTGAAAAAGTCAAAACTTTACATGGGGTGTACTTACTTTTTCACGTGACTGTATTTTAGGGGGCAATCCCCACTCCCACACCCCCATATACCTCCCAAAACCCCAAGTTTCATCGAAATAGCATGTGTAGTTTCTGAGAAGAAAGCAACTACCTATTTTGGGGGAGCAACCCTCCTCCACCCCCCCCCCCCCCCCCCGTAGACCCCCAAAGGGCAGTTTTTTTTTACTGCCGTGAACAAACTTTGGTACATCACGGGCGGTGAGGGTTGTGGTCAAGTTTCATCAAAATTGTGTGTATAGTTTCAGAGAAGAAAACAAATACCTATTTTGGGGGGTCAAACCTGGACCCACTTTGACGCCCCATATACCTCCATAGACTTTGATTTTCTTAGTGCCGTGAACAAACTTCGGTACAACATGAGTGATGAAGGTTGTGGTAAAGTTTCATCGAAATAGTGTGTGTAGTTTCAGAGGAAAAAGCAAATTCCTATTTTGGGGGGTCAAACCTGGATCCACGTCGATCCCTATAAACCCCCTTAAACCCTGACCTTTTTAATGCGGTGAACAAACTTTAGTCACAACACAACAAATATAATTTGTGCCAAATTTGGTCGCAATCCTATCAGCGGTTTCGGAGAAGAAGTTTCAAGTGTTTGTGAACTGACGGACGGACGATGCACCATCACATAAGCTCCCCGGATCTTCGTTCTATGTGAGCTAAAAATTATTTAGCTCACGTTTTGTTTCGTCAATCTCGCTTTCTGATGTGTGTTCGACATGCCCTGCTTCCTTACCCAAGTCTTACAAACTTTTGCACTCATTAAACAAGTCCCTTTCTACCCTGCCTCAAATCCATCCCTTTTTTCCTTTGTGCTCTCTCAAAAGGACCTCAAATTATAATAATAAAATGTCATTCATCATAATTAATTCTCAACTCATTCAGTCTTGAACTTCATTGCCAGTCTTCTTATTCTTCTTCCTCCCGTCTTACTCCATCAATTTAAAACATTTTAAGTAGCAGTTTTAAAATGTCCAATCTTCTCACATACCTCCCAATAAATTTCTCCCATTCTGCATTCCATTCTCCCCTTCCTGTTTTCTCCATCCATGCATCACTCACAAACTTGTGCATCATCCCCCATCGTGTTCAGAGAGTGCTACCTTTCTTTGTACCCTAAATCGTCATCGTCATCCAAATCCTAACGTCTATCTTCGTCTCTCTGCCCTTGGAATCCTTAAATACAATGTTTTTTGTAATGTGTGTAGGTCGACGGTAACAAACTCTCTCATGTCAGTACCCTCCCCCAAATCATCTTCACACCCAGGTTCCCCTAAACCCACTCCAGGCTCCCCCACCCCATCCCCAATTTCCATATCCATCCAAACCATGTCCCTACCTACCCCTCCCTGCTTCCCTAGCATCCCATTACACATACTTCTGCCTCCCCATTTCTGCAAAACCTCAACTCGTATTCTGTGAAAGAACCAGAAGGCATCAGAGCATGTGTCCTAAAAACCTGCTCTGATGCTCTTGCTCATCCTCTTTCTGCTCGGTTGACCCTATCATTCTCTCTGGGTCAGTTTCCATATGCCTGGAAGTTAGCCAACATCACTAATACAAAAACATGGTGCAAAACGGATCTTTTTAACGACAGACCTATGAGCTTGCTCCCAATTATAAGCAAGGTCATGTAATCTACAATAATATTACAGTTAACATCAAATCCTTCCCTTTCTCCAACGGCCTGATCTCAGATAATCAGTTCGTTTTCAGACCGGCCATTCTACCTTGAACATGTTGCTTCTACTCTCAACAATCGATAGAAGCCCTCGATCTCAGACAAAAGATCAGGGCCATCTCTCCAGATATGTCTCGAGCATTTGATACAGTCTGGCACACCACCTCAACCTCAAAACTCTCGGGCCTATGGCATCCAAAGCAACCTCGTCTCACGGCTTACTGACTTCCTCCACTTCCATAGTTGGCATGTATTTCTTCAAGGGATTCCCTCACCTCTCCCTCTCAAGGCTGGAGTGGCCCAAAGCAGTGGTTTGGGCCCGGTCTTGTTCCTCATATTCATCAATGATATTTCTGATTCCCTGGAAAATCATACACTTTTTGCTGCTGATCATTCCACCCTCTGCTTTATCATCTCTCATCCTTCAGACAGGCAGGCAGCAACTTCTTCCATTTCTACAAACCTTGATAGAATCAGGAGCTGATCCAACACTTGGAATACGTCTTTCAACCCTGACAAATAACACACACTCATCCTATCTCTCTAAAAGGAAACGTCTGGCAAACCCACACTTTTATTTTCTAAACAAACCACTTGAAGAGGTTAAGTCACTCAAACTTTTGGGCCTTACCTCAGCCACGATCTTTCTTGGGCAGACCATATTTCCAAGATGACCTTCAAAGCCAGCCACCAACTACGCATCCTCTGTCATGCAAGGTCTTTCCTTGGCCAATCTAAAATTTGACAACTGACAAGGCCTACATTCGCAGCTTGATATACAAACCTTGATGCTTGATATGATTAATAATACAAAGAGCAGCTACTCATGGTTTCGATAAAGCAGCTGCTCTCAATGTTCTGGAATTCAATCTGAGAACTGTGGTCAAGTGAAAAAAGTATTTTGCCACACTAAAACAAAGAATATCACGGTTGTGTATTTTTTGCAAAGAGCCATTAAGGAAACAAAAGTAAAGAGGAAGACATGGAATAATATAAACCAGAGTAAGGTCAAACAGTCAGACGTGCCAATAACAAGAGAATGGGTGGGGAATGATTGGAGAGAGTAAAAACCAAAGAAAATGATTTAAATAGATCAAAGCAGTTCCTCACCAATGTTGTATTTCTCCTTACACGAGATGGAGTAGCAGCAAATTTCCCTGTCTTGAATTGCAGAGAGGTTCCTGAGGCACAACAGATAGTTTAGCACTAAATCCTGATTCAGCAATTCAGAATGAAGGTAAGTAACAATGACTTGGTCTCCTGGGTTCAGCATGTACACAAGGAACTTTGACACAGGAAGCAGCCATTTGAACCATGGCTCTGCTCTATCAACACCATATTAATTCAATCCATGAGTTTATCAACTTCATTTCAATTGGGAGAGGGGTGGAAGAGAAGTGAGGAGAACTGTGGAGCAACAAGAAGGACATCACCAGGGTTTTAAATTTTTCTTTATTTCAAAAGTTTTTAAGGGACCACAGTTCCCGTGCCCTGATGAACGATTGGTCAGGACGGCCATCGAGCGAGGAGATGGACTCGCTGATCGGAGCACGCATGGACATCGTCGGATGACTGACGTAAGAGCCCTGGAAACCAAGACTGTGTTCCAGTGGTTGTAGGATAGGAAATTAACAAAGACCATCAGCACATCCACGTTTTCATGAGAATGTATCTCAGACATCACAATCATTACACACATGTACAATCACTCATCCATATCCATTAGAGTGTTCCTAAAAAAATGAATGTTGGAAAAAGATAACCCCAAACACACCATTTGGATCCATTAGCTTCACAAATGTTACAGTAATATATTTTTAATCAAATCATATTTAGAACTTGCACAACGTGATCCACGTTTTCCTTGTGCATCCTCCATACGAGCTATATGTGTCCTTTCCTTGTATGGCCTTATTGTCATGTCCATTGTCCACATAATTATGACTAAACCATATTATGAGATAACTACTATAATGTTCAAGATGTGTATAGCAAATAAAATATTGTTACGATTATAGGGGGGTGGCAATGCAATCTCATCTCATGTAGCAATCTCTCATGTAGCACTTCTACTTAGTCCAGGTAGAAGTGTATAGATTACCATGCTCCGAATGTCGCTATGAAGAAGAAGAACCCCCGTGTACCATAAGTAGGGATCCGTTAGACCAGATGTCGTGTAAGAGTGTATCTTTGTCCCCATGACGAGGGGTGGGGCTATGTTAATTAGTTTGGGATTAATGGTAAATCCCCTGTATGTAAATCGCCTCTGTGGTTTTTCCTTTGTTCTTTATGACACTGCAGCACACACACATAGAGAAGCCAAGCAATCGGCATGTATAAAAACATTAAATAAAAGTACCAGGAACCAGGACATTGAGAACCACCGATGATACCACCGACCTGGTGATCACAAAGGCCGGCAAGTGGCCGTGAGGCCACGCCCCGAAGAACGATTGGTCAGAACGGCCATCGAGCGAGGAGATGAACTCGCTGATTGGAGCACGTCGTCGGATGACTGACGTAAGAGCCTTGGAAACCAAGACTGTGTTCCGACATTTTCCCTTTCCTGGCCCCTGGAGTTTATGGCGTGCAGTCGCATATACCTGCTTTATCTGCTTCTGGATTTGAAAGCGAACAGTCGCATATACCTCTTACGTTGGGACATTGGTGCCATGCAGTCACAGTTATACTCTTGCGCCAGGGACATTGAAAGCGAACGGTCGCATATATCTGCTCTTGAGCCAGGGACATTTATCGCGTGCAGTCGGCATTTTATATCTCTTGGCTTTGGGGTTCGACAAAAGGCGGTCACAGTTCGTGTCTCTCTTGCTGCTGGATTTCATTGCGAGCGGCCTCATTATCCTTTCCCTGGCTCGTTGGTGCTGACGGTGTGGCGACAGGGTGCCGTGCCGGTGTGAGCTTGGAGAGACCGTATGCTTTGTGGAGCGACGGACTCGGCGACCTGTGCTGCGGCTGGCGGGTGAACGAACGGCGCGCCAAGGCCTGGTTCCCGTGCACGAACTGCGCGCCAAGGCGTGTTTTCCCGCGCAGGGACGCGGGGCCTGTGACGATCCCCAATGAGGTTCAAGAGCCAATCAAAGCTGAGTACACTACATTTTTACTTTCATTTATTTTACTAGGGCATGCCCGTACTATATATATATCTAAAATTATATCCCCCCCCCCCTATTTACATGAAATGGTTTGGTCCAAAGCGAACGGCTTGCGAGTGGTGACAATCCCCCCCCTCTATTTACATGCAATGGTTCGGTCCAAAGCGAACGGCTTCCGGAGTTTGGTAAAGAAATCGCCATCGCGTACACAAACGCGCAGGAAAGCGAATGAATCGCAAATTCGTTTTTATTAGTTGTAAAACATAATGCCCAATTATTCAATTAGCGCCAACGTATTTTGGCTGTTTGCAATTTAATCGCAAGGCAAAGTAGAAAGAGAAGAGGGAAAAAAAGAAAAGCCTTGCCTTGCTGCAAACAGCTGCTGCAAACAACAACAACAGGGAAGGCTTCACTGTCCGGAAGTTGGCATATCGCAGTTACGATTATTTTAGTGTTAATGGCCAATTATTCAATTAGCGCCAACGTATTTTGGCTGTTTGCAATTTAATCGCAAGGAAAAGTAGAAAGAGAAGAGGGAAAAAAAGAAAAGCCTTGCCTTGCTGCAAACAGCTGCTGCAAACAACAACAACATGGAAGGCTGCACTGTCCGGAAGTTGGCATATCGCAGTTACGATTATTTTAGTGTTAATGGCCAATTATTCAATTAGCGCCAACGTATTTTGGCTGTTTGCAATTTAATCGCAAGGAAAAGTAGAAAGAGAAGAGGGAAAAATAAGAAAAGCCTTGCATTAACGCATTAACGCTTGCATTGCATTAACGGTTCGGCACACGTGATAGCTCGCTGCTCTCTGATTGGTTGAAGCGTTTTTTGGACATAGCTCGGTAGGTACTTGTCCGATTAATTACAAACCTTGAAAAGGCACATCCTCGGGTCCCCAGCAATATACCTGGCAAGTTTCAAGTATATCGGACCCGTGGTTGTCGAGAAACAGCGGTCACAGACAAACACACAGACACACAGACACACAGACACACAGACACACAGACACACAGACACACAGAGATTACTGGAATTATAGATAGATTATCCCCTTGTGTTGGTTGTATACGAGTCTGTGCGGTAGCGCTCCATTTAGGAATTTCAGTTTACCCTGCATTATTTTGTTCCCGGCATTTCTTTCATTAAAGCCGGTATTTTTTGCATGATAATTCCTTATCGGTTTGCTTTGATCATCGGGTTCGAAGACGTCCAGTGGGATCTGTGAAGGTAAGAGCTTCGCTGCACTCATCCCCCGCGCTTATTAACATCGCCATAGTTGATTGAACGCCTCGGAGTGTAACGCTCATTCGGCTACCCGTTACCTTGGAGGATCTTCATCTCGAGGAACACGACAATATCTTTAAAACATAAATGTGCTTTCCTTTTACACATGGGCATTTTAATTGTTAGCAAATGCCAGGATGCATGGAACACCACTTTGTACATCTTCTCATTATAATAGAGCAAACGTATATGGTTTTGTATGTTTACATGCGACCAAAACGTCTTCTTCTTCTTCAAATAAAATTAACAACCAAAACACAGTGCCGTGAACTCTTAATTACGTTTAGACTGCTGAGACCCATCAGACCTTTGAAGACCCTTTAAGTCCCCCAAGACCCCTGAAGACCCAAAATACCCCAGAGACCCAAAATACCCCGGAGACCCAAAACACCCCGGAGACCCAAAAACACCCCGGAGACCCCAAAACACCCCAGAGACCCAAAAACACCCCTGAGACCCAAAAACACCCCAGAGACCCAAAAACACCCCGGAGACCCAAAAACACCCCGGAGACCCAAAAACACCCAGGAGACCCAAAAACACCCCGGAGACCCAAAAGCACCCCGGAGACCCAAAAACACCCCGGAGACCCAAAAACCCCCCGGAGACCCAAAAAACACCCCGGAGACCCCAAAAACACCCCGGAGACCCAAAAACACCCCGGAGACCCAAAAACACCCGTGAGACCCAAAAACACCCCGGAGACCCAAAAACACCCCGGAGACCCAAAAACACCCCGGAGACCCAAAAACACCCCGGAGACCCAAAACACCCCGGAGACCCAAAACACCCCAAAGACCCAAAACACCCCAAAGACCCAAAACACTCCGAAGACCCAAAACACCCCGAAGACCCAACTGGGCTTTATGGGCTTCATGGCAGAGTGGCCAGACGGAAGCCTCTCCTCAATGAAAGACACATGAAAGCCCGCTGGGAGTTTGCAAAAAAGCACCTAAAGGAGTCTCAGACTGTGAGAAACAAGATTCTGTGGTCTGATCAAACCAAGATTGAACTGTTTGGCTTCCGTCTGGCCACTCTGCCATAAAGCCCAGATCGGTGGGGTGTTGCAGTGATGGTTGTCCTTCTGAAAGTTTCTCCCATCTCCACACAGGATATCTAGAGCTCAGCCAGAGTGACCATCGGGTTCTTGGTCACCTCTCTTACCAAGGCCCTTCTCCCCCGATTGCTCAGTTTGGCTGGGCGGCCAGCTCTAGGAAGAGTCTTGGTTGTTCCAAACTTTTTCCATTTAAGTATTATGGAGGCCACTGTGCTCTTGGGAACCTTCAATGCAGCAGAGATTTTTTTTGTTGGCTTCACCAGATCTGTGCCTCGACACAATCCTGTCTCTGAGCTTTGCAGGCAGTTCCTTAGACCTCAAGGCTTGGTTTTTGCTCTGATATGCATTGTCAGCTGTGAGACCTGATATAGACAGGTGTGCGCCTTTCCAAATCATGTCCAATCAATTGAATTTACCACAGGTGGACTCCAATCAAGGTGTAGAAACATCTCAAAGATGATCAAAAGAAGCTGTATCTCAAAGATGGGAGGCACCTGAGCTAAATTTCAAGTGTCATAGCAAAGGGTATGAATACTGATGTCAATGTGATATTTCAGTTTTTTCTTTTTAATAAATTTGCAAAACTTTCTAAAATCCTGTTTTCTCTTTGTCATTATGGGGTATTGAGTGTAGATTGATGAGAGATAAAATGAATTTAAACGATTTCAACATGAGGCTGCAACATAACAAAATTTGAAAAAAGTGAAGGGGTCTGAATACTTTGTGAATACAGTGAAAAAGTAAGTACACCCCATGTAAAGTTTTGACTTTTTCAACATATTTCAACATACAGCTATTTGATCTTCATTTCAACAATATTGATAGATAAAGGTGATATAATATAACAAATATCATGAAACATTTACATTTTGTAGTCCATTGTATAATTTAAATAAACATAAATGCAAATTTCGCATGTGGAAAAAGTAAGTACACCCCTACATTTATCACTACTTCAAATACCTAAAATTAGAATCAGGTGCACCAGCTCAGGTGCAAATGATGAGAACATCGTTAGAGAGGATCTTGGAGGAACCTGTCTTATTTAAACCTCAGACATTTACTTTGGTTTGCTCTTTGTTGTAGAAGTGTGCCGCGTCACCATGCCTAGATCAAAAGAGCTCTCTGAGCCTTCAGAAAGAAGGTTATAGATGCCTACGAGTCTGGGAAGGGATTAAAAAAGATCTCCAAACAATTTGAAATCAATCATTTCGACTGTCCGGAAGATCATCTACAAGTGGAGAAGATTCCAAACAACTGCCAACTTGTTCAGGCCAGGCCGCCCCAGCAAGTTCAGCCTGAGAGCAGACTGCAAGATGCTGAAAGAAGTCTCTAAGAACCCCAGAATGTCATCACGGGACCTACAGGTAGCTCTTGCCACTGTTGATGTCAAAGTGCACGAGTCTACCATTAGAAAGAGGCTGCACAAATTTGATCTACATGGGAGGTGCGCCAGGAGGAAACCTTTGCTGTCCAGAAAGAACATCAGGGCAAGACTAAAGTTTGCCAATGAACACAGAGGCAAAGACCAGCACTTCTGGAACAATGTGCTTTGGACAGATGAGTCAAAGGTAGAGCTATTTTGCCACAGTACCAGAAGACATGTTTGGCGAAAACCAACGACAGCATTTGACCACAAGAACCTGATACCAACTGTAAAGCATGGTGGTGGAAATATTATGGTTTGGGGCAGCTTTGCTGCATCAGGGCCTGGGCAGCTCACCATCATAGAATCCACTATAAATTCCTCATTGTACCAGAGGGTGCTTGAGGCTAATGTGAGGCCATCTGTCGGAAAGTTGAAGCCCAACCGAAGGTGGACCTTGCAACATGACAATGACCCTAAACATACCAGTAAATCCACCAAGGAATGGCTGAAAATAAAGAAATGGAGGGTTCTGGAATGGCCAAGTCAAAGCCTGGATCTAAATCCCATCGAGATGTTGTGGGGGGATTTGAAAGGAGCTGTGCATGCAAGAAACCCCTCAAACATCGCACAGCTGAAAGAATTCTGCATGGAGGAGTGGGCAAAAATTTCTCCCTGTCGATGTCAGAGACTACAAAAAAAAAAAACAGGCATTTTAAGGCCATTTCCCCTGCAAGAGTGGGGGTTAGCCTTGCGGTCCCCATGACACCGATGTCAGAGACTGGTAGACAATTATAAGAAACGCCTACTTGAGGTTTTTTCTGCCAAAGGAGGCAATACCACCTATTAGAGCCAAGGGTGTACTTACTTTTTCCACATGCGAAATTTGCATTTATGTTTATTTAAACTATACAATGGACTACAAAATGTAAATGTTTTATGATATTTGTTGTATTATATCACCTTTATCTATCAATATTGTTGAAATGAAGATCAAATAGCTGTATGTTGAAATATGTTGAAAAAGTCAAAAGTTTACATGGGGTGTACTTACTTTTTCACGTGACTGTGTGTATATATATATTGTTGCGGACGCGGTTAAAGATGTTATTTTACCGAGCGGTTGGTATTACCGCGACCGAACAGTTATTCCCCGATTAGAACCCGATTCCACCCAAACGTTGGCCGGATCGCACCGCGGCTGCTCAATGAGGGAAAAGACTAAAACGACGAATGCAAAGAGGAAGACGAAGGCAAAGAAAGGTTTGGAAATACTACTAAATTTATATACTATTTACACACATAAGCAAAAAGAAAGCAGTCACGTTTATTTACAAGCACATAAGATGCAGGTGACACAGTGAAAATACTAGCTTACCTGCAGTCTTAATTAACCCAGGACAGAACAAACAAAAGACAGACTCACGCGGGGAATGATGACAGGAATCGCAGGAGGTGGATGGCTGGAGGTGAACGCTTGGTGGAGCCAACACAGAGCTTGGTGGAGCCTTGGTGGAGGTGAACGCTTGGTGGAGCCAACGCGGAGCTTGGTGGAGCCTTGGTGGAGGTGAACGCTTGGTGGAGCCAACGCGGAGCTTGGTGGAGCCTTGGTGGAGGTGAACGCTTGGTGGAGCCAACGCGGCTGGTGGGGGGTTGGTGTGACGGGTTCTCTCTCCTTCCCTCACAAGCTTCAGGACTCTTTCTCTCTCTCTTTCTTAGTCCCACCCAGTCCAACAACTTCCTCTCTTGCTTAGTCCAACTCAAGGCCTTTTTGTCTTCTGATCTCCTCCCTCCTCGACTCTCTCTGGGGGCCTCTGCCTCGGGTTATATAAGCCCCACCCTTGACCCTTTGCGAACCTCCCCAAAACGTTCTCTCTCCGCCCTCTAAAGCCAACCCCTCGTTCTGGGTTGGTCGGCAAGGGCTGGTTCACTCCTCCCCTCTATGACGAGGTGGGGACCCGCCTTTCTTCCCCAACCCTGCCTCGTGGTCAATGGCGGATGAAGGGAAAACCGCCCAAAATGCAGTTGGCAATTGACGAAAAGGGGGAATGGAGGTTTTGGGAATGGGAATGAAGGGAATCTATCTCTTTCACTTGGTGCAATGGAGTACTTCTATTAATGGGAGACACAGCCTTACCCTAAAACACAAAATAAGATATAACTATCGAACAGGGGTATTCTATGATTGGCTGACATGTATGCTTGTGGACTAATTATGGGACGCCCTTTTGACCTTTACACAGCTCCGGAGGCAGGAGGCGCAGACTCGAGCAATATTCATCACCAATTTACCACAATACAACACAATCAAAAAAAATACAGTCCTCATATCCGCAACACTGCACCCTCCTCCTCTTCGGCACGGCCCGGGCCTACAACTTTTTTATTTAGTGTGACACGTAGGTGTAGTTCCCTCTACTTTTAACCTGACCCTGAGTGCGACAGTTTTTAAAACATAAATAAATGTGTCCCGCTGCTCCATTGCACCCTGCCTAACAGACTTACGCCCACAGTTAACCGAATTGCGGAATGGTCTTCAAACTATACATTGACGGTGGGGAGCATTATTTACACTGACTCTGCTTTTATTTACAAGACTAACCCAGGACCTGTAATTGTTCTTTCTGGGGGGAGACAGTCTGCTCTGCATCGACGCACCATGAAAGCACCCAAAAACGCACCAATACACCCCCAAGCACCAATCGGTGCAGTCATCATTGTTCAAAAAAATAAAACCAACAACCCCTAACCCTGCAGGTGATCTCTTGCTCTTCGGCTCCCTCTGCTGGCTATTATTATGTCTTCCAGTTGTTGTCATTCTCTCTCATTTTCTTACTGGCGGCCTATTTGCAATAAAGTGTGCCCAACGTGTCCATTTTATTTTCTTTATTTATGGCCCACAGGGCCGACTACGTGTGGTTCACCTGCGGGGCATCTGTGCCCTGTGGCCCAGGTCCGCCAGCAAGATTTCGGGCCCTCATGGCCGGTTCCAGCAGAGGGGCCATGCCCCAACCCATGGGGTCCATCAGTGGTGCTCGGCCACAGGCATGTGGTCCATAATGTGGTGCATCGATGCAGACAGCTGGTTCTGAGAGTGCCGGGCGCACAATGGCCGACTCACGCACGCTCCCCTCGGCGCCCAATGGCGCACAGGTCATGTGGGAGACAAAAGAGACAAATGAGCGAGGGGTAAGGTCACAAGGATACACATCAATAAGGCAATGCAAGGTGAAATGCGTACGGAGAGCGAAGTGAAAAAGCTCGTCCCTACCGTACGTCACCCCCCTGTCACCTACACTACCCTTGCCCTTACCCCATATGTACAAAATCTACACATTACCAATCCGTCGCTACTGTCACGTCTCCCCATATTTCCTCTATACCAAATTCGTCACCACAATCCCTCTAACCAAAATTTGCCATCACCCAATTCATCATCAATCCTCATAAGGAGGAAGAGATGGAACATCAAGCACAATGTCACACCCACGTCATGATGCGTCTCACATTCCAAACATTTGCACAGTAAAAAATAATCAAAACATGGCATGGTGTGGAGTACCTGTCACCTCAGGTGAGTGGATGCAGATGGTGCGAGGAGATCCTTCTTCCTAACTATCCTCTAAATGACTTTAACACACTTTACACTACCCGGGGTCTTTCCCTGCCAATCCATTGGCCACTTACACTATGGGTTCTAAAAACCAATTCCCATTGACCAAACTGTGGTGCTTCTCAATTTGGGGTCTCACTCCCCCGATTCATCTCCCGGTGCCCTCGCACAATTTCTGGGCTGTGACGTGTAGCTCTCCCAGCAGGTCTACCCACCTGCACACCTCCACCACTGCAGTTGCCTCCCGAGCTTACCTGCTCCTCACCCTAACCTATCTAACTGGGGAAGGCCCCTCCTGGCTCTGTCACCCCTTGGTGCCCTCTGGCACTGGGCTACCCGGGTCCGTCATCCGGATCCTCGGGCCCCATCCACAACAACTCTACCGGCTCCCAGAGCCCACCTGCGGCCTCACCTGGCCAACATCCTCACAGTGGTGGAGTGCCAAAACCAACTACACACACTAACAGGCTACACGCCCAGCCATTTCCACAACACTAATGCACCCATCCAATCACCATTCTTCCACCCGCACCACAGATGCCAATATCCAACCACAATTTACCTATACCCTCTACCTAACACTTACACTACCCGCCCCGGGCATTCGTGATGGGGGTCCATCCTTCCCCCATTCACACCTTCGCACCATCCACTCCACTCCACCACTTCCACCATACTCACTCCACAACCATCCATTCCAATACTCCAGATCCCATACCATTTATTCCACACAACCACATACACCTGTTGTTGCACACCTGTGCAATCACACCTGGTGCCACCTGCACCCTCCTCCTCTTCCTGGACCGTTTGGTCAACACCACACGCAATCACCACTACTCCCTCATACACTGCTCCACACACCTGTTCAGTTGCACACCTGTGCAATCACACCTGTTCAATCACACCTGTTCCTTATACACTTCCAATCCTCAAACACACGGCATCATCTCATCTAACTACCTGTTGCCCTGCTAACTTAGTGCTCCCTGTCTTCCCTTTAAACTGAGCACATACCACGTCATTATAATCCACACTAATCTACCTGCGTCCCCACTACAGGTATCCTTGTCACTAACTAATCTTAACGTTACCTAATGTCATCTTCTAGGTCCCTACACACAATATCCTAACCCACCCGGGCTAGTTTTCACTGCCATCAACCCCATAAGCTAGTGCTCCTTTGCCCCCCCTCTGTGGGGGGATGGTGGACTGCCCATCCCACCACATCGGGGAGGTCCCACTATCAATTTCGCACACCTAAATCCAACCAATCAAAAATTTTGCCAATCATCTGCTAATCACCGTACCAATCATCAAATTTCGCCTTTTTCTAATTTTGGGGCCAAAACACTAACCTCATCCCACAGTCTACTCACTAATGCCTCTCGGTGCGCCAATTCCTGTCCAAAGCCCGGCTTCGTAAAGCCGCGCAATGAATGCGGGTTGTTTGGTGCCGGCGGCTGGATGCATCCGGCACTTGGTGCAGGGAAGGACGCTTACCCGGGCCGAGATCCCACGCACCACCTCGGCGGGGAGCCATCCAATTGCCCGATCTCGACCTGCCGGAACGCCTTCACAAAAAGGGGTCGCCATGACGACCCTTTCTATCGGTCTGCCCGTTCCGCCTAGCGGAGAACGGACGTGGCCGTTCCAAGCGCGGCCCAGCGTGGATCACGTACGGTGGTCCTTTCGAACCCGCCGTGGCTCGGATCCCCGCTGGTTCTCGCGGCACGCGAAGCCCGGCACGCACCGAGGGCCCGATTCGGCTATAAGTCGCTCTAACCGCTAACCCGGTTACCGTCGATGCCTCACCTGCATGCTTACACGCATACGCTACCCCTTTCTTGCTCATACCTCCAGCTGTTCCCATGCTCCTCGTACCTTTCCTTACACACCTCGGTACACTCATTCCGCTCACAGACTTGGTCACACACCTGACCACCGAACACCTTGGCACACATTCGTCGCTCGCACACCTCACCAACACACCTCTTCGCGCCCCCTCTTCGGTCACCTCCTCTGTGACAATCACAGGTGTGCTCTCACTCGCACACCCAACCACGTGCCTCACGACCAACTCAAGTGTGCATTCCCACACACGCTCTACCACTCCAGGTGTGCATCCTTCCATTCCAGGTGTACATCCTCGCTCACCTGTCACAACCAACTCATGCTCCGTGTCACTCTCACTACTTTCACCACCACTCTTGACAGCGCACTCCCCCTTACTCTCGACAGCGCTCTCTTTTCTCATGCCCCTGTCCGTTACACCCCTTTCTCGCGCACACTCTCCCGTCACACCCTCTGTAACACTCACCACAGGTGTACACTCTCTCGTTACATCCTCTGTAACACTCACCCCAGGTGTACACTCTCTCGTTACATCCTCTGTAACACTCACCACACCGCGCTTCCATGTGCCCCTCGCACACGCGCTACGACCGCCTCACTCTCGACAGCACACTCACTCCTTGGCGCGCACTTTTTCCTCACACACCCCATGGTCGGACATTCTCGCACACCTCTTTTTTCGCACACCAGACCTGTCGCACACTTCACCAACGGCCTCTCACGAACACCCGGATCCACAACAACCCCCAAGCCGACTGAAGCTCCCCTCACATCATGTACATTTCCGATTATATCGCCACTCACCTTGGCACCTCGTCTCCGCACCTCCTCTGCCACCTGCAAACTCTTTATTTGGTTAGTGAGCACGACATCACGATTTGAGCACCGACCTTGTACATATTCCGTCACCTCTTCCTGGATTTCTCTTTTAGTTTCTGTCCGTCTCTTCTTAATTTCACTCACCCCCTCTAACACCTCCTTTAACTTTTGCTTCACCTCTTTTATTTCCCAGTGCGTCTCCTCAATTTCGTCCTCTAAGGCTACCGTGACCGTTTCTATGTGCGTCCTTACCTCCCGGTCCTTCGTCTCCATTACTTCGGTCACCTCTTCCAACCTCTTCGTCAATCCCTCACGTACCATCTGACATTGCCTCTGTGTCGCTATTAAGTCATTTTTAATTTCTTTTTGTGTCGCCTTTAACCCTCCTAGTACCGCAGTGTTCTTTTGAACCTGCTCCACTAACTCCGTCTGTCCCTCTGTCAGCTGTTCTACTCCCTTCGTCAGACCCTCTATTCCCCCTTGTAACCTCGCCGTATTATTCCTCACCTCTTTCTCTATACGCTTTTCGCCTCGCTTTACCTCCTCGCGTACCCCTGAGACCTCCTCACTTACACCTCGTCGTATCTCCTCCTTCATCTCCTCCATCTGGTTCCCCATCTGTTCGATTTCCCGGGCGGATTGCTCCCCTATTTCCCGCAATTTGTCTTCCATCCTATTTTCTAACCCCATTAACCCATTTTTCACCCCCTCTAACTGATTCTCCTGGGCAGCCATTCTATTTTCCACCCCCGTTAACCCATTCTTTACCTCTTTTATCCCGTTGTCTAACCCCTCAAATTTAGCTTCTAGCCGTTCCCCCATTTCTCCCATTTTGCCCCCCATTTCTCCCATTTAGCCCCCCATTTCTCCCCCCCAATCGCTCACTATCAGCCCTCACTTCGTCCCTCATTACCCCCATTTGGCCCTCCAATCGCTCACCCTGAGCATCCATCCGGTTCCCCATTTGTCCCATTCGCTCACCCTGAGCATCCATTTTTGCTTCTAGCCTGTCCATAAGGGCTCCCATTTGTAACATAAAAAGGTCCGAATTCCCCAGCGGCGCTGCTACGGTCACGGGCGCGGCTAGATTTGGTGCCGCTGTAACCGCGTGCGCAAAGGCGCCATTTTGCGCGCCTGATACCTCGTGCGCGAGAGCGCCATTTTGCGCGTCTGATACCCCCTCAACCACATCCTCCATATACATTTCCCCGAGGTCCTGGGTCGATTCCACCCCGTCTATCTCTAGCTCACCCACCCGCATCCGATCGCCTTGACCAGCCATGGCGCGATTTCAAAATTCGGGTTTTTTCTTTACAACACAAAACAAATTTCCAGCTGCTTGTAATTTTGAGCGCGTTAAGCGCGCTTCGGGCCTCGTATCCCACTCCTCGACACCAATTGTTGCGGACGCGGTTAAAGATGTTATTTTACCGAGCGGTTGGTATTACCGCGACCGAACAGTTATTCCCCGATTAGAACCCGATTCCACCCAAACGTTGGCCGGATCGCACCGTGGCTGCTCAATGAGGGAAAAGACTAAAACGACGAATGCAAAGAGGAAGACGAAGGCAAAGAAAGGTTTGGAAATACTACTAAATTTATTTACTATTTACACACATAAGCAAAAAGAAAGCAGTCAAGTTTATTTACAAGCACATAAGACGCGGGTGACACAGTGAAAATACTAGCTTACCTACAGTCTTAATTAACCCAGTACAGAACAAACAAAAGACAGACTCACGCGGGGAATGATGACAGGAATCGCAGGAGGTGGATGGCTGGAGGTGAACGCTTGGTGGAGCCAACGCGGAGCTTGGTGGAGCCTTGGTGGAGGTGAACGCTTGGTGGAGCCAACGCAGAGCTTGGTGGAGCCTTGGTGGAGGTGAACGCTTGGTGGAGCCAACGCGGAGCTTGGTGGAGCCTTGGTGGAGGTGAACGCTTGGTGGAGCCAACGCGGCTGGTGGGGGGTTGGTGTGACGGGTTCTCTCTCCTTCCCTCACAAGCTTCAGGACTCTTTCTCTCTCTTTCTTAGTCCCACCCAGTCCAACAACTTCCTCTCTTGCTTAGTCCAACTAAAGGCCTTTTTGTCTTCTGATCTCCTCCCTCCTCGACTCTCTCTGGGGGCCTCTGCCTCGAGTTATATAAGCCCCACCCTTGACCCTTTGCGAACCTCCCCAAAACGTTCTCTCTCCGCCCTCTAAAGCCAACCCCTCGTTCTGGGTTGGTTGGCAAGGGCTGGTTCACTCCTCCCCTCTATGACGAGGTGGGGACCCGCCTTTCTTCCCCAACCCTGCCTCGTGGTCAATGGCGGATGAAGGGAAAACTGCCCAAAATGCAGTTGGCAATTGACGAAAAGGGGGAATGGAGGTTTTGGGAATGGGAATGTAGGGAATCTATCTCTTTCACTTGGTGCAATGGAGTACTTCTATTAATGGGAGACACAGCCTTACCCTAAAACACAAAATAAGATATAACTATCGAACAGGGGTATTCTATGATTGGCTGACGTGTATGCTTGTGGACTAATTATGGGACGCCCTTTTGACCTTTACACAGCTCCGGAGGCAGGAGGCGCAGACTCAAGCAATATTCATCACCAATTTACCACAATACAACACAATCAAAAAAAATACAGTCCTCATATCCGCAACACTATATATATATTTTATTTACATATATATATATATATATATATATATATATATATATATATATATATGACACAAATTTGTCAAATTTGAACACATTTGTTGTCGAGCTTTCATAATATTGAGCCAACTTATAGGGTTGGAGAACAAAAGTGCTATATTTGAAATCTTTGACTATTTTTGGGCAAAGAGAAATCAAAATACCGATAACAACAATTTACATTCATTTAGAACTATCCTTAATCTATATATATAAAACACAGTTTGTGTGTGTGTGTGTGTGTGTGTAATGTTACCGATAGACTCCTAAACGGAGAGGCTTACGTGCTTGATATTTGGCATAGACATGGCCATTGAGCCTGGGACGAACATGGCCGAACTCAAAATATTTGACGATCCATATTTTTTATTCATATTTACCTCAGCGCATTTCAGCGCACGGAATCAACGGAATCAGAGCAGGTGGGCGCTGATTCGCTCAGAGCGATCACGTGATGACGCTATGACGCTATGAACGCTATGACGCTATGAACGATATGACGCTATGAACGCTATGACAAAAAAAATCGCTATGACGCTATGACGCTATGAACGATATGACGCTATGAACGCTATGAACGCTATGACGCTATGACGCTATGACGCTATGAAAAAAAAAATCCCTATGACGCTATGACGCTATGAAGAAAAAAAATCGCTATGACGCTATGAAACGCTATGAAAAAAAAAATCGCTCGCTTTGCCAAGGGGCTCGCTCCCCCCCCCCCCCCGTTCCCCTCCCCTCCCCTTCCCCTTCCCCCTCCCCCTCCCCCTCCCCTCCCCCGCCCGGCAATGCCGGGAACTTCTGCTAGTGACATATAATATAGATAATTATAGGTGGCTCATCCTTCCCCCCACCTCCCCCCTCCACACCACAAAAGAGACTAGGGTGGGGTATTAGGTTATTATGGAGGGGGGGGGGGGGGTATCATGCATGCCATGCACTTATTGTAGCCTAGTTCGCTTGATGGCTTCAGCCTTTGTTGGTGTCGAGAACGCATTCCGATGATCCTCAACGATCTGCAGAAGGAACTGCTTGTTTTGTTCCTCGTTTCATGTCATGGAAGCGTTGAACTCTGTGCAACGCCACGCATCTATGCAGGATAAGTGCAACGCCACGCTATGAGAGGTCATTGACCACCTTCACCAAATGGGCAAACTCCTGACTCCTCCATTATGCTTCCTGGTTTCCCCATTCACTGGGGTCAGGCTCCAAGAACTCCTCAGGCAGGTCAAGAATCTTGAAAAACCGCAGCGTCGATTTTGTGACAAGTCATGCAACCCCTTCGTCTCTGGCTCAAGGAACGGCTGTATGCGTTTCGGAGGCTCCTCAGAGCCATCCTTCTCCAATGTGTCATAATAGTTATAAATAAAAAGTTATCTTCTTGGAAAACTGACCATAGGTAAATGGCAATATTTTATCTCATAACGTTTGAATGACACTGATGCGCTCTATAAGGCAAAACTTCAAACAGGTTGTGCAAGTCCTAAAGATTGTTCGAACTGAAAAATATTCCGGCTACGGTGTTTCTACACCAAGTGGCACTGATTGGCGGATTGGACAACAAAAAATAAAGAAAAAGAAATTTCTCAGTAGTGGATGGAAACAGCCTAATATCCAAGCTCAGGCCGAAAAAAATATATTGCTGGTCTCTGGTCAGACCAAAGTTCCAGAATTGATGCGGCGATGCGGTTTTTTTTTTTTTTTTTTTTTTTTTTGCACCAAGATTGCAAAAATCTAAGATTCTGTGGTATCTGCAGCATGGATTGCACATATAAAGGTGTTGTTTTTGTGTCCTCATGCCTTGCGGTCCTCCTCATCTGCTGTGGCGCCGTCCAGAGAGAAATTAAAGATAGCCAATGGGACAGGTAGGCCTTTTTGTAAATAATGAACACAAGCTTAAGATATTTTAAAATGTATTTATTCTGAAAATCATTAAGTTCTTCAAGCATATTATAGACTGCCATTTCGTTCTCGAGATCGCTTCGCCGTACCATCAAACATTCCAATGCGTCGATCGCGTCAACACTGCACATGCGCAAGTGGTCTAACAGGCCGATGGTCTCCCACGATCTCTTCTCCAAGTCCACCAGATTATCACAGACACTTACAACTTCATGACAAACGAGATAGGATCCAGGCCTAACTAACGAGACCATCCGCAGCTCTCTCGCCCTTCTGGTTGCTTCACACGAACCCGACAAAGAACGTCTTCGTTTCAATAAATGACAATATCCAGCCGATTGGATTCATGACGTCACGGCACACAAAACTACTCATATCTTTGGAACGGCTGGTTGGATTTGGACAAACTAAACGGAGTTTTGTAGGGGAGAGCCGTGCGCGAACGTCGATACCAATGGCGACTCTCACAGACCCTCATTTCCCGAGATAGCGCGCCGGCCCGGCAACAACAGGCGCGTGCTGTTGTAGGTACCGTTGGAAAAAAAAAAAAAGTTGACGCGCAGGGTCAAAATCGATGCGCGCGCTGACCAGAGACCGGAAATATATTTTTCTCGGCCTAATATATAATAATCAGTCCTGCCAAGTGCCTTCAGAAAGTGCCTTCAGAAAGTATTCACACCCCTTCACTTTTTTCAAAAATTGTTGTGTTGCAGCCTGATTTTAAAATGGATTAAATAGATATTTATTTTGTCACTGATCTACAAACAATACCCCATAATGTCAAAGTGGAATTTATTTTTAACAATTTTTACAAAATAATGAAAAAAAGAAAAGCTGAAATATGTTCAGTTAATAAGTATTCAACCCCTTTGTTATTACACTCCAAATTGAGCTCAGGTGCATCCAATTTCCTTTAGTAATCCTTGAGATGTCTCTACAATTTGATTGGAGTCCACCTGTGGCCAATCTAATTGATTGAACAAAGTGATGTACGATGACGTGAAATGATGGTGGAGGGAACGGTGGGATTGAACAGCCAGGCGAAGGCAGTTCCTCAAATGGGAGAAAGACTGAACTCTCAAACCTGTCTCCTTCCTCCAAATCCTGGTGGCATCTGGTCAAATCTGTTTCTGGTGTTTGTTCCCCGTCCATCCCCTCCCTTACCTCAAATGGCTACACAGTTGACACCGCACGTGACAAAGCTGAATGCCTCAACTCTGTGTTTGCCTCAAAATCTTGTGTCCCAAACCCATCTATCTCTTTGCACCCACCTTTCCCAGTCGAACCCAGCTGCTCCTAGACTCTGTGTCCTTTCCTCCTGACAAGGTGGAAAAGTTTCTGTCAACCCTCGACTCTGATTCTGCAACTGGACATGACGGCATCAGCCCACGGGTCCTAAAATCCTGCTCTGCTGCTCTATCTCACCCTCTCTCTATTCTCTTCACCCTCTCTTTTGCTCAAGGTCATCTGCCATCAGTTTGGAAATCAACCAACATTACGGCTTCACACAAAAAGGTGCAAAAACAAATCCTTGCAACTACAGATCAATCAGCCTGCCCCCAATTATCAGCAAAGTCATGGAATGCATCATTGCTTCGGATATCAAATCCTTCCTCTTCTCCAATGGTTTGATCTCTAATCATCAATTTGGATTCAGACGAGGTCACTCTACTCTGGACATGCTGTTTCTGCTGTCTCAACAATGGATGGAGGTCCTCAATGCCAAAAATCAGAGCTGTTTCCCTTGACATATCACGTGCCTTCGATACGGTCTGGCACCCCGCTCTGCTCACTAAACTCTCCTCCTATGGTATCCATGGAAATCTCCACACATGGCTTTTGGACTTCCTCTCTGGTCATAGTCAATGTGTGGCCCTGAATGGATTACTCTCATCTCCCCTTCCTGTTCAGGCTGGAGTTCCCCAAGGCAGTGTTCTGGGCCCTGTGCTTTTTCTGGTCTTCATCAATGATCTCTCCGACCTCTCTGGAAAATCCTCTCTATCTCTTTGCTGATGACTCCACTCTCTGCCGCTCCATTCGTCATCCATCAGATCAGCAATCTGCAGCCTCCTCACTCTCTGCAGACCTGGACAAAATCACAGACTGGTCAAACAAGTGGAACATGTCTTTCAATCCTGACAAATCACACACTCTCACTATGTCTCTCCGAAAAGACTGACAGGACAACCTTCCCATCTACTTTCTCAACAATCCTCTTCAAGAAGTTATGCCACGCAAGCTTTTGGGTCTCACTATCCTGCCATGATCTTTCCTGGGAAAACCACATTTCCAAGCTGGCCTCCAAAGCCAGTCGCCGACTGGGCATCTTCTAGTGTGTGAAGTCCTTCCTTGGCACACCTGAGCTCCTCACCACATACAAGGCTTTCATCCACAGCTCAATGGAATACTGCTCTCCCCTCTGGGCTGGTGCTCCTGCCTCACACCTAGCTCGGCTTCACGCTGATGAAACCAAAGCTTTCAGAATCATTGGAATCTCCCGCAATGAAGCTGATTGTGAGGGCCTTTCACTCACTCACCGCAAGCAGGTTGGTGGTCTTTCTGTCTTCTACAGACTCCTATCCGGCCTAGCTCCCCCAGCTCTATCTGTGCTGTGTCCACCAAATATTCCCACAGGTCGCATAAGATCTGCCAGCAAACCTCTTCTGGTGAAATTGCAAAAATCAGGACTCTCTGCTCACCTTCACTCTTTCATTCCTCTTTACTCCCGCCTCTGGAACAAACTCCCTCACTCTCTTCAATCCCACTCCTCCCTCCAGGTCTTGAAAACAGCTGTTCACCACCATCTCTTGTCTTCCCCCATCCAAAATCTTTATCGTTTCTACCCCCGTTAATTCACCCCAGATCCACTTTTTTGAAATACCGACTTCTTTCCTGGAAGTCCTAGCAGTGTCCATGTGTTTTGTACCTCTCCCACCTCCCTACCCCCCTTCCCATGCCTCCTCCCCCCAAGCTCTATCCCTCCCACAGACCTCCCGATGTCCCTGTTCTCTGCTGTTGTACTTATGTGCTTCCCTCTGTCTCCCCATCTTGTCTTCCGCTCCCTTTATTGTATGTTGTGTGTGTCGGGTTTTTTTTTTGTGATTAATGTTGGCTCTTACACGAGCCTCGATCTTGTATACAACAAAAAAAAGAAAAAAGAAAAGGAAACAACAACAACAAGGTGAAGGTGGATTCTCAGTTTAACCAATAATTATGATATACTCGTAAGGTACCCGTGCTACGCAGGCCAGAAGCAAACAGACAATGCAGAAACAGCGAATGCTAAAGCATGAAACCAATACATTCCACAATCCCGTAGCACCTTCAGTCGCACGTCAGACATGGATAGCAAGTTTGTGAAGGACTTCCATGAAAAACGTACCCGTACGCAAACAAACGGGTGCGTTCACGTATAGAAATATTGATCGTGGGACCGTGGCGAATCTGCATGTGGCAATCCGCGAATTTCACGTTTAGAAAGTAGAAACCATCACGGCATTTCGTCATTCACTTGAACTTGATATCTCTTTTTTCATGCCAAACAGCATAACTCCAATCGCAAATTAAATAGCATTAGTATAAAAAATAAACTTTTAACAACATTGTTAATGTTTCCTTCATTGTAAAAACTACCAAGTCAACAGTTAAAAGGATTTTGAGCCGATAGGTGTTGCGGCCTTGGCAAGATCGATGGAGACAGCGATCTGTTAGCTTATACACCACCCATATAGCTATGTGGAATTCTCTCATGTCGAGATTAAACCCACGTCGTTTGAACTTTGGCCGAGGTCATTATTTACTTTTAATGATGTTTATATACAAATCAAAAAGAAGATAATTATTGGTCTTGGGTCGTCCTTTCCGCATATCTCATGGGATTGTGAGTTGGAGAGACGACCGTTATGGGGGGGTGGGAGTTGGCATTCTCTCAAGCAGGGATTCAACCCATGTCCTTATGAAAGGTCTTTGTCCGAAGTAATTATTTTTAACTGTGTGTTTTCATTCATCAGGTTGCGATCGGTGCAGCCGTTTGTGCGGTACCCAGGAAAATAACGTTATGCAGGAGACCAAACCTTAAAATGCTGGAGACCAAAGCTGAAATTGGAAAAACAATATAGCCTATTTTACTTCAGGGGGTCCCAGGATTACCCACCCAAAATATCGTTGCGATCGGTTCAGCCGTTTTTGCGGTACCTGCGAACGGACGGACGGACAGACGGACGGACATTTGGTGAATTATAGTAAGATTACGCAAAAATTAGGATCGTCAGGATTATTATAAATTTGATCACAATTTGTCCAACGAAAAATACTGGAAGTCAAGAATCTGGAAGAAAATGTTTATGGACAAGAATCCTTTTTTTTAAAATTTAAAGTTAAAATCACCTGAACCTTGTCGTATCATGATAGGTCAGATTCTGGCATTTGTCGTGAAAGGTATGATTATCTGATCTGCTTGGAGTCAAACTGTTTTATAGTCTAAGTAAGAAGAACAGCAAGTGTGTTGGTGTGAGATACACAATGGGATATCATGGGGAAAATGACAAATGTGCAACACATGAATAGCTTCTGCGAAATCAAGATGAGCCAAAGTGAAATGCAAAAGATTATGAAATTGCACAACTGACAGTCTATGCCGGCCTTTGACGATGCAATTCTGGATATCTGGGATGCAAAATAATAGATGGGTCGATAAAGGTAAATAAAATAAGCTGCACATGTTGCATCTTTACTTTAATTGGCAGCAAAGCTGTTCTTTGATTCCACGGTGCATCATGTGGAAAATCGGAATGAGATTTAAGAATGCTGGGCGTTCATGCCATTCAGTCACTCAACCAAAGCTAACAGCCTTTTAATGCAAGCTATTTGCACAACGACACTTCAGATGCATGAAGAAGCTCGCTGCATACGACACGACACGTAGTCGAATACAGCGGAATTCACTGCACACCTTCAGCAATAGCTCTACATCAACTTAGGAAAACCTGTAATCGGCATTATTAGATGGTTTTTATTTTTCAGATTGGCCCTTCCCTTCCATCCCACTTCTAAGTGTCGGGTGAATTCTGATAATGAATTTGCACGTACGCCAAAAATAAAAATAAACGTGATCCATACAGTGTTCTTTTGGTTCAACTGCATGCATTGAAGTAAATAATTTGGTTCTTGAAATTGCAAATTAAGCTAACAATTGTTATGCTAACAATTATTCTCCTCACCACATATAAGGCTTTCATCCGCAGCTCAATGGAATACTGTTCCCCCCTCTGGGCTGGTGCTCCTACATCACACCTAGCTCGTCTTCACGCTGTTGAAACCAAAGCGTTCAGAATCATTGGAATCTCCCGCGATGAAGCTACCTCCGAGGGCCTTTCACTTACTCACCGCAGGCAGGTTGGTGGTCTTTCTGTCTTCTGCCGACTCCTCTCCGGCCTTGCTCCTCCAGCTCTCTCTGGGCTCTGTCCCCCAAATATTCCTACAGGTCGCACAAGATCTGCCTGCAACCCTCTTATGGTTAAACTGCCAAAATCAAGACTCTCTGCTCACATTCACTCCTTCATTCCTCTTTTCTCCCACCTCTGGAACAAACTCCCTCACTCTCTTCAATCCCACTCCTCCCTCCAGGTCTTTAAAACAGCTGTTCACCACCATCTCTCATCTTCCCCCATCCAAAACCTTGATCTTTTCTACCCCCGCTAATTTCACCCCAAATCCACTTTTTTGAAATACCAACTTCTTTCCGGGAAGTCCTTGGTGTCCTTGTGTTTATACTTCTCCCACCCCCCCCCCCCCCCTTCCCACGCCGCCTTCCCCCAACCCCCAAGCCCTCTCCCTCCCATACATTCCCGATGTCCCTGCTCTCAAATGTTGTGCTTATGTGCTTCCCCTTCTCTCCCCATCTTGTCGACCGCTCCCCTTTTTATATACTTTGTTTGTTTGTCTATTTGATTTGTTTGTGTGATAAATGTTAGCTCTTTCACGAGCCTCGATTCTGTATACAAAAAAAAAATGTGATGGAAGGGGGAAGGGTGTCTTTCATCCTTGGCATCATGACAATCACTTCATTCGGGTTAATATTCGGTGAATTGGAAAGTCAATCCACAGCTAATACAGTCACTTACAGTTTTGCAATGAGGTCCCTCTCATCCAGTGCTCCAGCCAAGTCCTTCTTATTTCCCAACACGAGAACCTGTTGAGAATGCAGGAATAGAGGCATGTACCTTTGAAAAAAACAAAGCAGGAGTGATTTTAAAATGTACAAGTGAAAGAGGAATCTTCTTACTCTCTTCCCTTTATAATGCGTGAAATCGAATTGTACCAAGCTTCTGTCCTGCCTTGAACACGATACTCCTCCACACCCCATGTCCTCAGAAAACTCTCTCCACTCTCCAATCACTCCCACCTTATTGATATCCCTCCTCAAACAATCTTCCCATCTCAACCACAATCTATCACTTTTCCTCCTACCTTGCTCACTCTAACTATCAACTCTATTTGCCATCCTCTCTTCCTCCATCGCACCAAATGTCCAGCCTACCTCAACCGGTTTTTTTACCATGTTTTTTTTTAACCATTCATAGCCAAAGTACGGTAAAACAGTAAACTTGTCTTCCTATTCATGTTCCAATTTGTGTTAAAAATACTACATTCAATTTTAAAAAGTTGTTTCTCGATCATAAACTGAAAAGATGGACAGACAGATGGGCGAACGGACAGACAGACATGAACCAATTGCTTAACTCTGCTAATAAATAGAGCATGTGTGACTGAAGCTCTGTCAGCAACATTCACTCGTCGATTGGTCATGGCACTGACCAATTGGGTGTGCCCGTTTTTCCCTTCACTCATCGATTGGTCACGGCACTGAGGTGATTATAATATTGACGATTATGGTGTGGTGTCTTTATCACATGCTTTCCTCACCCCGTGTTACCTCACCTCTCACAGCGGTAATTGTAATATTAGTGATTACGGTGCAGCGTCTTTATCACAATCTTTCTTCATATTGTGACTCATCCTGGTGATTACTATATTGATCGCAGTGCTATCCTTGACAATTTTATGTTTCGTTAACTCCCAGACACAAAACGGCCATCCATGTTCAGTGGGCCGACATGGGTACTCACGCCCATAGGGCAGGGGTGCCCGCTAGTCTGTCCTAAATGTTGATCTGTTGTAAGGTTATTGAGATCTATGCTTTTGATAGTCAGATTTGGTGTTGCCTGCAACTTTCCATTTCACGATGGCATCCCGCACTGTTAATCCAAGGATGGCAAGGACAAGTTGAAATAATCCTGAAATAACGTGCCCATTCTTACAGCAATTATCATTCCTTCATGGAACTTCGTCAACTCCTTCCTTAGAACATGATGATCTGAAAATGATCAATGATGCAGTTCCCTGACTATTTATACTGCATCTATTGGCAAAATTTATGGAAATGGAGAAGAGGAAGAAGTTGTTTCTTGGGTTTGTTGATCTGGAGAAAGCATTCGATAGGGTTCCACGTGAAGTATTGACATGGGCATTGAGGAAGTTAGAAGTGGAGGAATGGTTGATCGGAGTAGTGATGGCAATGTACAAAAGAGTGCGCACAGCTGTAAGGACGAAGGACGGGAACAGTGGTGAGTTTGAGGTGAAGGTGGGAGTGCATCAGGGGTCGGTACTAAGTCCACTACTATTTGTAGCTGTGATGGAGGTGCTGGCTCAGAACGTAAAGGAGGGTTTACCGTGGGAGTTGTTGCATGCAGATGATCTGGTGTTGATTGCGGAAAGTATGGATGGACTGAAGGAATGTATGGAAGGAATGTATGGAAGGAAGGAAGTGGAAGGAATGTATGGAGACAAAAGGTCTGAAGGTGAATATAGGAAAGACGAAGGTGATGGCAAGTGGTAAAGCATGTGGTGAGGTGGAAAGAACTGGGACGTGGCCATGTGCTGTGTGCAGGAAGGGTGTCGGAGTGAACTCCATTCAATGTACAATGTGCACTGAGTGGGTTCATCAAAAATGTAGTGGTCTGAGAGGGTCATTAACCAGTGTGGCAGCTACATTCAAATGTAAGGTGTGCACAGAGGGAGCTGCAGATGGAGGAAATGTTGAGTTGGATCTTGGAGACGGCGCGAGCTGGAAGGTGTGAAAACATTTTGCTACCTCGGAGACATGCTGAATGGAGAAGGTGGATCAGACTCGGCAACGGTTGCTGGAGTGAGATGTGCATGGAAGAAGTTCCGGGAACTGAGTGGCATGCTGATGAGGAGGGGAGTGTCGTTGAAGCTGAAGGGAAAGGTGTATGCTGCATGTGTGAGAAGTGTTATGATTTATGGGAGCGAGACATGGGTCATGAATGTAGAGCAGCAACGAAGGCTGGAAAGGGTGGAAATGCGAATGGTTCGGTGGATGTGCAGAGTATCGTTGAGAGAGAGGAAGACAAATGATGAATTGCGAAAGATGATGGGAATAGAGCCTGTGATTGATGCTGTGAAGAGGAACAGGTTGAGATGGTTTGGTCATGTGTTGAGGAAGGATGAAAGTGACTGGTTGAGAAGAGTGATGGAAATGAATGTAGAAGGAAGTAGAGGACGGGGAAGACCGAGAAAGACTTGGCTAAGGATGGTGGAAGAAATGCGGGCAAGGGGGTTAACAAGGAGAGATGCAGAAAATAGGGCAAAATGGAGAAGATTGTCATGGGGACCGCAAGGCTAACCCCCGCTCTAGCAGGGAAAATGGCCTTAAAATGCATGTTGTTGTATTGGCAAAATTTGTGGTTACGCAAATTAGACGTGTTGTCTTTTCTCACAAGAGGAAAGTGGTGTCCCATGACTTTTGTTAAGATGATGCACTGTGTTGATTTGTCTTGTGTAGAAGTGCAATTGCCACAAACTGTCCCATAACCCAAGTGCCTTACAGGGATGCCATGTAGTTGTGGTTTGTCCAGGAGGTTGTGAAGTTCATTCCGTGAAGCCTCAATCTTTTCCTGATCTGAAGCATCCACCATGTACCTGTAGTATACAGCACCATTTACATTTGATCAAAATTTCATGATGCAGAACACAATGCAACTACTTCCTTCTGTTTAACACTTAAATTAATTTGACTAACGTGGTAGCAAAAAGGTTTGGCACCTGCATTTTAGTTGTCTATTCTGTGTTTGATTCCTGAAGGAATGTCATCCGACTATAAACTGTCATCTTGCACTTGAGAAAGTGGGCTGTTGCAGAGCATGTCATCCTTTGGCGAGGGTGTTAAGCTGGTTGTACTGTATGACGCAAGTCATTTGTGGACCATAAAGATCCCAGTGCCTTTTAAAACAAACGAAGCCATTATCTTCTGATACCTTAACCAAATTCAGCCAATAATCTTGTATTCACATCTACGGCATAGCTGTAATGAAGCAACAAAAGAAAAGTTCCACACATAAATTAATGGAAGGATGGAGATGCAATCAACGACGAGATCAGTATATATCGGTATGTTGGCAATCGACATACTGTATTTGGTCTTCATTCATCAGTTCCCATTCTCCCTAGCTTGGTTCTAAAATAAATAATGTACAACATTAATGGGTACGATGCTGGAGTGGTGGTGATGTTCGACTATAATTGGCAGGAATTTGGAGTTCGTTCAGGGTGCTAGCAGTCTCACCTTTTATTAAAGTTCAACACCGTGGGATATTTAAGGTCCACAAACATACGGGGCTGGCAAATGACAGGTCCCCAGCTAAACGTCCATCTGAAGGACAGTGCACTGCTGATGAAGCACCAATCTGAGAGTTTATAATAAGATCTGGACTATAACCCAGACTAAGCTCAAAATGCACTACCACTGTACCATCCTGTCAGATTTAAGATGGCTTCTGAAACTGTTGAGTGGCATCGAGAGCGAAGCAGTCAGCTACTCCCAAACCATTAGAACTGATAAAACCCCCCAAAAAAAAATCAAGGCAGATATGCAAAGATGAACTAAACAGTTCAACAATTTTATCGCCAAATAAAAGCTCAGAATAGACAATAAAGAGACCATCACCCATAAATGAAAACATAGGGGCAATACCCCTGGCGCTAACCTGGTGGAATAAACAGTATACTGCACCGACTAAGGGTATTTTTAACTAATTTCAATGGTTGCTAGAAGACAGGGCAGCATGTGGAATAACATAATCATAAGACTTTAAACAAACAAAGAAAAAAATACCTATTTTGGGGGGCAACACCCTCCTCCCCCCAACACTATATACCTCCAGGTGAGCTAAAAATTTCGCTCTTCGTTCCAGGTGAGCTAAAAAAAACAATCATGTTCAAGCTTCTGCTGACCCTTCTTATTCTCAAGCTTTAGTTTTCTGGGAAGTAAATTGAGACATAGTGGTTCATTATTAGGAAAATGAAAGTACCAGAGGGATTTATTATGCAGATTAAATTATGAAGTTGCACAAAGCAATCAGCTGTTCTCAAGTTCTCAAGTTCAAGCTTTAAATCCATACAGCTGTTCTCAAGTTATCACATTTTTACCTGACATGACCTATGACCTCCTGACCCCAAAATTTAATCAGTTCATGTTTACATCATTATACATACCTGTACCAAGTTTGACTAAGATCCCTTCAGCCGTTCTCAAGCTATCGCAGTAACGAAAACCTATCACGGATGGATGGACCGACAGACGGATGGACAGACAGTCTGACAGTCGACCTGACAACATAATGCCTCCAGCGACTTTGTCAACAGAGGCATAAAAATACAAAATGAAAATTGATGATTTTATGCAGCCTTGACCATTGAGCTTAAAATCTAAAAAAAAAAAAAAAAATAATCACCTTCTATCTAGCTTTTGATTGGTGAACCAATTTAGTGACCCGATATGCAAATTCTTTCAATTTCAGGTCAATCGGGTGAAAATTGGTGATTTGACGCAACCTTGACCTTTGATCTAAAAAAAAACAATCAGTTTGGAGCTTTTGATTGGTGAACCAATTCAGTGACCCAATATGCAAATTTTTTAAATTTCAAGTCAATTGGATGAAATTGACACTGACCTTTGATCTTTTGACCAAATGATTAATTTGTCTTCTCCATATTCTCATACTAAAGCTTTGTTGAATATTTGATGACAAAACTCAAATGGTAAATTGAAATATCAGGTTAATTGGATGAAAATTGCTGATTTTGTGACGCTGACCTTTGACCTTTTGACAAAATAATTAATTTGCCTTCTCCATATTATCATAACTAGTGAGGTACCCGTGCTACGCATGGGTGGGAGACCAGAAGCAAACAGACAATGCAGAAACGGCGAATGCTAAAGCATGAAACCAATAAATTTCACATTCCTGTAGCACCTTCATTCGCAAGTCAGACATGGACAGCAAGTTCGTGAAGGACTTCCATGAAAAACGTACCCGTTCGCAAACAAACGGGTACGTGTGTTCTATACCCAGTCAATGGCGAATCTGCATATGGCGATCCGCGAATTCACGTTTAGAAAGTAGAAACCATCACGGCATTCCGTCATTCACTTGAACTCGATATCTCTTGTTTCATTCCAAACAGCATAACTCCAATCTCAAATTAAATAGCATTAATATAAAAAATAAACTTTTAACAACATTTGTGACATAAACAAATATTTAAATCCTGAAGTGAAGTTCTGTACGGTTGGGTGAACACAATTACGAATTCAACATCGTAATTGCATTCACTCAATTTCAATCATCCATTGATACTTTAACAAAACGATTAACACGATTAACGTTTAACGATTAAACATTATGATGAAATGACGGTTGTATTGGGATATTATCAAACCCGTGCATTGCCGTCAACTGTCCACTTCAGGATTCGCTGGACAGGTTCATAATTCTCATCAAAATCTAAACAGTATTTGTAGAATTTCAATAAAAGCCACATCACTGTTCATATCGGTAAATATTATTCCATCGTGTTTGGAAAAACTGGAAAATTGGAAAACTTGGAAAAACAATATAGCCTATTTTACTTCTGGTGTTGGGCTAGCGGCTAGGGTGCCAGCTTAGGATCCTAGGATCCTGGGTTCGAATCCCGGTCGATCGCTGAATTAACGCCAGGGGGGTTGACTCAGCCTGTCATCCTTCCGAGGTCGGCTAATTGAGTACCAGTTCACTGGTAATTCCCTGTTTGTCGTTTAAAGGCGGCAAAAAGGGTTGGCGTCAGGAAGGGCATCCGGCCGTAAAACATTGCTTCAAAAAGGGGACCGAAAAACAACAACAACCACGGTCCCCGAAAAAGGCCAACCCCCGCTTGCGGGGAAAAAATGGCCTCTAAAGGTGGTTTTTTTTTTTTTTTTTTACTCCAGGGGGTCCCAGGATTACCCACCCAAAATATCGTTGCGATCGGTTAAGCCGTTTTTGCGGTACCTTCGAACAGACAGACGGACGGACATTTGGTGAATTATAGTAAGATAAAGCTATGGTGAAAATTTGATGACAACAGTGCAAATGGTAAAAAGGTTACGGCCGACATGCCGACAC
This sequence comes from Myxine glutinosa, assembly GCF_964187855.1. Lineage (NCBI taxonomy): Eukaryota > Metazoa > Chordata > Myxini > Myxiniformes > Myxinidae > Myxine > Myxine glutinosa. Next base: position 94,572,683 of record NC_136264.1, on the reverse strand, counting down.
ACACACACACACACACACACACACACACACACACACACACACACACACACACACACACACACACACACACACACACACACACACACACACACACACACACACACACACACACACACACACACACACACACACACACACACACACACACACACACACACACACACACACACACACACACACACACACACACACACACACACACACGACCTGATGATTCCATCGAGCGTGAACATAGAAAACAAAGCAATGCGTCCGGACATTGTACTCAGGAACAAAAAGGAAAAGACAGCATTGCTGATTGAGCCTAGCGATTTTGGCCTAAACAACGCAGAAATAAAGAAAATGACCAAATACCAGGACCACAAAAATGAGGTCAAGCGATCTTGGAAGCTGAAGAGATTCAAAATTGTACCAGTGATAATTGGAGCAACAGGAATGATAAAGGGGAACCACACTGAGATTTTGAAAACCATACCCGGGAATATTACCACAAATGAACAACTGGTGGCAATCTGGGGTTTGGTGATGCTCCTGAAAAGAGCACTTGGAACAAAACTCTGATAAAGTTGAACAGCTTGGTCCACGAACTGTGATCCCTTACCAAAGAGGAGGTGGAAACTTTGGGTCCTGGGAGGACTCCGTTCCACCTCCTGAAACCCACGAATGGAGATAATAACCAATCAAACACACACACACACACACACACACACACACACACACACACGATTACAAAACCCTGTCTTCTGCTCTGCATGAGACGGGCTAATAAGAAGGGTTAAATGTGGTATACACCTTTAACAATACAATACGCCAGTTTCAATTCCCGCGTTGTCACGTCCTCTATTCATTATGCTGGAAACAAACTGGTTGATGCAAGGCCGTTTCACCAGACAAGACAATTCTCAAAAGTGTCACATACTTCTGGTTTCTATTGCATTACTCAATGGAAATAAAAATGCACAATCAGTGCAGACTCCTCTCTCTTTAGAGTCGTCTTCCAGCAGAAAAGGCAGGAAAGATATCTTAGAAGTATGCAAACTCACCTTTGAGTGCCTAGCCTGGGTTTGAATATTGACACTGCTATAAAGGGTCAGATTGGTGCTTCGACAAATAAGGCGTTGCATCACAATGTGTGCTGCCACTCGACGGAACGTCAAGCTCGGTGTTCCGCTGACAGCAGTAGTTGCTGAAAATTAATGATCCCACGGCATCGTTCACAAAGAGTAGGTGAGTTATCACAGGCACCCTGTCCAATTCAAAATTCCTGCCATGTCGCCAGATTATCAGTCTTGGGGCAAAAACATGAACACAAAATAAATTTCCTTGGCCAATCCCACAAGAAGGTGGGACTAATTATTAAATTGGGTAGTACTGTAGTAGTAACATTACTAGTCGTAATAATAGTAGTTCCTGCAGAAAAGGCACAGTTATGGTAAAGCATTAATGAAAAGAGAAATATGAATTAAGGACTTGAATAAAAATATTTTTCTCCTTAATCCCATTACAATAACAATACAAACCATTTTCGACCTTTGAAAACATATTGTTATGTCAGGGGGGTAAAGGAATATATAGAGCCAGATAGATCTGTATAGGTAGGTAACTCGACTGTCGTGATAGGGAATCTATATGTAATAAGTTCTGTGTTTAGCCCGGTTTGTCGGTATAAGCTGTATTGGTGTCCCTGCCGCGAGGGGAGTGGGGGGTGCGGGGGGGGGGGGGGGGGAGGGAGGCATACTAATTAGTACAGGGATTATGAGTAATATTCCTTTGTTTGTCGTTCCCCCTGTCGCCAAACCTGTGTCCCTTATGGCAAAGCATTCACATAGACATCAGATAGATTCCTTAGTGCACACATTAAATAATTCCCTCCCCTTACAATGACTGACCGGAAAGACAAGCAGGCAGCAGCCGCGTACAATGCCACCATGGGCGACGAGCATCGTAGCAAGCAATAACCACGCCCAGGGAATGTGTGATTGGTTGGCGCGGAAGGCGCGAACCGTGAGCCAATCAGCGTGGAGGGCGCCAATCTGGTCCTTAGAAGGAGGTTGTTCATTGCAGGTTGAAGGGCCGGTGGCGGCAGAAGGTTCGAGAGACCACAAAGAATCGAGGCTCTGATTGGTAACGTGCCAGAACTGACGTCACAGGGCAAGTGACAAAACGTCTCGTTCACGGGCATTCTCCGTCTTCGCTCTGGGTATTCAGTCTTCGTTTTGGTCAGCTCGTGCTAGTCCATTCGTTCTTCGTTCTTGGCTCTTCGTATTGAGAGGTCCTGGTGGTCGTTGGCGTCGTCCCTGAATCTTTAGGTGCTCGGAGCTTGGAGCAGTGCTCGGTCCTTCGCGGTGCTTTTTGTGTGGGAGCGAGGTTCAGTGCTGTGAGCGAACGGACCTCGTGTGTGACCGACGAGGAGTTTGGAGCGGACGAGGCTGGGGCGAGTCGGTTGGCTCGGGGCCTACCAGAGCGTGGGCAAAGCGGACGGAGGGTTTCTTCGCGCCGGAGCTCAGAGCCGCGTTGGACGTTGGACACAACTACTGACAGATAAGGCCGCACCCCACAGAACATTACATGACAGGACAGTTATTTTATGTAATTCATTTTCCTTTGTCTCGTATTCTGAAGTGAGTTGTGGGGACGTCCCAACCTAGGATATATTTATCATCGCGTTTCCCTGTCCCGATCTTTATTCTGAATAAACCGTTGTATTATTTTCCATTTCCTTTTAAACCTGGATTCCCGTTTGAGTTAATTTCCTCCAGGTACGCGCTTCCGCTTCTTCCCCTTCATTCTTCCTCCCGTGCTGGTAGTCAAATCCGTATTTGGTCATCGCCTCCATTAAAGCTGTTTGGTCATCCGCGAGCCCTGGTATTAACCGAAGGGATCGCGCGACAATATTGTTATGTCAGGGGGGTAGAGGAATATCTAGATCCAGGTAGATCTGCATAGGTAGGTGCTTGACTGTCGTAATAGGGAATCTACCTGTAATAAGTTCTGTGTGTAGCCGTATGTCGGAATAAGTTGTATCTGAGTCCCTGCCACAAGGGGGCGGGGCATGCTAATTAGTACAGGGATTATGGGTACAATTCCCTCGTGTGTCGTTCCCTCTGTGAGCAACCCAGTGTCCCTTATGGCAATACATCCTATAGACATTAGATAGATCCATTAGTGCACACATTAAATAATTCCCCGCCACCACAATGACTTTGGAAGAGCAACAGGCAGCAGCCACGTAGTACGCCACCATGGGCGACAAACATCGTGCCAGGCAAGCTTTAGCCACGCCAAGAGAACGTGTGGTTGGCTGGGATAAGGAGCTGGCCACTGAATGGTGAAAGGAAGGTGGAAGGAAGCGGCGCACTGATTGGCAACCGACTGTGGACACCTCGGCCAATCAGTGCGGAAGGCGCGAACATTCGGCCAGTCAGTGCGGAAGGCGCTAAACCACTACTTAGAAGCAGGTCGTTGATTTGAGGGGAAGGGCCGGTGACGTCAAAAGGCGGGAAAAGACCACAAAGAAGGGAGGGACTGATTGGTAATGCGAGAGAGCTGACGTCAGACCACGGGGGACAAAACGACTCCCTGGGGGTTTTCTGGGCGGTCGTCTTCCTTGCGTTCTTCCTTGCTTTCTTCCCTGCTTCTTCCCTGCATTCTTCATGGTGCTCTTGGTGCTCTGGGTGCTTGGAGCGAGGCTTGGTGATGCGAGTGAGGCGCGCCGCTGAGCAGACGAGACCGGGGCGAGCGGTGGCTCGGGACCTGGCAGCGAGCGAGTGGGGGCACATCGAGGCCTTTCTTGGCACCAACTGGAGCTGCGTCAGATGACGCGCTCGAACATCGACCCGACACTACTGCCAGACAGATAAGCGCGCACCCACAACGCGCACAACACGACGATTTCTTTATTTAATTCATCCCCCTGTGCTGTTGTTGAAGTGAGGTGTGGGGACGTTCCAATTTAGAATTAGTTCTTCCATCACGTTTCGTTGTATCGGGTTCCGTAATAAATCTTTATTTTTGTACAGTTTACCCCCGTGTCCGTTTTGAGTTCATTCCCTACAGGATCGAGGGCTGCCGTCGGGGCATCAGGTAAGAGCTTGCCGCTTCTTCCTCTTCCTTCTTCCTCCCATGCTAGCATAGTCGAATCCGTCATTGATCGTCGCCTCCATTAAAGCCCGTTTGGCCATCCGCGATCCCACGGTATTACACATCACATCACATCCGCGATCCCGAGGGATTCGCGCGACTGTATATTGGGGTCCCGTTCATTAATCTGACCCTCCTCCCCCACCAAAAATGAATGACAATCTACCTGATGCACCATGTGATTCATTGAATATCAAGAGACTATCCAGACAATGCAGATGTCACTTGTTAATTCCACCCAACAGGAGAACTAAACATCAAAGAGGGGATTTTTGGAGCGATACAACATCTTGGTTCATGAAGTGACAGAGGACAAGAAAGGTAACACCCTGACAGTGGACCAGGGCAATGGGGCCACAGGTGGACACAACAAGCAAGATCAAATCAATAGACCAGTCCTGATCGACTGTAACATTAAAAGGAAAATAAATAAGTTAAAGAAATTCCTGCTCCCCTCACTCCCAAAACTTAACTCTATGCAGGGAGCAGTGGGGAAAACTCACACGATTGCATTCACACCTCGACAGTAGCGCTCCCACATGGTGCGGAACCGTGGCTGGCCACCAATGTCCCACAACTGCAAAACAACCAATGATGGGTCAATTAAGTACATTTTAGAGCAAACACGTATTTGCCCACGTTATCCCCTTAAAGTACTAAAATCCAACAAACCTTCGACCTACAAAGTAAATAACAATGCCCCTTGGGGTAAATATTATAACAGTCCTAAAATCTCAGATTAAAAAGGCAAAAATCACAAACACCACTTCTTAATCTCCTTTTATGTTTGAAGTTTTTGCTTCATTTCAAACGGACAAAAACACAAAGCAATATTACAGCCTTTGCAAGCAAGTTGATGAAACCGAAGCAGTTTTCTTCTCTAGAGCTTATTCATCAAAAAGGCTCAATTGGATTTCCAGGGAATTGGGCAAAAGCTAGAGTTTGATTTAAAGGATGCTCAGATAGGCTAAATTAAAAAATGTCTCCATAAGTTTCCATCATGGAAAGAAAAAAAAAAGATCACACCCGTGTCCGAAGGAAGCTGTTCCATTTCGCATTCTTAATATGAAATAGGCAAAGCCTAAAAATGAATAAAACCCTTTAGAATCACCCTTTGGAACCCTTTAGAGCCATTTGGAATTACCCTTTAGAGCCCCTAGAATTACCCTTTAGAATCTTTTTGAATTACCCTTTAGAAACCTCTGGCATTACACCTTAGAATCCTTTAGAATTAAGCACGGTAGGTTAGAAAGGTTCTTCTTCTTAATTTTTTTATGGACGGAATGACATACCCAAATATTGAAGTGGCTTCACCGCTTTAAAATATTGTCCGATTAATCCAATACAAAATAAAGCTCTGGTTTGAAAAATATTAAGCACACAGGCCTTTAGCAGCCCACCAACACTACACACAGGCCTTTCATGATTACAAGAAAAGGAAGCAGTGGGTGCTGTTTCCTTTATGGCCTCTTATTTTAGTTTAGAAATGGTAATGCTGGATATTTGATGACAACGTGAAAGAGGAAGGTTCAGTTTACGACATGATCAGTGAACAATGTAAAGATTACCGTCATACGGAGCTCGGAACTGCTGCTCCATTCTCTTCAAGTGGAGAGCATCATAAGGATTGATCATTTTGAAATTATGTCATTTAATCGTGCAAGTCCTTTTTTAACCCATCTTTTATCTATGTTCCCACCAACCCATTGAGAGCGCTCAGGGAAAAATTTTATATGATCTGGTAGAGCTGTCACATCCATAGTAAATTTCAAGTTTGTCTTTTCCATAACCGGTTCTACTTGTGATTTCTTGCTTACAGTTTCGTTCCTGCATGACTTTTCACTTTTTGTTCAACACCTCCACAGAATTAGACAGGTACCTGCATTACAGTAAACTATAATAGATATTTGATGCTCCATTGCTCTGTATGATACAATGCCATAAGACAGGCTTCACGATGTGAAGGTGTTATTTTTCTGGCAGTAAGGTGTTGAATATTCAAGCACATATTACTCAGCTATGTAAATGGTGAGCATTGCTTGGTGTATGCTGACATGATTTAAACGAAAGGTCCAAAGGACACTTATCCAGAGCTGAAAACCCCAAGGGACCCTAAAAAACAATGATGAACTGGAAAGCATCTCAAAATGCAAAACCCATCCACGTTCACTTTGCACACAATCTAAACTTGACAAAAACAACACAATTTACTGATTGGTGTTCTCCCTATTCAAATAATAAAGGTTTGTTGAAAGTTTGATGCCAAAAACTCAATTGGAAAAATGTTATGACCTGAACAGACACACAAGCTCAAATGGTAACAAAAGAAAGAAACACAGAAGCTTAAAAAACTAGAACGACACTCTTCGACGTCACGATGTCGACCGATATGCCACTGCCCACATTATTCCATCATTGTGCATACTTGCACCAAGTTTTATTTAAATCCATTCAGCTGTTCTCAAGTATCACATTTTTATCTGACATGAGCTCTGACCTCACCAAAATCACAAAATCACCTCACTCCCCACCTATGATGCCAAAATATAATCAGTTCATCTTTGCATCATAACATATACTTATGCCAAGTTTGAGCAAAATCCCATCACTGGTTCACAAGTTATCACAGCAACTGGATTTTTACCGAAAATTATCTTTGACCTCGTCACCAAAAAAATTTCATCAGTCTATGTTTACATCATTATACATACGTGTACCAAGTTTGATTTAAATCCCATCAGCTGTTCTCAAGTTGTCAATTTTTTTTTACCTGACATGACTGACCTCTGGTATGTTGATGCCATAATCCAATTAATTCATCTTTGCATCATATATATTTATACCAAGTTTGTTCAAAATCCCATCACTTGTTCACAAGTTGGTGCAGCAACATAATTTTTACTTAAAATGACTTGAGACATTTTACCTCTTAACCGCAAAATTTTATCAGCTCATGTTTACATCATTATACATACTTGCACCAAGTTTGATTCAAATCCCTTCAGCTGTTCTCAAGATATCACATTTTTACCTGACATGACCTCTGACCTTTGACTTCTTAATGCCAAAATCTAATCAGTTCATCTTTTTTGTATGTGCCATATATATATATATATATATATATATACTGTTGTGGTTTTGGAATAAAGGATAATCCCCCTCGTAGGTAGATGCACCACGACATGTAGCCTCGCGATAGTTCAGTTATTTCTTAGTGAATGTAAACGTAGTCCTTTCCTGTGTTAATTTTGCGTTGAGCAGGCCCGTGAGTAGGGCGGTCCTTTGGCGCTGGAATGCCACGTGGTAGGCCTTCAACAAGTCTGGCAAGGCCGAAGGGAGGCGCTGCAGGGGGAGTGTCTGGTAAGCAATGAGCCGCCAATCAGGGCTCGAGGGGAGTGGCTTACCATGGCGACGAGAGGTGGGGCTTGGAACATTCGAGTAAGGCCGGGGCGGAGCCATAAAACCCTGCTCCGAGACCTCCACCTCAGTTCGGGTCAAGAGATGAGTTGAGTCGGAGCCCCTGAGAGTTGAGTCGTGTGCACAGTTCGGAGTTCGCCTGAGTTGAAGCTTGAGTGAGTCAGTCAATCGCCCAGCCCCGGAACAATTGCCTGTTATCATCTTTGTACACGAACGTGCCCTGCGCTCTGCGCTGTATTAATCGCGCTCGAGAGAACGACCCGTTCCGGGCCACAGACGCGCGATCTCCTCCTGCCTGCCTTTTCCTGCATACGTGCCGTGACTGCCAGAGGGCCACGCCGGGCAAGCTGTCCCGGAGCGACTGATGGCAAAGTGCGTTTGGCACGCGGACTTCTTCTCTTCTTCTCCCCATGTGCGTGAGTGGGCCCTGTGTCTGGGGATAAGTTAAATTGGTTAAGCTTCTGCTCTGTGTCCCCTTTCCTTCATCCTGATTATTGTACATTGTAAATAAATTGTGTTATTCCTCTTATTTGACCGTTCCCGTCCCTTCCATTGATTGGCCTCGCATGGTACCATGGTACGACTAGAACCGCTCGAGTCGGGTTCCATAAAAGTAACGGCACGAGTCACGTGATATGCATACCGCTCTGGCGTACTCGATTAGGCGTGGCTCGTGCGAAGTCCGGTCCCCGCTTTCATGGCAGCGTGGGTTAAAGGTACGTGCGGTGTCGACCCGATACTCTTTTTCACGCTTGCTGCGGAAGTGGCGATTCAGCCTCGTGGACACGAAGACCCAGGGGGAACAAAGGGGTTTAAACCCCCCCTCTGTAATGTGGAACGGGCTTCGGGAGATCCGCAACAATACATTGTGTATTCTTTCATGAATATCAAAGGCAAATCCAGAGAGAATATTTAATGACATCCAGCCCAGCACCGTTTTAAGGTTATTAAACTTTAATTCAAGTATTGTTCAATTTCCTTTATGATTTCAACATGCTCCATTTCGGGGATATGTCAGACATCTATACATTATGTTGCTGATCTATTTACACATTTTTTGTACATATGGACTTCACCACCTTGTATTTAAAAAAATCTGCATGTTCCTCTAAATATCAAAACAAATACTCCGTTTAAGCAAACTAGGAACAATATACAGGAAGAGATGGTGATCATGAAACCCATGACAGGGTAGAGGGGAACAGACAGACAAAGAACCTGCAGTAAAAGGTACATCATACTTGTGCATGCATCGCTGTAAAACAAAAAATTCTATCACCCAAGGGGAGACCTTTGACACCCATTTCTTGGCTTGCCTTTATTGTAACATTTCCTTTGGAAATCTTGCGCATGTTGAAACCAACTGTTGGAATCATATCCTCATTGAAGTGTCCAGACTGCAACGATAAAGACAAAAGTAAAACAATATTGCTGAAGATATCAATCCAAGTCACTTAACTGTAAGCCTCAGAGCAGTTTCTGCCTTATGGTATACATAGTAATGGGGTAAGAGGTCAGATGGCAGGTGTTTGTCATCCTGGAATTTGTTAGCATTGGTTCTTTCAAGGCACATTTCACACTAGAAAAAATAGTCCCGTGGGGACTGACGGTTATTTTCCCACGGTTTCTGACAAGATTTTAAAATACATTACCTGAATTTGAGGTGAAACCCCACTTTTCAGCCTCTTATAGTGGGTGGATCTGGATGGGGAGCATAACCCCATGAGACCTTAATGTTCTGGTGTATTCTACCAAATTTGGTCCATATCAGTTACATACTTTGTGAATAAAATGTGTTTTAGTGAATGTGAGGGATTAGGGGAGGGAGCCCATAGCCCCCTTTCCAGGGAAGATTTGGGCATGGGGAGCACACCAAACTCTCCTCTTATGGTATCCATGGAAATGGCTTGCGGACTTCATTTCCGGTCGCAGAAAACATGTTATGACCTGAATGGAATTCTCTCATCTACCCTTCCTGTTCAGGCTGGAGTTCCTCAAGGCAGTGTTCTGGGCCCTGTGCTTTCTCTGGTCTTCATCAATGATCTCTACGACTCTCTGCAAAATCCTCTCTATCTCTTTGCTGATGACTCCACTCTCTGCCGCTCCATATCTCAACCCTCAGATCGGCAGTCTGCAGCCTCCGAGCTCTCTGCAGACCTGGACAAAATCACAGACTGGGCAAACAAGTGGAACATGTCTTTCAATCCTGACAATTCTCACACTCTTACTATGTCTCTCCAAAAAAACCATCGAGAAAACCCTTCCACCTACTTTCTCAACAATCCTCTCAAAGAAGTTCTGTCACTTAAGCTTTTGGGTCCCACTATCTGCCATGATCTTTCCTGGGAAAACCACATTTCCAAGCTGGCATCCAAAGCCAGTCGCCGACTGGACATCCTCCATCGTGTGAAGTCCTTCCTTGGCACTTCTGAGCTCCTCACCACATACAAAACTTTCATCCGCAGCTTGATGGAATACTGCTCTCCCCTCTGGGCTGGTGCTCCTGCCTCAAACCTAGCTCGGCTTCACACTGCAGAAACCAAAGCTTTCAGAATCATTGGTATCTCCCGCGATGAAGCTGATTCTGAGGGCCTTTCACTCTCTCAACGCAGGCAGTTTTGGTTGGTGGTCTTGCTGTCTTCTACCAACTCCTCTCCGGCCTAGCTCCCCCAACAGAGCTCCCCCAGCTCTGTCTGTGCTGTGTCCCCCAAATATTCCTTCAGGGCACACAAGATCTGCCAGCAGACGTCTTCTGGTGAAACTGCCAAAATCAAGACTCTCTGCTTAACTTCACTCCTTCATTCCTCTTTTCTCCTGCCTCTGGAACAAACTTCCACACTCTCGTCAATCCCACTCCTCCCTTCAGGTCTTCAAAACAGCTGTTCACCACCATCTCTTATCTTCCCCCTTCCAAAACCTTGATCTTTTCTACCCCCGTTAATACACCCCAAATCCACCTCTTTCAATCTCCGACTTCATTCCTGAAATTCCTAATAGTGTCCATCTGTTTTATACTGTGTACGCCTCCTATCCCTCCCACCCCCACCACTCCCCCCCCCCCCTTTTCACCCCAGCCACCCCCCTTGCACAGATATACCGATGTCCCTGTTCTCTAATGTTGTTGTGTTTGTGTGCTTCCCACTCTCTGCCCTCTTGTCTCCCAGTCCCTTTATTATATGTTTTGTGTGTCCATGCATGTTTTTTGTGTTTAATGTGTTAACTCTTACCCAAGCCTCGACTTTGTATGCCAAAAAAATAATAATAATAAATAAACAAAGGAAGGAATGAAAAGTGAGATCAAACCATCTCTGGAAGAGAGTTAAACAAAGGGGAGTAAGAGGCACCAAATATCGAGTTGGCCTGTAAAGCTGGATTTTGGAAGTAATAGCAATTAGATTTTGAGATAATAGCGGAGTTATAGCCATCAAGTGATGCCTTAGAGCAGGAGTTCACAAACCCATTGTCGCAACCAGAACTTGAAAAAAAACCCTTAACGTCCTGGTTTTGGAGGGGGGTTTTCACGTCAAATGCGATTTTCGTGACAATCTTTATCGTAGGTACCGGTACAATTTGGGTCACAAGGCAAAGGTGCTTTAAAATTTTCGGTTGTGGACAAAAAAATTGTTTGGGAACCACTGTCTTAGGGAGAGAGACAGAGACAGAGACAGAGACTATTATATTTTTCCTGAGTTTGATTGCCGCATTAAATCACTCTACTGTGCAGAGTGTTCATCAACTACTTAAAGTGTATCGAGCCTCCCGGGGGCAACGGGCACCCTCTCGTTGACTGGATTTGCGTTGAGTAGGCATGAAAAACTGAGTCGATTAAGCCTAACTTCGTTTTTTCCTTTGTTTTTGAAATTTCGATGTCTAAGGGCTCACTTTGAGTAGTTAAATAGCCTTCACATCCTTTATCCGAATGGAATACCACGTGCAAGAAATTACTTGAGCTTAGCAATTTAAAAAGGACCCGCAACCCCTTCCAACGTACGAGGAAAAAAAGCTATTTATACACAAGACAATTCGTATATACTTGAGTGTTAGTAACGTTCCACTGAATAGACCAAGAGAAAACGGAAACATTTTTGGGTTTCTAAATAGTACTCTTCTTTGTGTATAAACAAGGCTGGTCTTCATCCAATTTCTCCAAAGTTGTCGCCAATGATCAATTAATTACCTTCGCAAAAGCGGAAGGTTATGTTTTGATCGCTGTGTATTTATTTGTATGTCTGTGTGTGTGTGTGTGTGTATGTTATTCGCATAACTCAAAAAGTATTCAACCGAATTGCATGAAATTTGGTGGGATGATTGGTTATTATACGGGACACATTTGATTAGATTTTGGGAGCAATCGGGTCAAAGGTCAAGGTCAAGGTCACGAAAAGGTCAAAATCGTATTTTTACCATAGCGCGGTCAATTTTTATCCAATTGGCATGCAACTAATGCCAAAATGTTCAGAATTCAATGCCCGATCTTGTTTGTCATAACTCGGTCAATTCTTATCCGATTTGCATGAAATCAGCACCAAACTGTTCACTGTTCTGTTCCCTACACTCCCATGCCAAGTACAGAACAGTAGCTGCGGCGAAGGTATGCGCTCTACCGAGTGCCCGTTCTAGTTGTCTATTTAGCGCTTTCAATTGAATTCCAAAATCTCAGAGTACTTTTAGTCCAGCAGCTAAGCTAAATATAGCATAGCAATTGTGCATTTGTGAGGAACGCACCAAATTTGGCACACTTGTAGACTATCATATTATGAAACTAGAACGGGCACTCGGTAGAGCGCATACCTTCGCCGCAGCTACTGTTCTGTACTTGGCATGGGAGTGTAGGGAACAGAACAGTGAACAGTTTGGTGCTGATTTCATGCAAATCGGATAAGAATTGACCGAGTTATGACAAACAAGATCGGGCATTGAATTCTGAACATTTTGGCATTAGTTGCATGCCAATTGGATAAAAATTGACCGCGCTATGGTAAAAATACGATTTTGACCTTTTCGTGACCTTGACCTTGACCTTTGACCCGATTGCTCCCAAAATCTAATCAAATGTGTCCCGTATAATAACCAATCATCCCACCAAATTTCATGCAATTCGGTTGAATACTTTTTGAGTTATGCGAATAACATATACACACACACACACACACAGACATACAAATAAATACACAGCGATCAAAACATAACCTTCCGCTTTTGCGAAGGTAAAGATCTGGATATTGGGCCATCTCAGATTCAGAGATTTGATTTTTGCAAGATTTGCAGATTTTGCAGATTTGCAAGCTGAGATTGCAACGCCAGGGACGGCCGACTCCTTCCTGCGAGCTGCCCACGTCACCCGCACAAGAAGAGCTCATCAAATCACTGCAGCGGCACTGCACATCCTGCAACACCGTGCGTATGAACGCCACTGTATGACATATGCTGATGATGCAGAAGACCTGCCTGAGTTCGAAGACTGGTGTCACCAGAGAGGAGAAGACATTCCCAACTTTCAGTACTGGGCAACTGTGCTGGAACTAGAGATGTTGGTACTGGTCTACGTGCGTTCTCTGCGGCAGGCTTCATTCACGATGTACCTTGATGCCCTGACGGAACTGGTCCCATGGTTCCATGCCTTAGACCACACACACTATGCCAGGTGGGTCCCTGTTCACCTGAGGGACATGGTTGCACTCCCAATGAAGCACCCAGATGTAGCCAGAGAATTCAGGGCTGGCAACTTCACTGTACAGAAGACGAAGAAGGTGTTCTCTTCGATCCCAATCGAATCGAAATCTTGCAAAAATCAAATCTCTGAATCTGAGATGGCCCAATATCCAGATCTATTCATAATATGATAGTCTACTAGTGTGCCAAATTTGGTGCTTTCCTCACAAAATGCACAATTGTTATGCTAAGTTGCCCCACTATTTACAAAGAAAAAATAGATAAAAGAAGTAAACACCAAGAAAAGCATTGCGATGCTCGTCTTTGTGAAGGTGTGTGTCAGTCTTCATCGGCAAACAAGTTAAACAATGGATTTTATCAACAGAAAATCGACAGAGCTGACAAGAGTGTGTTAACCTCGGAGTGAGGTGCGGATTTCACCCAGCATTAGCCCTTCGTCAAGAGAAAAAGGGCCAATGCTGGAAACCTCAGCCGCAACTCGCTTCCCACAATGGTTACCGTACTCTTATCAGCTTTGATTTGATAATACCCACGAAGAGAAAAAAACAAAACTGCTTGTTTCATGTTTAACCTGTCAATATGTAAACCCGTTGCCCTCTGTCATTTAGCAACTCCAAGTCTAGACTATTGTGAAATTTTAAAATGGCAAAAAGATGAAGTTTTGTGAGATTCAAAAACTGCAATATATGGTGGCGTGAATTGTAAAAGACAGTGAGTTCCACAGTTGAGGAGCCAAATCTTAGGAATACTTGGTCAATCATAAAAATTCTTCATCTTCGATTGAGGCACTACAATGAGCTTCCTGGTGTTAGACCATTACGTCCTTGCAGGGGAGGAAGTGGCGATTCAAACTGAAATGATGCATGTACCAATTTATTTGCAACGTTACGCGTTAAATACCAGGAAATTGGACATAGGAGTTGGCCATTTGGCCCATCATGCCTGTGCTTCACCCACACCCCAATACTTTAATCCATCAGTTTATAATCTCCGTCGGTTGTGTTTTCACCCCTGTCTGTCTGTCTGTCTGTTTCTCCGTCTGTGAGCAATACACAAAAAAAATCTCAATAGTGAAGAATCACCCAATTATTTTTCAAATTATCATATTCGGATCCAGATCTTCACCAGAATCGAATAAATTCATCTTTGTCGCACACCCAACCGGTCCACAAAGTTTCGTCCGAAGCTGTCCATAACTTTGGTGGACAAAAGGAGATGAAAAAACTTTGATGGATGGACGGAGTTAATAATGGTCCTGGTACCCCACTAACATCCTCCCAGCGAGGCATCCTCCCACTCACAGCCACTCTTTGCTTCCCATCATTACCGCCGCCACCAAAGGTAGACATAGGTTTTATTTTCACCCCTGTCTGTCTGTCTGTCTGTAAGCAGGGTATCTCAAAAAGTTAAGGATGGATTCGGACGAAATTTGGTGGAAAGGTTGGGTATGTGATGAGGACAACTTGATTTGATTTTGGTGAAGCTCTGGATCCAGATAAGAGAATTTTTTTTTTTTTTTAGTCTATGAGAGATAGGGCCAAAATATATATGTAGCATGATAACTCAAAACGTTGTGCAAGGGTTATGACAAAACGTGGTGGATGAGTCGGGAAGGTGACAAGAACAACCCAATTTTGGTTCAGGTCCAGGGATCGAGATCCAGCTTATCAGTTGGATACAAAAAGTAAACTGTTCAGTCTGGCGGATATCATGTTATACTGTATAATGTTTTTGGCCACATCTCTCAATGATGATTAATCACTTTTAAATTCTAGTGCCAGATCCAGATCTTCACCAAAATCTAATCAATTCGTCCTTGTCACACACTCAACCTACCTATCCAAGAAGTTTCGTCTGAATCCCTCCATAATGTTTTGAGATATCGTGCTCAGACAAACAGACAGGGGTGAAAAGACAACCTTTGTCCACCTTTGGTGGCAGAGGTAATAACATATGCCATAGACACAATAGAAGTAAGGGAATTGTTTGCGAGTGTTTTGGAATAGATTATTCATTGGTCTAATCTAATGGAAGCCCATGAAGTGTCTTGAGGCTTGTAAATGTTACCACGGAGCATCAGAGACCTTAATGCTGAAAGGTCCGATCTGCAAGTCCCAAGTTCCTTTGGCCTCTCCCCGTGCCACATGTTCACAGTGGTTACCTCCAACGTGGTGTTCCTTTGGCCTCTCTCTGTGCCACATGTTCACCATTGTTACCTCCGAAGTGGTGTTGCTTTGGCCTCTCCCTGTGCCACATGTTCACAGTGGTTATCTCCGACGTGGTGTTCCTTTAGCCTCTCTCTGTGCCACATGTTCACAGTGGTTATCTCCGACGTGGTGTTCCTTTAGCCTCTCCCTGTGCCACATGTTCACAGTGGTTACCTCAGACATGGTGTTCTTTTGGCCTCTCCCTGTTCCACATGTTCACAGTGGTTACCTTAGACGTGGTGTTCTTTTGGCCTCTCTCTGTGCCACATGTTCACAGTGGTTATCTCCGACGTTGTGTACTTTTGGCCTCTCCCTGTGCCACATGTTCACATTGGTTACCTCAGACGTGGTGTTCTTTTGGCCTCTCCCTGTGCCACATGTTCACAGTGGTTACCTCAGACGTGGTGTTCTTTTGGCCTCTCCCTGTGCCACATGTTCACAGTGGTTACCTCAGACATGGTGTTCTTTTGGCCTCTCTCTGTGCCACATGTTCACAGTGGTATCTCCGACGTGGTGTTCTTTTGGCCTCTCCCTGTTCCACATGTTCACAGTGGTTACCTCAGACGTGGTGTTCTTTTGGCCTCTCTCTGTGCCACATGTTCACAGTGGTTATCTCCGACGTTGTGTACTTTTGGCCTCTCCCTGTGCCACATGTTCACATTGGTTACCTCAGACGTGGTGTTCTTTTGGCCTCTCCCTGTGCCACATGTTCACAGTGGTTACCTCAGACGTGGTGTTCTTTTGGCCTCTCCCTGTGCCACATGTTCACAGTGGTTACCTCAGACGTGGTGTTCTTTTGGCCTCTCTCTGTGCCACATGTTCACAGTGGTCATCTCCGACGTGGTGTTCTTTTGGCCTCTCTCTGTGCCACATGTTCACAGTGGTTATCTCCGACGTGGTGTTCCTTTAGCCTCTCCCTGTGCCACATGTTCACAGTGGTTACCTCAGACGTGGTGTTCTTTTGGCCTCTCCCCGTACCACATGTTCACCTTGGTTATCTCTGACATGGTATTCCTTTGGCCTCTCTCTGTGCCACATGTTCACCATTGTTACCTCCGAAGTGGTGTTGCTTTAGCCTCTCCCTGTGCCACATGTTCACAGTGGTTATCTCTGACGTGGTGTTCCTTTAGCCTCTCCCTGTGCCACATGTTCACAGTGGTTACCTCAGACATGGTGTTCCTTTGGCCTCTCCCTGTGCCACATGTTCACAGTGGTTACCTCAGACGTGGTGTTCCTTTCTCCTCTCCCTGTGCCACATGTTCACCTTGGTTATCTCCGACGTTGTGTTCCTTTAGCCTCTCCCTGTGCCACATGTTCACAGTGGTTACCTCAGACATGGTGTTCCTTTGGCCTCTCCCTGTGCCACATGTTCACAGTGGTTATCTCCGACGTGGTGTTCTTTTGGCCTCTCCCTGTGCCACATGTTCACAGTGGTTACCTCAGACGTGGTGTTCTTTTGGCCTCTCCCTGTTCCACATGTTCACAGTGGTTACCTCAGACATGGTGTTCCTTTGGCCTCTCCCTGTGCCACATGTTCACCTTGGTTATCTCCGACGTTGTGTTCCTTTGGGCTCTCTCTGTGCCACATGTTCACCATTACCTCAGACGTGGTTAAACTTAAAGGAACGATAAAACTACCTTTTTAGTGTTTGATGTCCAAAATTGGCTCGACCTACCTTCGTGCAAGGGTCAGTGTAACAAAACTGCTCCAAGGGAAGGAAGGTGGGAGACTACAACACTTTTATTACATCAAAGGAATTCCAAATTACGAACTAAATTGGAAGTTTTTAATAAAAGCTAAAACTTATTTTACGTTTAACAAATATTTCCGTGTATTTACGTCAGATTACTACTATTGCAAACACGTAGGTAGGTTATCCTATCTGTGGTGTCATCGTCACCACAGCAACCTTTGCTATTTTTTAGATGTTAAACACGACTGTCGTGTGTACGGAGCAGCCCAGCTGGACACCGCATCGGTCCACCTTACCGCGATCACATTCACGAACGTGGTCTTTCCTGAAGACTGCAGCCCGACGAGTGTCAGTTCCATTTCCTCCTTCCAGAAGAGTGATCTGATCCAGTCCATCAGGCGGTTAAAGAAGGCAAACATGGTCAACGTCTCTTCACCAACACCTCTGAATCACAATCATATGATTTGAACGGGTGGAGTCTTGTGACTGCCTTCACCAAATGCTATTGTTCCGTTCAGGAAGTACTATTACTTGAAGGTCTAAAATTACGTATTTATAATTAACGGTTAGCTTTGTCTAGTACGATTGCAGCAAACATCTAAAAATAAAGTAACAGCGGAAGAAATAGTTTCGTGATAAAAATATATATGTACTGCCGACCTAATTACGACCGCTACACCGCTACACCGCTACAGCGGTCACTGATCTGAAAGAGGGGAGGAAGATACAAAAAAATGACAACACGAGTATGAATGCTGTTTGATATATATATACAAATAGTATATATATATACATATACATATATATATACATATACATATATATATACATATATATATACATATACATATATATATACATATACATATACATATACATATACATATATATACGTATACATATACATATACATATACATATATATACGTATACATATATATATATATATATATATATATATATATATATATATATATATATATATATATATATATATATATATATATATATATATATTGTTACAGACGCGGTTTTGGATGTTAGTTTAGCGAGCGGTTTGGTATGACCGCGTCTGCACAGTTTACCCGATTATACTCGAACGTTGGCCAAATCGCGCTATGCTAAATCAATTAAGGAAAGGACACAACGGCTGGGTTAGATGACACGACACCAGGGGTACAGTTCTCAAGACCTCCGGAGGAGGTTATAATATTTGTATGCAGAACGTTTAGATTACACTGACAAGAGGTACAACATAGAAAGGTGGGCACTTAAATACGGTCTTATATTAGCCCCGACAGACCACAGATAAACGGGACAAGACTGACTCACACAGGGATTGATGGCAAGGAAGGGCAGGTAGTCGATGGATAGCACAAGGTGCACCTTGGCTCAGGGACAGGATCCACACGGTCCGGTCCAGATATTCGGGGAGGTATCGTCGCGCTGCTGGAGGTGGCGTCTGTTTCTCTTCAAGCTGGGGGCGCATCTGACGTCACCTCCGGTAAGTGGCTGCGTATATCCAGCGGGGAGTGACACGCCCTCGGCTCGTTAGCTCCGCCCCAGATGGAATCGGCCCGCCGCTTCTTATTGGGTGCAGGGGGGTTACCGGGCTCCGCCCTTGACGAGGAGCTGACAGTCAGCCCCTTCGTGGTAACCCCGTCGGAGCACATGGGCAATGGCGGCTAACCAAGCCGGAGTGAGGACGCCCACTCCCCGCACCGCCGCCGCGCCGCCCCCCGCTGTGGTTGTAGTTGTTGTTGTTGTTGTAGTTCCATGAGATGATGGGAGGATGCGGAGATGAGGTTGTGGGGAGGTATTGGGAGGTCCTAAACTCACTACTGGTGCCATACAATCACATTCTGGTGCAACGAAGAGTCAGAATTAATGGAAACGAGTCCTTAACTGACATAGACTAAGAATAACTAGCAAGATGTCCTATAGTTGTCTACGTGAGATGCGGTGAACCTGGGCACGACATTTAATGGGGGAAAAGGGGGAAGGTCGGTTCTACAGAGTGTTATTGACAGACAATGGGACTAGGGAATGGGGGATTGGGGATAGTTGGGGAGTATTGGGGAAATAGGGGAATATTTACAAGCGGATATGGATGGAGGCCAAATCCCATATCCGCAACATTGCACCCTTCTCTACCTCGGGGCGTCCTGACCCGATAAATTTTTACCTACTTTAGTGTGGCACTCAGATGTAGTTCCCTCTACTATTAACTCTACCCTGAGTGCGACAGTTTTACAGATGTTCACAAATGAGTAAATATGTCCCCCTGCGACGTTGCACCCTTCTCCTCACAGAAACACACCCACAGGATAACCGAATCGCGGAAAGAATTCTCAAACTAAACATACAGCCGGTAGGGAGCATTATTTACAGAAGACTACGCTGATATTTACACTACGATCCAGGACCTGTTTTTGGAGGAACACATGCAGATGTTATGCATAGAGAGAGCACGCATGCCAGCATCGATACACCAACCCACGAGTGCTCTGTGGCCTTACGGCCTTTAATAATGTGCAGAGCACCCCTTCCAAGCACCAAAAGCACCACCCCATCATGTACAGTCAGCACCATCCGGTGCACCAATAAAGTGTTCAACAATCACCGGTGGTGTCGCAGCCGGCCGATGTTCTGCCACTGGTCTTGCCTTCCTGTGGTGTACTTGGCCTTCTGGCTTCTTTCAAAAATAAAGAAAGGCGCCAACCACGTCCATTTCTAACTTGTGGCCGTCAGGGGGCCAACTATTAGTGGTTCACCTGTATGGCATAGGTGCCACGTTGACCAATAGGTCCATCCACGGGTGGTGCTTGCCCGCAAGAGAACTGCGGTCCATGGTGGGCGGCCACAAAAATTGCGGTCCAAATGGTGTATCGATCCCGGCAGCAAGCAGCGAAAGTGCAGGCCCACAACTGCGGAGCCAGCACCTCTCTCTCCTCTCTCTCTGCCCCAAAGCCAGATCCTCGGAGGTGGGAGACAAAAGAAGAAGACAAGTGAGTAAGGTGGTAAGGGCGCAAAAGTGCACGCAATACAAGATGATGCACACTGGGGGCACATGAGAACCAGGTGAGACAGGTACGTTCTTACCGTACGCCCCCCCCCCCCCCACCAGGTAACCTACATTGCCCCTCCCTTACCCCTTACTGTATCCACAAAACACAACACTACCCATAAACATCTACTTTACAAATCAACAAACGTCCCTACTGTCTTCCCCGTTCCTCCCATAAACCAAATTCGTCTTCTCTCCCTCCTAACCAATCAAATTTGCCATTTTCAACTCTCATCAAAATTTGCCATCTCCAACTCAACATCATAATTTGCCATCACCAATTCATCATCAGTCCCTCCTAGGGAGGGAGAGATGGAATCACCCCAATGTCTCATCCACGTCGTGATGCGCCTCACCAATCCACACAGCAATTCTCATTTCCTGCACACAGAACAAAGAAACACAGGTGTGGAGTCATCATCACCACCGGTAAGTGGCTGCGTATGGTGCGACAGGTTCATCAATCCTAACTATTTCCTAAATGACTTTAACAACTTTACATTACCCGGGGTCTTTCTCCTGCCAAACCATTGGCCCTCTTACACTATGGGTTCTAAAAACCAATTCCCATTGACCAAACTGTGGTGCTTTTCAATTTGGGGTCTCACTCCCCCGATTCATCTCCCGGTGCCCTCGCACAATTTCTGGGCCGCGACGTGTAGCTCTCCCCGCAGGTCTACCCACCTGCACACCTCCACCACTGCAGTTGCCTCCGAGCTTACCTGCTCCTTACCCTAACCTAACTACCTGGGGAAGGCCCTCTGGCGCTCTCCCCACTCGGTGCCCTCTCTGGCACTGGGCTACCCGGGTCCGTCCTCCGGATCCTCGGGCCCCACTGACACTAACGGCTCCCAGAGCCCACCTGCGGCCTCACCTGGCCGACATCCTCACAGTGGTGGAGTGCCCAACCAACTACACACACTAACAGGCTACACGCCCAGCCATTTCCACAACACTAATGCACCCATCCACAATACCATTCTGCAACCGCACCACAAATGCCAATATCCAACCACAATTTACCTATACCCTCTACCTAACACTTACACTACCCGCCCCGGGTACTCGTGAAAGGGGTCCACTCTTCCCCCATCCACACCTTCGCACCATGCACACCACTCCGTACCACTTACTCCAACTCTCTCCACACCACTCATTCTCTGCTCCATATATTCCACACACCTGTACTTGCACACCTGTGCTCTCACACCTGGTGCCACCTGCACCCTTCTCTCCCCAAGCGCATTCGCGCTGATCCACACATTCACTACTCATACACTGCTCCACACACCTGTCCAGTTCTCACACAGCATCATCTCATCTAACTACTCCCCTCTGAAACTTGCGATTCCCAGTCGTCCCTTTAAACTATTGCGCTCCCTCGTCATTATAATCCACACTAATCTACCTGCGTCCCCACTACAGGTATCAGTCACTATCTAAACCTTAACGTTACCTAATGTCATCTTCGCTAGATCTCTAACAATATCCTAACCCACCCGGGCTAGTTTTCACTGCCATACACCCCATAAGCTATTGCGCATTTGCCCCACCATGGGAAGGGTGGCAGGGATGCCACCCTTACCCACCGGGCCCATCGCTCATCAATCCCCCAGTCCTCTGGCACTAATAAGCCCCCCTTATTCAGAGGTACTGGGTCCCGCCTCGGCATCTAAAGCCGAGGCAATCCACGGGGGCGCCTGCTCGCCGGTGTAAGGTCTTATCCGGTCGGCGTGGACGATCCGAGGGAGGGCTCGTGGCCCCATTTTGATCTTTATGACCACGTCACAGATTTGCGACAGGACGACTCCTGGGCCTTGCCAGGGGGAGGTGAGTTTTGGGCACCGTCCCTTCCGCCTCCGGGGATTAAAGAACCAAACCTTCATCCCCGGAGCGTATTGACTCCCCTGGCTCCGGTCGTCGTACCTGCGCTTCATCTTTTCCCCCGCCAGATGGAGTTGGCGGCGGGCGAAGGCATGGACGAGCTCCATGCCTTCCTCTAGGTGACGTGCGTACCCCTCCCTCGGCGGGTTAACCACTGTGTCTGGCACGGGACCGCATAGCAAGTCGGCGGGAGCCCGTAACTCCCGCCCATACATAAGCAACGCTGGACTGCATGCGGTGGCCCCGTGCTGGCTGGTTCGGTAGGCCATGAGCAAATAAGGGAGATGTTCGTCCCAGTCATCCTGACGGGTGGCGGTGAACAGTGCCAGTTGTTGGATTAGAGTTCGGTTGAATCTTTCCACCATCCCGTCAGATTGAGGCCTTAAAGGCGTTGTTCTGGTTTTCCGAATTGACAGGAGACTGCACACATCTTTTAGCAATTTGCTCTCAAAATTTCGTCCCTGGTCGGTGTGCAACTCCTGTGGAATCCCATGCCGGCACACAAATCCTTCCACGAAGGCCTGCGCTACCACCCCTGCTTCTTGGTTGGGGAGGGCGTAGGCCTCCGGCCACTTGGTGAAGTAGTCCATCACAACGAGGATGTACTTATTACCTAGGCGGGTGCGGGGTAGTGGGCCTAGGATATCCATGGCCATCCGCTCTAGGGGGGCCCCCACCTGGTGTAATTGAAGGGGGGCCCTCATCCTCCGTGCTGGTCCCTTTTTGGCAGTACAGGCGTCGCATCTCCGACACCAGTCCTGTATGTTGCGCCCCATATTCACCCAATAAAACCTCCGGCGTACCTGCGATGTCGTCTTTGTCCTGCCCAAATGGCCGCCGGGGCGGGTACCATGCACCTGTTGCAATATATCGGTCTTAAATTTATTTGGGACTACCACCAGCCAGGAAGTTTTATCAGAGGGAACCTCCACCCACTTGCGATACAAGATGTTATCCTTCAATTCCAGGGTTTTCCACTGAGCCCAATATGCCTTGGTCTGCGCCCCGAGGGGGGTGACCTCTTCCCCCTTTGGTCTTTGCCCCAATTTGACCCAATTGAACACTAGCCCCAGGACAGGATCCTCCTGCTGGGCCGTGCTCCATGCCAAAGTTCCGAATTCCTCATCTGCGGTTAGTGGCAAAATTGGCCCTCTCACCCGGGTTGCCCGGACAACGAGGGTCGGGTCCGAATCGCCCAATTGTTCCCTCTCCTCGTGTCTCGCACAAAATTTGCAGTTTTCCCCCAGACAAGGACGCCGAGAGAGTGCGTCCGCATTACCATGGGCCTTCCCGGCCCTATGGGCCACATCAAAATCGTACTGCTGCAACTTTTCCAACCACCTTGCAATTTGGCCCTCTGGTTCCTTGAACAGAAGGAGCCATTGCAAGGAGGAATGGTCAGTTCTAACCAAAAATTTCCGCCCGTACAAGTACGGGTGGAAATGGTTCATGGCAGCCAGCATAGCCAATAACTCTTTGCGAGTGACGCAATAATTTCGCTCGGGCCTACTTAAGGCCCGACTATAGTAACCAATCACTCTCTCCACGCCCTCCTGTGTCTGAGACAAAACTGCGCCCAATCCTTCCTGGCTCGCATCCGTGTCCAGGGTAAATGTCCCGTCACTAGTGGGGTAAGCTAGAAGGGGTGCGGATGTTAGACACCCCTTCAATTTTTGGAAGGCCTCGTGGCACTCCCGTGTCCAATTAAATCGCGTCCCCTTCTCCGTAAGCCGGTGGAGGGGACGGGCCAACTCCGCAAATTTCGCCACAAAGCGCCGGTAGTAGGAGCAGAGTCCCAAAAATCCCCGCACCTCTTTGATGGTACGTGGTGCGGGCCACTCCTCTTTGATGGTACGTCCGTTTTTACCCCCTCGCGGCCGATCACGTGACCTAGATAGGCCACCTCTCTTGCAAACAAAGTGCACTTACTCGGGTTCAGCTTCAACCCTGCCTGTCTGAGGCACCCGAACACCTGGTCCAAATTAGCTACTGCCTGGGGGAACGTTTTGGCATGTACTAGCACGTCATCCAGGTACACCAGGCATGATTGCCATGGCATGCCGCCTAGTACATGTTCCATCAATCTTTCAAAGGTGGCGGGGGCGTTACACAAACCAAACGGCATCACAGTAAACTGATACAGTCCCTTACCTGTGGAAAATGCCGTTTTCTCCTTCCCTGCCCTATCCATTTCCACCTGCCAATACCCACTCTTGAGGTCCAAAGTTGAAAACCAATTTGAGCCCGCAACGGCATCGAGGGTGTCATCAATCCTTGGCAGGGGATATGAGTCCTTGAGTGTCACGTTGTTTAGCTGGCGATAGTCCACGCAGAACCGCGTGGTCCCATCCTACTTTTTGACCAGCACAACAGGTGACATCCAAGGACTTCCCGAGGGCTCGATCACGCCTGCGTCGAGCATTTTTTCAACCTGCTCGTCAGCTTCCGCCCTCTTGCTCCAAGGGAGCCGTCGGGCGGCCTGACGAATAGGCCGGGCCTCACCGGTGTGGATCTGATGTTTCACCAGGCCCGTACGTCCAATATCCTCGGTGGACAGGGAGAAGAGGTCCAAATGGGACCCAACCAGTTTGTGTAAGGCCTCCCTCTGGGTACCTCCCAACTCTACGCTACTACGATTTACCATCTCGCAAATGGGATCGGGCCAATTCCTACTTCTTATTGAAGGCTCCCCCCGGGTTCGGCTCGGCTGGACGTTCTCGCCCCTCACTGTCGCGACTTCCTCAACTGGGGTGCAGCCAGCTACCCTCGTGCCCCTTACTATAATGCGTGGTTCTGTACTCATATTTATTACTCGGACGGCCACTACCGGTCCGTCCGTTTTTACAAGGGTGCGGCCCACGATTAAACCCGGTATGGACTGCGCTGCCACCGGTTCGACCAGGCCGCAGGACTCCTGCCATGTTGGGCGAGCTGCCCACCGGGCCGGCACTATCGCCTCGGCCCTTGGGGGGATGGTCACGGCCTCGGAAGCCTCCAGCTCCGCTCTCTCGGCCGTGCTCACTCCCCCTAACGGCAGCTCTTCTACTCCCACCTGCAGGATCCCCCGGCACAAGTCGATTTTACAACCGCTGGCAGTCAACAAATCCAACCCTATTAAACATGGGTCGCACACCTCCGCCACCCAAACATCTATCTCCCTCCTTACCGACCCTAACTTGAGGGTCACAGAACCACGCCCTATGATCGGGGCCGTTACCCCGGTAGCAAGTTGCAAACTATAATTTTGCAGGCGCTGGATCTTATCCCAGCCACCTGCACTCGAATCAAGGACCACAGGGCTGATGATCGTGGCGCTAGCTCCTGTGTCCACTACGGCGTCTACCCCCACGCCGGCAATTTTGCATCTAATTGTCAGGCTACCGGTTCCAATTTGGCCACAATAAATGACCTGTCGCGTCAATGAGGGCTCTCCTCCATCCTCTTCTGCCGAACACCGCCCTACGTGCCCGACACCTTCTAATTTCCCGGGGTCTGGCGGGGGGGTGTCTGGGGTCGGCTAACCCGCTCCCCCCTGGGCGGAGTTGAGGACCTCAACCGCCGGGGATCATCCTGGCGCGTGGCTCGACAGTGCCGCGCCAGGTGACCCAGACGGTTGCAAGTATAGCACCTCACCTGATAAGGTGCTTGCCTCCGGAATTCCAAATTTCCCCCCCTGTAGGTCCGAATTGGATTACCCGCTCGTGGTCCACCGCGGGCCACCTCCGGGGCCGCCTGCCATGGTCCAGGTCCCGCCAGGCGCTGGTCCACCAGCCTCCGGACCATGCCCGCCAGGTCAGGACTCACGTCGGGGGCGGGCCCCCTAAGGGGTCCGCCCTCCATCGGGGGTCCCACCTGGCGGACCGCCATTGCGAGACGCTCGCCCCCCCGGGCCAGGGGCCTCGCTGCTTCCCAACGGGCCGCAGCGTCAGCCGCCTGGCTCAGAGTCTGCGGGCGCCACATGGCGAGCTGTTGCCGGAGCTCAATATCCGGGAGGGCCTGGATAAAATGGTCCAGCGCCAGGCTTTCCCGGGAATCCGCTGCCATGCTGTGCGATCCCCACTGCGCGGCGAATGTCGTGGGCAAGTTCCCCGATGGCTTCCTGGGGCTTGCGTTTTCGCAGCGCGAGCTGAGCTTTAACAAGCTCGCTCTGCTGTTCAATGCCGAATCGATTAATTAGGGCGTCGCGGAGGGCTGGCAGGGTGAGAGCACCCGCTGGTAATGCCGTCAGCACCTCCGCCGCCGCGCCGCGCAATGTGGCCACCAGGTGTACTCTACCTTCGTCCTCACCCCAACCGTTGCCCTTACACACACAGTCAAACTGCACCAGGTACGCGCGTAGATCACTCTTGCCGTCATACGGCGCGAGTGGGACCTTGTGGGACCACCTCGTATGCGAGTCGTTGCCCGCCTGCCGGACCCCGTGCGTCGCCCCTTGCGGGGTCAGCACGGGGCCGAACCGGCCGGGCCCCCACAGTACATTACCCCCAAGGGGCTCTCGTGCCTCCCCGGTCCCTCCAACAACTACCCCTGTTGGTGTCGATGCATGGGTCACACCTCCGCAACCCGCTACCCATTCCATACCACCACAACCTTGCTCACCCACACCTCGCACCTCTCGTTCCATACCCTCCGGACCAGCCATACACCTCACTCTTGGCCTCTCACGAACATCCGGGTCTATCTCGACCCCCAAGCTTATTAAATCACCTGGCGCATCATACGCACGACCATATTGGTCACCACTTACACCGGGTCCTCTTTCTCTTCGCTTCTCCTCCATCACCTGCGAATCCCTCATCCGGTTAATGAGCACATCATCACGATCCGAACACAGACTTTGGACCAATTATTTTACCTCCTCCTTTATCTCTTTCTTATCCTCTCTCCGTCGCTTCTTAATTTCGCTCACCCCTTCTTCCACTTCTTCTAATTTCTGCTTCACCTCCTTCATCTCCTCGTGCGCCCCTTTAAGTTCTTCCTCTAACTCCACTTTATTTTTTTCTATGTCCTCCCGCACCTCCCGCTCTTTAACCTCCATCACCTCTACCACCTTGTTCATTTTCCTCGTCAAGTCCTCATGTACCGTCTGACACTCTTTTTTAATTACCCCTACGTCCTTTTTCATCTCCTTCTGTGTCGATTTTAAACCCTCTATTACCGCTGTGTTCTTCTTTACCTGGTCCCCCAACTCCTTTTGTCCCACTGTCAGTTGTTCTACTCCCAGCGTCAACTCCTCTATACCCCCTTGCAATTTTACAGTCCCCTTTCTCACCTCCTTCTCCATGCGCTCCTTGCAGTGCCTCACCTCCTCGCGCACTCCTCCGACCTCCTCACTCACCCCTCTTCTGATCTCCTCTCCCATCACTTGCATCTCCTGCCCAGATGCCACCCTCATCTGCTCCATTTCCTCCCTGTGAGCATCCAGTTTAGTTTCTACCCCCATTCTGACCCCCTCTATCTGCTGCCCCATTTGTTTAACTTCCCTTTCCACTTGGTCCCTCATGTCCCTCAATTTGCCTTCCATCCTGTTTTCTAACCCCTTTTGCATCCCTTCCATTTGATTCTCTTGAGCGGCCATTCTGTTTTCTACCCCCATTAACCCCTCCTGTATTTCCCCTAATCTACTCCCTAACCCTCCGATCTGGGCCCCCATGTCCTCCCTCAATTTCTCGCTATTGGACCCCATTTGGCCCTCCAATCGCTCACCCTGAGCATCCATCCGGTTCCCCATTACCCCCATTTGGCTTCCCATTACCCCCATTTGGTTTCCCATTACCCCCATACTGTTTTTCAAACCTCCAATTTGGTCTCCCATTTGTTCCATAAGGGCCCTCATTTGCAGGAGGAAAAGGTTCGAATCCACCAGCGGCGCTACCACGGTCGCGGGCGCGGTCGCCGTGGCCATGTGCGAGGCGCCATTTTATGCGTCTGCTACCCTCACTGCTTCGCTCTCCTCATGTCCCTCATTTTGGTCCTGGATCGACCCTGCCTCACTCTCCTCTACCGGAACCCAGCCGTCTTGGTCTGCCATAGCGCGACTTTCAAAATTCGGGTTTTTTTTTTTTTTTTTTGTAAAACACAATCAAATTTCGCCGTTATAATTTCGAGCGCGTGAAACGCGCTCCGGATCGAATCCCACTTCCCGACACCAAATGTTACAGACGCGGTTTTGGATGTTAGTTTACCGAGCGGTTTGGTATGACCGCGTCTGCACAGTTTACCCGATTATACTCGAACGTTGGCCAAATCGCGCTATGCTAAATCAATTAAGGAAAGGACACAACGGCTGGGTTAGATGACACGACACCAGGGGTACAGTTCTCAAGACCTCCGGAGGAGGTTATAATATTTGTATGCAGAACGTTTAGATTACACTGACAAGAGGTACAACATAGAAAGGTGGGCACTTAAATACGGTCTTATATTAGCCCCGACAGACCACAGATAAACGGGACAAGAATGACTCACACAGGGATTGATGGCAAGGAAGGGCAGCTAGTCGATGGATAGCACAAGGTGCACCTTGGCTCAGGGACAGGATCCACACGGTCCGGTCCAGATATTCGGGGAGGTATTGTCGCGCTGGAGGTGGCGTCTGTTTCTCTTCAAGCTGGGGGCGCATCTGACGTCACCTCCGGTAAGTGGCTGCGTATATCCAGCGGGGAGTGACACGCCCTCGGCTCGTTAGCTCCGCCCCAGATGGAATCGGCCCGCCGCTTCTTATTGGGTGCAGGGGGGTTACCGGGCTCCGCCCTTGACGAGGAGCTGACAGTCAGCCCCTTCGTGGTAACCCCGTCGGAGCACATGGGCAATGGCGGCTAACCAAGCCGGAGTGAGGACGCCCACTCCCCGCACCGCCGCCGCGCCGCCCCCCACTGTGGTTGTAGTTGTTGTTGTTGTTGTAGTTCCATGAGATGATGGGAGGATGCGGAGATGAGGTTGTGGGGAGGTATTGGGAGGTCCTAAACTCACTACTGGTTCCATACAATCACATTCTGGTGCAACGAAGAGTCAGAATTAATGGAAACGAGTCCTTAACTGACATAGACTAAGAATAACTAGCAAGATGTCCTATAGTTGTCTACGTGAGATGCGGTGAACCTGGGCACGACATTTAATGGGGGAAAAGGGGGAAGGTCGGTTCTACAGAGTGTTATTTACAGACAATGGGACTAGGGAATGGGGGATTGGGGATAGTTGGGGAGTATTGGGGAAATAGGGGAATATTTACAAGCGGATATGGATGGAGGCCAAATCCCATATCCGCAACAATATATATATATATATATATATATATATATATATATATATATATATATATATATATATATATATATATATATATATATATATATATATATATATATATATATATATATATATAAATAAATATCTAATGTCGTTTATTCGATCTTAACTATTTGCCATGGTTAGATGCAATTGAAGCGCGGTGCTACGCGCGCTAATTGTATAGCAAGGAGGAAGCGGACAACGCGGTTAGTTCAAAAAGTCTTTATTACAAGAGCTCCACTGTAGCACTGGAGCGCTCCGGGCTGCGCGCCCGGTGTATATCACGCGGCCACGCCTACCCCTCGGGCGTGGCCGCCGCCCACTTGGTGCGCGGAATGATGTCATCACGCCAGTGAGCTTTCGTGTCCGCCACACGCGCCCCCCCCAGAATTCCCGCGCACCTGGAGGGCCAGATTGCGGGGCAAACGGATGACCCAGCCGAAGCGCCCTCTGGCGACTGGCGGCGTCCGGGGTGCAGGGATGCCACCTGGGATGCCTCCGGCTGCACCCGAGGTGGGTGCAGGACCGGGGGGCGGCGTGCCGGCGGGCCTGGGCGGTGCCGGGGGTCCGCCCGCCGGGGGGCGGCCCCGACGCGGGGCCGAGCCACCGGCGGTGGGTGGTCCACGTCGAGGTGGGCCGGCTTGAGGCGATCCACTGAGACGCGGTCGGGAGTACCGCCGATGTCCAAGGTGAAATGTTTCACCCCGGTCTCCAGCACGCGGAAAGGCCCGTCGTACGGGGGCCGCAGTGGTGTCCGGTGGGCGTCGTGCCGGACGAAGACGTACTCCGCGGTGCGAAGCTCCGGGGCGACGTGCGTAGGCGGGTGCCCGTGGTGCGCCGTCGGCACCGGGGCGAACCTCCGGGCGGTCTCCTGCAGAGCGGAGCCCTCCTGCGCCGCGGACCATGGTGCCGTGGGGTCGGGGAGGAACTCGCCCGGCACCCGCAGCGGTTGTCCGAAGACCAACTCCGCCACGGATGCGCGCAGGTCGTCCGTGGGCGCCGTCTGGAGGCCCAGCAGGACCCAGGGGAGCCTGTCGACCCAGCCGCCGTCGCGGAGGGTGGCCCGGAGCGCGGCCTTCAACGAGCGGTGGAACCACTCGCACAGGCCGTTGGCCTGGGGGTGGTAGGCCGTGGTTCGGTGCAGCTGGACCCCGAGCCCCCACGCGACCGCCCCCCAGAGCTCCGAGGTGAACTGGGGGCCGCGGTCGGACGAGATGTCCGAGGGGTCGCCGAACCGGGCGACCCAGGTGGAGATGAATGCCTGCGCGATGTCCACCGCAGTCGTCGCCGCCAAAGGCACGGCCTCCGGCCAACGGGTGGTGTGGTCCACCATTGTCAGGACATGGGTGAAACCCCGCGAGGGGGGCAGAGCTCCCACCAGGTCCACGTGCACATGGTCGAACCTACGTTCCGGCACCGTAAACGGGGCCAATGGGGCCTGGGTGTGCCGGTGCACCTTCGCGCGCTGGCACGCGAGGCACGTCGTGGTCCAGCCGCGGACGGCCTTCCAGAGGCCATGCCAGACAAACTTGTCGCCGACCAACCTCTGGGAGGCCTTCGTGCCCGGGTGGGACAGGCCGTGGATGGTGTCAAAAACCTGGCGCTGCCAGCCCGCGGGCACGATGGGGCGAGGCCGCCCGAGGGAGACGTCGCACAAGAGGGCCGTGCCCGCGCCATCGAACGGCACCTCGGTGACGCGCAGGCCCGTGACAGCGGTCCGCAAGGCCTGGACGCCGGGGTCGGCGGCCTGGTCCGCTGCCATCCGGGCATAGTCGATGCCAAGGTGGACTGCGTGGGCGACGGACCGGGAAAGGCAATCCGCCACCGGGTTGTCCTTCCCCGCGACGTGCCGGATGTCCGTTGTATATTCGGACACGGCCGAGAGGTGACGCTGCTGCCGGGCCGACCACGGCTCGGCGACCTTTCCCATCGCGAAGACCAGTGGCTTGTGGTCGACGAAGGCCGTGAACGCACGGCCCTCGAGCAGATGGCGGAAGTGCCTGACCGCCGGGTGAAGCCAGAGCAACTCGTGGTCGAAGGTACTATAATGGCATTCGGGCGGGCGAAGCTGCCGGCTGAAGAATGCCAGCGGTTGCCAGGCACCACGCACCCATTGCTCGTGCACCGCGCCCACCGCGTAGTCCGAGGCGTCGGTGGTGAGGGCGATCGGTGCATCGGGCGCCGGGTGCGCGAGCATGGTGGCGTTAGCCAAGGCGAGCTTCGCGCCCGCGAACGCCACGTCCATCTGCTCGGTCCAGGTAACGTCACCTTTGCCCGGCTTCCCTCGGAGGGCCTCGTGCAAGGGGCGCAGGAGCTGGGCGATGCGGGGCAGGAACCGATGGTAAAAGTTTACCATGCCCAGGAACTCCTGGAGCCCCTTGATCGTGCGGGGGCGCGGAAACCCCTTCACCGCCTCCACCTTGGCCGGTAGGGGGACGGCTCCGTGCCTGGTGACGCGGTGCCCCAAAAAGTCGATGTCGGCGACGCCGAACCGGCACTTGGCGGGGTTCACGATGAGGCCATGCTGGCCCAGACGTTCGAAGAGCGTGCGGAGATGGTGTAGGTGCTCTACGCGGGACGCGCTGGCGACGAGGATGTCGTCGAGGTAGACGTAGATGAAATCCAAGTCGCGCAAGATGCTGTCCATTAGTCGCTGGAACGCCTGAGCCGCATTTTTCAATCCGAAGGGCATCCGAAGAAATTCGAAAAGACGGAATGGCGTGATGACCGCCATCTTCGGGATGTCCTCCGGCCTGACGGGGACCTGATGGTAGCCGCGCATGAGGTCCACCTTTGAAAAGAAGGACATGCCCGCCAACCGGGCGGAGAAGTCCTGGATGTGGGGGACGGGGTAGCGGTCAGGGGTGGTGGAGTCGTTGAGGCGCCGGTAGTCCCCGCACGGTCGCCATCCCCCGCCGGGCTTTGGCACGATGTGGAGCGGCGACGCCAAAGCACTCTCTGAGCGCCGCACGATGCCGAGCCGCTCCAGCGTAGCGAACTCCGCTTTAGCTACCGTGAGCTTCGTCGGCTCGAGGCGGCGTGCCCGGGCTTAGACCGGTGGCCCGGCGGTGGGGATGTGTTGTTCCACCCCGTGCTTGACGGCCCCCGCCAAGAAGGTGGGCCGCGTGAGGGCCGGGAAGCCGGCAAGGAGGCGGGTGAATTCGTTCACTGCCGGAAGCGTACAGATGAACCTGGCCGGAACCGAACTGCTCAGCAAGCCGCTCGGCGAGCCGCTCGATGAGCCACTCCGGGAGCTGCTCAACGAGGCGGGCAGCGCGCAAGCGAGCGAGCTGAACGTCTCAGCCTGGACAAGCCTTCTGTGCTTTACGTCCACCAACAGGCCATTGGCACAGAGGAGGTCCGCGCCAAGCAGTGCCATAGGCACGTCGGCAGTGACGAACGACCACCGGAAAACCTGCCCTCCGAACCGCAGAGAAAGGCAGCGTTTTCCGTATGTGCGAATGGACGTACCGTTGGCAGCAAGCAGCGCGGGGCCCCGGCCCACGGTTTGCTTGTCGGACGTACCGGCGGGAACGACACTCACCTGCGCTCCCGTGTCGCACAGGTAACGGCACCCGGATAAGGTGTCCGTGATTAACAGTAGGCTGTTTGAACGGCCGGCGCTCAGTGCCACTACCGAGGGCCGGCCCGGGCGATTCCCGACCTGCCGAATGAGCATGGCGGGCGACATTGCCGAGCCTCGTGGCCGAACTGAGGTTGCGTGTTCAAATCACGTCGGGGTCACCAATGAAGCACGGTGCTACGCGCGCTACTTGTATAGCAAGGAGGAAGCGGACAACGCGGTTAGTTCAAAGAGTCTTTATTACAAGAGCTCCACTGTAGCACTGGAGCACTCCGGGCTGCGCGCCCGGTGTATATCCCGCGGCCACGCCTACCCCTCGGGCGTGGCCGCCGCCCACTTGGTGCGCGGAATGATGTCATCACGCCAGTGAGCTTTCGTGTCCGCCACACAATTCCTTAAAAATACTTTTGAAATCAGGTTGGATGGAGGTCAAAAGGGCTGTTTCATTGACTGCTTTGATGCGGCTTCTTGTGGCCAATAGCCTAGTGGCAATAGGGGTCGCTACCAGTGCAGTTGCCATTATATCTGCCTTTTTACTGTATTTTCCATACAATTAATTATACCGGTACCGACGATTCATAATAGTTCAGCAGTTAAGAGGAAGCATCGTTCATTTTTTCAGGAAAGCACCAAATTTGGCACAGATGTAGTATGGACCTATACCATCGTTTTCCTGAGGGGTGCCCAAAAATTCAGAAAATTCAAAAAATCCCCAAAAATGTCCTGGATGCCGTGAAAAAGGGGAGAAAACGGGTATTGATTCGAACTGTAGATTCTGATATTGTGGTCTTGGCAATAGCACACTACTTTACCTATCAGTCACACGGTGTGGAGGAACTCTGGATTGCCATTGGCACTGGTAAAAGCTACCGCTACCTTGCCATCCATAAAATTGCCACCGGCCTTGGCCGCAGGAAGTCCGAGTCTTTGCCATTATTTCATGCCTTCACTGGCTGCGACACAGTGTCATTTTTTGCCCAAATTGGAAAAAAGACAGCCCGGAGGCTTGGGAGGCATACCCCAGCATCACGCAGACCTTTCATGCTCTCGCTTATAGGTCATCTGTGGACGCTGTTACTATGGAACTACAGAGCATAGAAAGATATGTTACCATCCTCTATGACCGGACTACCGAGATAAAGACAGTGAATGACATGCGCCAACACTTGTTCACGAAGAAGGCAAGAACAATTGATCACATTCCCCCAACAGCAGACGCCTTCGAACAACACCTAAAACGTGCATGTTTTCAGGCTGGACACGTATGGATTCAGGCACTTGTGCCCTACCCAGAACTTCCATCACCAGCTGATTGGGGCTGGATAAAAACAGGGACTTCTTGGACACCAATTTGGACCACAATACCACTGATACAGGAGGCATGTTCAGAGCTTACAAGCTGCCATTGTAAGTCGGCCTGTAAAGGCAACTGTAAATGCTCCAGGGCAAATCTGCCCTGCACATCACTGTGTGACTGCGATGGACAGTGCTTGTCATACTACACGTCTGTGCGAGAGCCTCCACCTTTCAAGTGCCCACAATATTTTAAGTTAAAACTGCAACTGTGTGTAACTTTGATTAATTAATACCATTCCATTGTTATCAGAGACCAAAAAAACAATGTGTATCACTTGGAATTGAAATTTTACCTAAAATACTATGAGATTCAAGGAAAATGGAAACACCATGGCGGCCATCTTGAAATTAAAGATGATGGATGCCAATCATTATGCAATTTATCCCATTGGATTCAGAGACCATGAAAACATGGGGTAAGACACTGGAACTGTGGTGTTATCGCTCATAGTACAGAAGTTATTGAGGGAAATAGGTCACAGAGTGTGGTCATGTTGAAATTCAATATGGCGGCCACCAGGGGTCCTGAATTTTTGGGCGCCCCTCAGGAAAACAATTGTATTGGTCCATACTACATCTGTGCCAAATTTGGTGCTTTCCTGAAAAAATGAACGATACGCCCTATTTTTCAGTCTTAACTGCCTAAGTAAGTATAAGGAATTATGAGCAATTAAAGAAGAGGCGAGATAAAGCAGTCAATCTTTGCCATTTTGAGGGTAAACCTCAAACAAATTGCAATATAAACAAAAAAGAGCAATCAGAAATTGCAGGATGTGTTTGGTTGTGTTTGTGTGGTGGTTATTAGCTGCAGTGTTTGTGTGGTTTATTGAGGGTATCAATTTATATTCAATCCAATATGGCTGCCGCACCACGTGACCGATGACGTCAATTTTTTTTTACGTCATCACAAAACGTAGACTGTTCAGACTGGCGGATGAATGCGCTCTACGGAGTGTTTTCTGTTTTTGCAAGATAGATAAGCAGAAGACATGAGTGCTTGTACTGTATGCAGCAGGTCTGTTTGAGAAAGAAAGCAGCAAGTGACTTCACGCCACAAATGTAGTGATGGCATCAACGCAACAAGTGAACATCGTAGAATCAGCATTTCCGGCCCAATCCAGGGCAGATTGTTCACCAAGACTGCCGGAAAGAGTATTGCAAGCATTGTAGAATTGCCTTGGACAAACAAAAACAGCATGATGCGGAAATTCCTGTGCCTCAACGATGTGTTTTGCGGTCAGAAAAATCTACATTTGACTACAAAATGCACTTCCTCTTCTGTGGACAAGGTGCAAGTTTCAAGGGCAGCAAAATGAGTTTGATATGTTATTCCAGATAGAACCGTAAACTTCCATGAGAAAATTCATGAAGTTTGCAAAATGCGGAACGACAAGTGGGCAGAGAATATTTCTTGCCTCCGGTCCTAAATCTATTGTAGGGCCTATATGGTCTAATGGACCACCAAAATAAAAATGCCGCTTTTGTCAAGCCGTTCCCCATTTTCGATAAATATGCTGCTAAGCTGCCTGACTACATGGGGTATCATGTCATTCGTAGAAGTGATTGATACTGGGCTGGATTATCATTATTAATGAGTGTTAAAA
This sequence comes from Myxine glutinosa, assembly GCF_964187855.1. Classification (NCBI taxonomy): domain Eukaryota; kingdom Metazoa; phylum Chordata; class Myxini; order Myxiniformes; family Myxinidae; genus Myxine; species Myxine glutinosa. The sequence goes on along the minus strand of NC_136264.1, from coordinate 94,536,768 downwards.
CAAGCCGAGGTCTCACTTGATAACGCGGCACGACAGAAGCTCAGAGATCTATATGTTATGCGCCATCGGTAGATTTGCGCTATCGACCGATCGCGCTGCGCTATCAATGGATCCATCGTTCGTGCAGGCATCGGTAGATGGCGCAGGCATCGTTTTGCGCCATCAATGGATGCATATCATCGGTAGATAGCGCAGCGCCGTCGATCAATTTACGTCAGGAGGGGAGGGAGAAATGGAAAGGATTGTTTGTAGGAAATAGTCCGAAATATTTAGAAAAACCTCCTTTTTTCGAATTGTTTCTTCTTTTTTAGTGCCATGTCTTCGTATCAGTGTAATGTGTTACGTAAGAGTGTTACCACACGTAAGAGTGTTACCACTCTAGTCTTTAGTGTGCACCCTCGCTAATCCTTCATGTATGCCTGTCCTTTTTTTCTTGTTCGATAATTATTGTATACTAGTAGTTCACCTATTCTTGTGAACAGGATTTCACACACCTGTTGCGTGATCGATCAATGCCTGCGCCATCTACCGATGCCTGCATGAACGATGGATCCATTGATAGCGCAGCGCGATAGGTCGACAGCGCAAATCTACAGATGGCGCATAACATATATATATATATGGCTTCTGTCTATGACAGATGATGCTAAAGTTAATGATGCAATGCAAACCTTCACTGGTGTAGCATACACTACAAGTGACACAGCACAAGGAAGCAAGCCAAACATGCCAGTAGTGTAACTGCAAGGGCACTGTACAGATATTGAAATACCTGGAAGATCGAAGCCCATTCGCTGATGATCCTAACCTACGCAGCATTGCAAGGGGCATAATTGCTGATAATGTAGTCAATGTTGACAGTGCAAAGGAGGTTGAGGATCAAATCCTTGCCAATGTGGTCAGAAGTAACACATCAGAGTACAAATTCAAGAGGAGCAATCAAGCAGTTTCATTGAAAGATAAATCCTACATCAAGATTAATGATGAGTGAGCTGCAAATTCATCCCCAGATTTTGTTCCAGAGCCTGAGCATTTCTGGTGAGAGATGTGATGACGTGCCATTCCTGTTGACGTGTGAACTTTGCAGTGACCTCTAAAATTTTTGAAGCTCCTGCTGTTATGTGACGACAAAGTCATAAGTGTTTGGAAAAACATGAGAATGTAAAGAGTTCCAGAGTTTGGCAGGGGTGGGAAGAAACAAACATCTTAATGGGCCACCTTTGAGTTGCCAATGGCCACACAATAATCATGAGATGTAGTGTCTTGTTGAGTATTCCATGGTCTCGCGAATGGCGGAGATACGCAAGCAGCAAATTATTGGAAGCAGAAACCGAAGTAATATCTGTAGAAAAGAGAGAGCCAACTTTGCGGTGCAATTTGAGCGGGTGGAGTTTTGAGGTCAGATTGGGAGAGTTGACAAGTCGGATTACTTTGGATTCAATTCTGTCCAGTAATTATGTGGAGCTAGAACCTCCCCAGATGTGAGAGCAGTACTCGATACAAGGAGAAACCAATCCTTTATATCGTTGAAGCAAATGTTGAGAGGAGAAGAACCATTGACTTGCTTCGATTTGAATAGTTCAACGAAGATCTCTTGCTTCGCATCAATGTCTATACTCTAGTAGCTCATGGTGGTTGAGTATGCACTTTATTGTACAGACCTAAACTCTTCAGGAATCCACTAATTGAAGGTCCAGGAACAATATTTGGTTGGTAACACATTTGCCACTGACGGCGAAATAGCTGAAATGGCCATACCCCTTTTTGGGCCACGCCCCCTTTTTTGCCGTGACTGTATCTACAGAACCGTTGGACCTAGGAGGTTGCCCGACCACTCAAAATTTGCGCAATGGCCACATTATGGGGGGTCAGTAATACATTTTCATATCCAAAAGTCAATGGTTTTTAAGATAATTGCCAAAAACCGATTTCAACATGTTACGAACTACAATTGTATGATACCACCAAGGCCACAACATTATATGACACTTATACCTTTTGCATCATCCTATTTTGGAATTTACTTATTTGGATTTCTACACTTTTCGCCTTTACTACAGCCACAAAACGTGACACATTTAATGTTCCTGTCTCTGCAAGTGCACGTTTTGGTACTCATACATGCTCTTGGGCATTTGCATGGAGGAGGCAGGTCATCGGGCCTGCACGATACTGGCAGTATCACTGGTGTTATGCCAACGTCCGTTGCTTCATACCCATACTGGAGTGGATCTGGTTTGGTGACGGCAGGAGTTGGGGCTTGCAACCACATCTTACACTGAAGAAATGCTCGCTTTATGTGTTCTCGTAGCGTTGATGAACAGCACACAAGCTGGTTGAAGTCCAGTTCTTTCTTGGAGTTGTGGTACTGCTCCCATCGATATTCATCGAAAGTGGAACAGTCGGTCTTCTTTAATCCAGACACAAGGAACTTTTCAGCATTGCTTGTTATCTGTGGTGACAGTTCTTCTACACCAAACCCTTCCAGTAGGGAGAGATCGATGGATGCTTTCAGGCCAGACAGCTTTGGACCCACCTTGCTGGTACTGTCGCAACCGCTGAGAGCATGAATGGCTGGGAGACACGACACCAAACCGTTGTCCAGTTGATCAACCAACATGTGGACTGGTACAGTTTTCTTTGTTTTCCGGTTACCAAGCTTCACGTACAGCTTTTGTAGTTGCCAGGTTGTGTTGAAGTGGAAGATGAGGTTGACAAAGACATCTGTGTCAGGCGAGTCGACCAAGACTGATTGAACCCCGTGTTTCACAACACCATCATTAATATGGAACATGATTCTGTCGTCGGCTTCTTCTTGGTTGCTTGAGAGCTCTGCGATCTGTGTTTCAGTGCCAGCTAACAGTTTCCTGCATTCACCCCCATATACTCCTCCAAAGAATATTTCCTTGTCCGACTCGACATTCTGCAGCATCCACTTGAAGACATACTCCTGCAACCGAACTTTGTTCAACATTGAGCTCCAGAACATATCAAGATCGACAGGGAGTTTCTGATTGTCAGACCCAATGGTGATTGTGATTTGTTCTGAGGAACTTCGCTGTGCCCGTTCCATTTGCTTGATTGATGATTTTTGATAAACATCAAAAAATAATGTCTATTCTTGTGGACACGGAGCCTGTAGCAAGAATCCTGTTGGAAAGACTCTCAGCCAATTCCCCGAATGTGTGAAGGCCCATCTTTTTCATCGGTAGTTTACGCACAAGTGCCATGAAGTCCACTATTGTCATCTGAGCGTCACTCTTTACATTCCTTGTCTCCTGTGGAAGGCGACTGACAAGTTCCCTGGCTAAGGAGGCTTTATCGGGCTTCTTCAATTTGATGCCATCTTTACATTCAGTGGTGAGGAACTGGGATGTGCTGGTCAATTCATACTTCAGGAGTTCTAGCATGCTGTACCCTCTTTCTCTAGCATAGTCAATGTACCTAACCGTTTCCGCTGCATCCTTTTTCGCCATCGATTTCTTCGCTGTGAACGGAGTAGAAGTACGTTTCACGAAAACAGTCTTGCGGTTGGTAGGGATTGTATCATGTAGGTGCTTCTCCTTATCCTGAAATCTAGTCTCAACAAACTCTTCATAACTCTTCTCACCAATTTCCAGGCATTCAAGTAATCCGTCGACAACCTCCTGGGGAATGTCAGCTCCAGTAGAGATGTTCTGAAGTCTGATTCCAGCGTCGAACGGATTGTTGATGGATTTTATGTAATCCAGAAGGGCCTTTGCACGAACATGGCCAATCTTCGTAGAACTTGGATTGAACTCATGGTGTAGGCTCAGCTCACTGTCATCTTTGTCTCCCAAGTTGCACCATTCCAGCAGCTGTGCCACATGAAGATCTTTCTCATGCTTTAGGAGATTCCATAAGGCTACTGCTTCTTTCTGTCTGGTCATCCCAATGATACCTCCAGCAACCTTGGCGGGTTTATTGTAACACTTCTCGAGTGCCATGTCAAATCCTACTGCACTGCCTTGTCGGGTAGTGTGGTACATCACCCATCCACCATCTGTAAAGCATCTGTAGATACCCGGGAACTTCCTTTGTAGGTCCAGGCAATCTTCAAGGAACAGCGTACCCCATCTGCTATAGTTTGTCCGGCCAAACTTGCTTCTCGGTGCGACGCCATGTTGTTTTATGGGATACCGCTGCCTGCATGCAGGCTCAACGACAAAACACCCATGACCGGAATTTCTAGCCATGTCTAGACTCTAGTCTAGACTCTAGACTAAATTCTAGTCTAGACTCTAGTCTAGACTCTAGTCTTGACTCTAGTCTAGACTCTAGTCTAGTCTAGACTCTTCAGGAATCAAGTAATTGAACAATAGGAACAGGAACAGGAACAATTACGAATAATATTGTAGTTCGTAACATGTTGAAATCGGTTTTTGGCAATTATCTTAAAAACCATTGACTTTTGGATATGAAAATGTATTACTGACCCCCCATAATGTGGCCATTGCGCAAATTTTGAGTGGTCGGGCAACCTCCTAGGTCCAACGGTTCTGTAGATACAGTCACGGCAAAAAAGGGGGCGTGGCCCAAAAAGGGGTGTGGCCATTTCAGCTATTTCGCCGTCAGTGGCAAATGTGTTACCAACCAAATATTGTTCCTGGACCTTCAATTAGTGGATTCCTGAAGAGTTTAGGTCTGTACAATAAAGTGCATACTCAACCACCATGAGCTACTCTAGTACTAAGGAGGTATTGTATAAATTGTTGTATTACTGTAATTCGTTATTATTATTCCCGTTATTATGTATTAGTATTACTTAGTTATTACTGGTAGATGGTATAAACAAAATATTGTATAAGCAGCTAAAACCATGTCCTGGGACTTATAACTCACCCTGTAGCAAAAGACCAATGTAATGTTATACATGTAGTGGTTTGCTTGGAGAAACTGCCTGCACCTCGGAATGCAAATGACAATTGATTAATAAACTGCGCTGTCTTGTTTTAAATTGATGCAATTGTCGATTTAGTTTCAAAATGTAACGATTTTTTCAATTTAAGTGTTCTTGTTTATTGTTTGTATGACGTTTTTTAGAGAGTAAAATATGAAATGGTCATAGTATTGATAAGAACATATCTTGAGATCGAGACCTGCCCTGAATTCTACTTTATGCATCCTTAACATAGTGTTATACTGTGACTTAGCTCACTGATGTATATTACTACACGGGATGGGAAGGGAAGTAGGATGGCCTAGAGTCCCTGTATAAAGAGAGTTGCGCCATGCGCTGACCCGAGATTTCTGGTCACGTGATTTCGTGGCGCCATTTTGTGTCTAACTTCACCGTGCGTGAACGTCAGCTTGGTACGGGAATGTTGTTTATTGCCAAACAAAATGACTGGTTGTTCTGCTTTTGGTTGTTCAAACCAATCTGGGAAATATAAGATGTATAGATTTCCAAGTGATAAAGTCAGAAGACAAATTTGGGAAGCGAAAGTCAGACGAAAGAGCTGGAAAGCGATCGACTCCTCGAGACTCTGCCAGGTAGGCCCACGCCGCTTTATGATCGATGTTCAAAAGCAATTCTATCTGCTCGGTTTTTTTTTGGTTGTCTGTCCGTTGAAAACCCTTTTAAAGGGAAGTGATTTGTGTTTGTTTATAATCTTCAAGGAGCTGACCAAAAATGCATTTCCGTGGGAAGAACCCTGCTCAATTTTTTTCGGGTAGTCCTAGCAGACCGCATATTGTCATTGATTGATGAAATGTCCCGGTACAGTGACATTGCCTGGTCTGCGGTTGGGTAGTCTGCGGGCAATGTCACTGTACTTTTTCAGAGGGAATTAATTTTGATTTTATAGGGGTGGGAAACCCATGGTCCGTTTTGTTTTCAGTTGTCTGTCCGTCCATTCAAAACTTATTCCGAGGCAAGTTATTTTTTTGGTTTAAAATCTTTAGCCTAATCGGCAATCATAAAAGCAATTTTAGGGGGGGACCTGCTCAATTTTTTTGCGGGTTGTGCAGTCATCCATACGTCCAAAATTTGACGAGTTATTGTTTGCTTTGTACAGTGCTCATGCGTCTTGTGGCATATTTGCTCAAATATTTCCCACCCCGGGATTTATGGCCAAATTGTAGTGATGGAAGATTTTGCACATTGGACAATCCCTATATATTTAACCTGGTGACAGCTATCGTTCCCAAAACATACAATATGAGAGTAGTGAACAGAGTAGTGATGAGTCTCACTTGTGAGGAGTGAACGGAGTAGTGATGAGTCTCACTTGTGAGGAGTGAACGGAGTAGTGATGAGTTTCACTTGTGAGGAGTGAACGTAGTGGGATGAAGTGTTGGTCTGGTCAGAGTGTTCTATTACGGGCAGAGTTTTCTTACGGTCTGAATGTATGAATCATGTTCTGTACTGAATGTATGAACCAAGTTTTGTACTGAATGTTTACTGTGTTGGCCTCATCGTGTTCCTGGTGAAATTAAACAAGTTATGGTGAATACGACGTCTTATCTGTGCTTTTCCATATCTGTTCGACTAGACGAACCGTGCACACTGCAGGTATTTTTAAAAGTTTTTTCTCTGTTTAATTACGGCTTGGCGCAGTCGAAAATTAAGTGTTAATTAAGTCGCCAGCTATGAAACATTAATCGATCAGGCAATATCCATCAGAGTTCTGGGCAAGGGTGTAGTAATAAATGAACGTTTCAATCTTACTAGATGCCGATGACGTTTTCCTAATGTCAGAGACAGAAGCTGACTTGCAGCTTGTTAAATCATTACAATGGAAATTGAATATAAATGTCGATAAAACTAAAGTTGTACACTATAGAAATATGGCAATACCACGTACAGAATTTGTTTTAAGTGTGTTAGACTATATGTCGGCTGGAAGTCCTACACCGGAATTGCTCTCGGCACCCTTTAAAAAATATTGGATATGCCCACACTCCTTTCTAAAAGTTATTAAAATTCAGAGAACGACAGCATTGGTTTGTCTTACTTATAATGTTAGCTCTTATATGCAGTGTTGGCTTGTAATATGCATTGCCATACCACTTTTAATATCACCACACAGCTCTTTTTCACGGCAATAGCTGAGTTTTTGACAAAACAAATATCACCTGTATGTAATAATAAGACTAAATATGTGTAGTAAATTTTTTTTTAGCAGGTTTAGAATATATCACCCCATATCGCGAATGTACATGTATATCTAATCCGACACACTTAGACACAAAATGGCGTCCAAATTTGAGTTGACACAACTCTCTATATACAGGGACTCTAGGATGGCCCATGGTAACCAGCCAAGGCCCAAAGCACCCTTAACCCATCCCTGGTTGGATTGCACATCAGTATGTGGTGAATGTAGAAGAAACCACTACGTCAATTTGCCACATGCGACGTTCAATGATGGTGCTGATGGCAGTAAACAATGAGATGATGATGATGCAACCGTCAAGGATTCCCTTTGAGATCATTTACGTGGCTTTATATGGCTTCTTCCTTGCTTCTTGATACCAAATGCTTGAATATCACATCATGTATTTCAGATATCATTGGTGAAATCGGCCTTTGGACTGAGCAAAACAGCAGCACCATATTAGTAAAATTTATGTTGTGACCGTGATCATTAACCTATCCTCAGCAGACTTTTCCAATTAATCTGTTAAATCCTCTTATTTTGCAATTGATCACTGGCTTTGACACCAATACAAATGTTTATGATGAACCCTATAGGCATGAAAAAAAATTACATTTATTGTACAAACAGTTTCAAATGGAGCACCTTGCCACCATTAGAGCATTTAAATTGCATCAGATGTGGCATTAAATGTGAATTGTTGCTCCCAGCTTGCCGGCTCGATGACAGAAGACGCCATTTGCATTTTTGCCTCTTTCATCCCCACACAGTTTAGAATCCCGTGCGGGCAACTTACTAGTATATTCAATTTTTCCATCAAATTTTATTTGAATCAAAGTGATAGTTCTAGAGGTATCCATCAAACTGTTGATATACACATATGTTGAGTGTGATGCACCACAGCAGTTCTTTATCACAGATTGATACAAGTACTACAAAAAAAACATGTTCCACCAAATATATATCAGTAGTCTTTTTCTGGTGGAACTATTATGCCCCTAGATAATAAAAAATATATATCAAAATGAATTATATTGCAATTTTTTTGAAGTTCAACCATACAATGACTAGACTAAGAGGTGAACAACAAAATGCAGAAGCCACATATTCATCATATACTCACAGAGAGGGTTTCCGACGGGGTAATTCATCCCGACTTCTTGAAATCCCACCTGCAAAGACTGGAGAGGGAAGTTTAGCCCAAATCTTGCACATGCCAGCAGCCCAGACCTGATGTTCGACTGGAGGTGTTTTGGACAATAATTTGGCCATGCTGCTGGAGATAACTTACCTACTTGTTGTGATGAAAATGTATCCAAGTTGCGACCCAGGCGCCATTACCGCTTCTTTCCACTACATGGCTATTATAATAACTTAGCCCCGAGTCACGAAGCGCAGTCCTGAGACATTTATCATGCTTTATCCACGTGCATGCTTAGAATGGTAAGGGAACCACTTTTCATGTCGCTTGCTTGCGTGCTTGACTATGATACTCTTATTGCCTATATGCTTGACATATATTGATCCTATGATTGCTAATTCTCTTTCAGATATTGCTGGTGTTCGATTCAGATTAAACTCACCTTCTGAGACCTGTTGTAGATCTGATTATTTTACAACACTTGTTACCTGGGTAATGCAGGTACTGTATTACTGGGGGTATATAAAATTGCCAAAGTATGTAATCATGAATACTGTAGAAGCTGTTTCCCACCCCTTCTTTCTTCCAACACTTTGTTCTTCCAAGACCATAGATTTATGATGAATTTATACTATTCTCGATAAATGACCAATTGACGCGTGTACTGTTTACTGTGATGCATATTATGAACCCATATGCCAAATTTGCAGCTAAGAAAGAAAAACGAAGACACACCAATGTTTCTTATTGCCCAAAGACCAAAACTTCCATGCTGATGATCACATCATCCCAGAATTATTTGCTGTATGGTTGCTACTCATGGAGCTAGCACATAGAATGGATCAGGACATAACAGGGCAAAAGGAACAGTAAAACAGAGTGGGGAAACACCAACAGCAGGATTGAGGGACAAAATAGAGGGAGACTTGGAGAAATAAGGGATGTGGGAAAGAATTAGGGGTAGGGGCGGATGCATGTGGTGGACAAGATGGATGCAGAAACAAACTCTCAGGAAGGAAAGACTGGAAAAGATGAGCTTGGGGGGATGATGAAGGATTAAGGGGGTATAGAAGATCATGGTTTTGGATGGGGATGATACGAGGTGGTGTTGAACAGCTGGCTTGAAGACCTGGAGGGAAGAATGAGATTGATGAGAATGTGGAAGTTGATTCCACAGGCAGAAAAAAATAGGAGCAAATGAGTGGAGGTGAGCAATGATTCTGGATTTTGGGAGTTTCTAATTTTAAAAAGGTTTGTTCTAATTGTAAGTACTGCATTATAACAGACTATGGTGAAAATAATCAACGTGGTTTGTCTTTAAATACCAGGAAGAGGTCACCAATGTTCGAAGCAAGTTCACAGAGGTGGCTCATTAATTTATCCCAGGTGCAAGATTTTGTAACTTCCACAATGTAATATACACATGGTCCAGCAGGATAGTCTACTTAGGTGTACTCACACTCACTTTCCAAGCTGTCTAGCCTGGGTTCGAATCCCGACACAGCTACAAACTGTCATCCTGGTGTTTCACATGCAGGGTGATTCCTCAATGTGTTTGCTGTCCGTCCCTGGGATGGACGTTAAACTGCCGGCATTAGTGAGTGGACATTAAAGATCCTATGTCTGAGGCATTTCATTGACCAACAGAACAATTACAAAATGGTTTCTCATTGATATCATCTGAAAGTCAAAGATTGGATAAAAGGTTAATTTCTAAAGTGCTCCCAAAATTGCCAATGAATGAAAAAAATCATTTGTTTAAACCTATATTTTTCCATGAATAATTTAGCACATCTAAAGAAAGAATCTCCTTTTGCATCAATAATCTTTATTTATTTTTTAAAGACATTATTCCACTTTTCCCTTAAAGAACACGATTACATGCATACAAACCCATGAGCGATGTCCACATGCTTATACACTTTAATATTGCACTAACCTGCACTAAATCAAACCATGTCAGAAAGGCATCTTTTTGGTTAAATAAAACTTTTTGGTTTGGAAGAAGAAGAAGAAGAAGAAGAAGTAGCAGCAGAAGAAGCAGAAGCAGAAGAAGAAGAAAAAGCACTCCTTTTACTTCTTCAGACACACATGGGCTGCCAATTCCATTTTTTTCTTGGCTGGGGACAATCGTGGATGGTTCGTTACTCTGGTGCAGTATAGTCGAATGGCTTATTACCCCAGTAAGCTGGTACTCATTTTGCCGACCTCAGAAGGATGACAGACTGAGCCAACCCACCTGGTATTATTTTAACAGCACAACAAGGGTTCCAACTCAGGACCCTAAGATCTTAATCCAGCCACCTTAACCGTGAAGCTAACAACAGGCTTCTTTGTTGTAATGTCTACTGTAACTTATTATTGCAGCACAAGGAGTGACGAAATATCTGGTTAAAACTCACTGGGCCTTATCATTCATTACTCATAGAAATGAACCATGTGGTTGGTTCCTGAAACAGCCAGCATTAGATTCCACCATTGTTAAACATCAGAGATGGTGACCAAAGCGCAGATCACAGGAGGCACTGAACTACCACATATTATGATGCACTGCGATCGTTATAACAGTTAGATCCGTTTGAACATCCAGAAGATGGGCCTTCCTTTTGCATCTCGATAGGGTGTGGAGTCCAGTGTCTGAGGCAAGCGGGAGTCGTACACAAACGAACCAACTCTTTCAGCCGGGGATAGTGGAACGTAGTCAGGTGGGGGTGGAGGTGAGTAGACCAAAGTACGTCTGGAATGTAAAGGCATCAACTTTGATGTCAGCATGGGTGGTGGTGGTGGCACCAACTGCTCAGGGCAAGTTTTATCTACAACTTCGGATTCAGTGTCACAGATTAAGGGCTGAAAACTTGATGATCCTGCCTGCTTCGTCGTCTTCTGAGAATCGGAGCGTTCAGTACATAAATCTCCTTGAGAATTGTGGGACATCAAATTGCACTTATATCTTTCAGAGTAAATTGGTGATGAGGGAACGTCATGCAAAGCTCTTTCTGATGCGCCAGACAACCTTTGCAGAAACGACGAGCTAACGAGCTTCCCGACGGGTCTTTCCCCATCCACAGGTGCGCAGAAACTGTAGCCAATGTGAGCATAGAAGTGCTGTTTGTCGTGCGTGCTGAGATGCAGTGTCTCAAACCCTCGGGTACGTGCATATTTCTCCGTTGCCTCCATGAGCCGCCGGCCGTATCCACGACCTCTCACACATGACGGCACGATGACAGACTCCACAAAAAGGCCATTGGGAAAACTCAGCACTCGAGACAGCTTGGAATGGCCAATCACCTGAAAGTACATTGGTTAGCACTCGATCAATTAGGCGATGCATATTTCATCCATAAGGACAAAGGTTAGAAATGGTAGAGTCATAAAAGTCTACGTACGGTGAGATTTTTGCGCTGCCCTGTGGTGGGGCGAACGAGGACGAGCGAGAGGGGGAAATCGTGACAAGAGCGGCTCAGGGAGACGAGGCGAGCGGTCGGACTGAGCCTCCACTCACGGCTCAGCAACTCGGCACACTCTTCCATCAACTCGGGAAACTCGTGCAGCGGCACAATTAACTCTGCTTTTCCTTTCGCCTCCTTCTCAATCACCGTTCCTGTTTCGGCCACATCTTCACACGCACCTGCCTCAAGCCCACTCTCTCGCTCCGTTGGTACGGCGATCTCATGGGGACGCTTACCGATATCCATCAATATAGACATATCATGAAAACGTTGAAAACAAACTTCACCTTTTCTGTGCATCGTCCTCCTAAAATGTTATCGCTCTCTCTCTGTATTCTTCTTGTATTGGTAAGCCATTTGTTTGTTCCATCGCCTTTCTTCCAAAGGGTCTGCACATCAACACGTGAAAAAAACAATCTTCAACACAGTATCGCTCAGAGTATAAATTCACAACTTTAAAGTGGAACGTGATCGTCGATGATGAATTTTTTTCCCACTTTTCAGGTTTCAGGTTTTCCACGTAAGCAGGTTCAGCAAATGTTCCAAAATACATATTGCCCTGGAGCTGACAAGTTTGTCTGATGTGTTTCCAGAAGTATACAACACTTCGTTTTTATCAAGTTTTGAGCCTGAAATAAGTTTATAACCTCTTGTAAACACCAATCGGAGCTTTAGAAAGGTTGCAGTACACAGTACACACCAGTCTGAATAGTAAAACGTATTGTTACGGATTTTGTCTTGGGGGGGTATTGTTACGGATAGGCGATAGGGTTATTTCATAGTGCATGTCAGCACAAGCGTGTGTAATCTTTACAATTAAAGAGAAGTGTCGAGCAAAGTGTGAAGAAAGCTCTCGTCTTTGCCACCCCAGCATTTATCCCCTCCCCACATTCTTGAACTTTCCATGACGTTTCTGTCCATGTATGGTGTTTTCCTCTCAGTAAGCAGCCAATCGGCATAGTCTGCCGGCATGGTGACTGGGGGTGACCTGAAGGCTAGCAAACATGCCGTGGGGTGCACGATGATGGCACGTCTGGTACGCCATCCAATCAGCGCATCACACGAGTGTGCTCAACCTGCGCCACTATAAAAGGAGCAACGCAGCGTGAGGTTGGTTCATTCTTGTTCTGGCCTTTCTGTGGTGTTCCTACACTTTGGCTTTGGGTGTTCTGGTTCCAGTTTATTCTAACTCTCATAATGTGGCGTCCTCCCACACAGCTAAGTGTACCCACACAGCGCTCTGGTGGTTCTCTCTCTCTGGTCAAGTGAGCAGAACGTGTGGATGTGGGCAAGGACAATCCCTAACCCTAACCTGCCACTGCATGGTGATCATTGGCACACGAGATAGGTTCCATTCTCTTATCTCTGTCTTTTCTATCTCCTGCTGAGTTCTGTGTTCCCCCGTATTTAACATCCACCAACTAATGTAGGCAGATGGGAATCCCATTTAACATACACCTGAGGGACGGCACACACATTCATGAATTACGCTACCTGTGAAACACTGAGATGATAGTTTATAGATGGGTACGGATTCAAACCCAGCCTACACGGGTTAGAGCTGAGTGTGCGTACCTCAAGGTCATCTTGCCAGCCCATCAATCAGTTAAGGGATTCATTCATTAGGTTTTGGAGTGGTTCCACGTGCCATTGGGTATATATTTTAGCATTTATTTGATAGTTACCCTTGCTAAGAAACTGCTCCAGTCGTACCAACGCTCCGTAAGGGGCATCATACATCCATCAATGTGTGCCGTCCCTCAGATGGACGTTGAACTGGTAATCCCGTCTGCCAGCATTAGTTAGTGGACGTTAAAGATCCCATGGTGCCCTTCACGAAGAGTTGGCGAGATATCACGGCATCATGGGCAAATTCCAAATTCCTACCTTAAAACAACTACCTGGAAAGCAATGGCAAACCACTCAGTATAATTCTTGCCAAGAAACTGCTTGAGCAGCACGGACACTCTGTAACAGAGTATGGTACATCCAAATCAGAATGTCGTGTCTTCCGCATGAGTGTCTGCGTCTTCTTCTTCCTCCCTTCCTCGTTTTATTTTAAATAAACCGTTTGCTAATTAGAACCTGTGTGTGGTCATCAAAGGGAACGGGCTCCATAGTGAATTGAAAATTGGCAGATATATCATTAAGTCGGGCAGTTTTGCATCCGCACATTAAAACGCATCCACACGTGAATTTCTGAAAAAGCTGCGCTCAGCTATTGCTGTCGGCTTTGCCACGGTCGTGTGTCTGAAACGCCGATTTGCACCCAAGTTATCCGGGTAGACATGGAGATCTCTCGTTCCTTACACACATGAAGACGCACGACTTGAAGACATCCAACTGTTACAATATATTTTTCACGGTCGGATAATTTGTTTTTCTAAACCTGCCTGATTTCTCCAAGAAGGTGCATGTGACTTTGGGTTAAAAAACGAAGAGGAACATTCTAAAATGTACGTTCTCTGCTTAATGGAGTGCTCTATTCATACAGTGATATGAAGTGAGAAAACAGATTGAATACAGTAAAAACAAGAAAGAGCAATCAGAGATTGCAGACCCCCGCCAGGATGTGTTTTCAGTGTTTTTTAAGGCTTTTGTGTTAAAACAAATATGGCGGCCGAACCACGTGACCGATGATGTCATCATTATTCTTTAATCCACCAATTTATCCCTAGATTATGCGCAAGAAATTTCATCTTGATCGGATGAAGTTTTGTACTTGTCGAATTATGACGTCATAATGGAGGCACCTATGACATCATCATTAACAGATGTTATTCCACATGGAGAGTTATTTACAATGAGCCATGTCTCAATTTTTTTGATGCAGCGCTTTCGGAGATATCGAGGTGCAAATGTTTTCGGTTTTTCCAAGATGGCGGCCGAACCACGTGACCTATGACGTCATAATTATCATTAAAAATTCATACAGGTTGGGTAGCACCTATGGCGAAAATTTCCTGTCAATCGGGCCAACGGTTGCAGAGAAAATCGTATTTATTCTGTGCGGACAAACAAACACACAGACAAACAAACAATTGGACTCAAATGCAATACCCTCTCCTCAGGCGAGGGTAATAATTTGACTTTTACACTTAACAAAAGCAGTGCTATCGGATTTGTTTACTGTCTAGGGTTCATTAAGGAGGTTGTACACACATTAGAGAAAGGTTAGCAGACAACATTGTACTTTTACATCAATTAGACTTGCTTACCCCACGATTACTGCCCAGTAAATAATTTGCAGACATTTCCCTGTTGGGGGCTGGTAGGATGACTGAGACCTATGCACACTCGCCTTTGACATGTCTCGCTCAGGTGTGAATCTCGACCGGGGTATAAACTGTCATCCTGGTGTTGCGAGTGCAGGGCGATCATAAATGTGTGTGCCACTGCTCGGAAGGCCCTCCACTCAGTAGAGCGCGTATCTCCGCCAGGCTGAACAGTTCACATTTTGTATCCCACTGATAGGCCAAACCTGGACCGGACTTGAACCAAAATCGAATCACTTGTTCTTGTCACCACATCACCCACCTAGTTTTGTCATAACTCATCCACAAGCTTTCAAAATATCGTGCTATATATTGTTTTTGGCCACATTTCTCAATGACCTGGACACTTTTGAAAATACACCAAGATACCCGACATGCTTTCCATATGCGATGTTAGCGCCACATCTTTGGGGTTTGATGGTATGACCGAGTCTTAAACAGGACCAATTGCAAGATCACTAGACCTGGCCTGATTACAATTGATATTGCAAGGAGACGGTATTCCCTGTTTGGACATCATGTCCGCTGCTTAAGTGAACATGCACCGGCCCAAATCCTGGAATTTGCCACAAATCCTTACCATGGTCACCGACCTGATCAAGGTTGGCACCATTCTCGAGGACCCCCCAAGACTCTCTTTGTTACGCAAAAGCTCTCTTGGTTCCCAAGACTCTCTTGATTGGCCTTAGCCCACATGAATGTTGGCAGAAGGTGGAACACCGACAGTTATGGGGGTCGCTGGGCCCCTTAGTTGGGCATGTTAACATCGTATAACTTAGTAGTAGTCTCAATGGTGAACAATCACTTTTAAAATTCTCATATCCAGATTTGGACCTTCTCCAAAATCGAATCAATTCATCCTTGTTAGTTGATACACTCCCAAACTGTCCACCAAGTTTCGTCTGAATCCGTTCATTACTTTTTGAGATATCCTGCTCACAGACATGGGTGAAAACATAATCTGTGGCAGATGCAATGAAACATGTTTACAACAACAACAACAACAACAACAACAACAACAACATGCATTTTAAGGCCATTTTCCCTGCTAGAGCGGGGGTTAGCCTTGCGGTCCCCATGACAATCTTCTCCATTTTGCCCTATTTTCTGCATCTCTCCTTGTTAACCCCCTTGCCCGCATTTCTTCTTCCACCATTTTTAGCCAAGACTTTCTCGGTCTTCCCCGTCCTCTACTTCCTTCTACATTAATTTCCATCACTCTTCTCAACCAGTCACTTTCATCCTTCCTCAACACATGACCAAACCATCTCAACCTGTTCCTCTTCACAGCATCAATCACAGGCAATATTCCCATCATCTTTCGCAATTCATCATTTGTCTTCCTCTCTCTCAACGATACTCCGCACATCCATCGAACCATTCGCATTTCCACCCTTTCCAGCCTTCGTTGCTGCTCTACGTTCATTACCCATGTCTCGCTCCCATAAATCATAACACTTCTCACACATGCAGCATACACCTTTCCCTTCAGCTTCAGCGACACTCTCCTCCTCATCAGCACGCCACTCAGTTCCCGAAACTTCTTCCATGCACATCTCACTCGAGCAACCGTTGCCGAGTCTGATCCACCTTCTCCATTCAGCATGTCTCCGAGGTAGCAAAATGTTTTCACACCTTCCAGCTTCACGCCGTCTCCAAGATCCAACTCAACATTTCCTCCATCTGCAGCTCCCTCTGTGCACACCTTACATTTGAATGTAGCTGCCACACTGGTAAATGACCCTCTCAGACCACTACATTTTTGATGAACCCACTCAGCGCACATTGTACATTGAATGGAGTTCACTCCGACACCCTTCCTGCACACAGCACACGGCCACTTCCCAGTTCTTTCCACCTCACCACATGCTTTACCACTTGCCATCACCTTCGTCTTTCCGATATTCACCTTCAGACCTTTTGTCTCCATACATTCCTTCCACTTGTTCATCTTTTCCTTCAGTCCATCCATACTTTCCGCAATCAACACCAGATCATCTGCATACAACAACTCCCACGGTAAACCCTCCTTTACGTTCTGAGCCAGCACCTCCATCACAGCTACAAATAGTAGTGGACTTAGTACCGACCCCTGATGCACTCCCACCTTCACCTCAAACTCACCACTGTTCCCGTCCTTCATCCTTACAGCTGTGTGCGCTCTTTTGTACATTGCCATCACTACTCTGATCAACCATTCCTCCACTCCTAACTTCCTCAATGCCCATGTCAATACTTTGCGTGGAACCCTATCGAATGCTTTCTCCAGATCAACAAACCCAAAAAACAACTTCTTCCTCTTCTCCATGTACTTCTCCTGCAACTGCCTCACAATGAAAAGCGCGTCTGTCGTTCCTCTTCCTGGCATAAATCCAAACTGCATTTCGTCGATCTTCACTTTCTTCCTTATCCTCCTCTCTAACACCCTTTCCAATACCTTCATTCCATGCTCCAATAACTTTATCGCTCGGTACGAGCCACACTCCAGAGGGTCACCTTTCCCCTTGTATAGAGGAACGAGGGTACTCAGTTCCCAATCCACTGGAATGCGGCCTTCTTTCACCACCAGATTACAGATCTCTGTCATTCTCTTCACACCCCAACTTCCTGCTGCCTTCAACATATCTCCCACAACTCCCGTCGGCCCTCCCGCTTTTCCACTCTTCATTGCTTTTATCGCTTCCTCAACTTCCTTCTCAGTTATCTTCTCTGCCGGTCCTAAAACTGGGTTACTCTCTATGTTGCCATCCCATTCATTCTCTGCATTCAACAGCATTTCCATATATCTTTTCCATCTTCCTTTAATTCCATCTGGGTCGACAACGATTTGTCCCACTTCATCCTTCAAGCAACTCACCCCCATCACATCACACCTCTTTCGCTATGTGCTTTGCAATCCTGAATACTGCTTTCTGACCCTCTTCCGAATCCAAGCGTTCTCCGAACATTTTCCTGCATGCCTCCTGCGCCTTTGCTACCTCTTTCTTTGCAGCCTTCCTGGCTGCCTTATAACTTTCATACCCTGCTGTTTCTGCTCCCATACCCTTCGCCTTCTGCCACTCCTTGAACTTCTTCCTCTTCTCGTCAATCCTCTTTCCAACTTCATCATCCCACCACCATGTTTCCGAGTGCCTCGGTGGTCCTTTTGTCCATCCACATTCCACATACCTCACCAACGGCTCCCAACAGACTAGCTTTCATTGACATCCAACCACTTTCAAGCTCAACCACATCATCCTCTACCCTACTCAGCCTCTCTTTTAATGCCTCCCTTACTGTCACCTCTTTCAACCTCCACACCTTCATTCTTGGTTGGTACTTCACCCGCCAAGCTCTCCTCGCACCTTTCACCCTTATGTCGCAGACAACCAAGTGGTGCTGTGAAACAGCCTCCTCCCCCGGGATCACCTTTGTGTCCCGGAGGTGCCCCCTATCTCGCCTACGCACCATCAGGTAGTCAACGGTTGTCGTCGACCCACCTGACGTGTATGTAACAAGCTTATTATCCTCTTTCTGGAACTGAGTATTACAAATCAACAAATCAGCTCCATCAGCAAACTCCAAAATCCTTTCACCTTCTCCATTTCTCACACCATATCCGTAACCCCCATGAACTCCCTCAAAACCATCCATACTCCTTCCCACATGTCCATTCAGGTCTCCTCCCACCACAACTTCCTCATCTTTCACGTTTTCCATCAGCTTCTCTATCGTACACCAGAACTTGTCCTTCTCTTCATCGCTTCGACCAACCTGCGGAGCATATCCCAAGATGACGTTCACCAAGAGCTTTCCAATCATCATTTTCACCATCATCAACCTATCACTCACTCTAGTCACACTCACCACTGTCTACAAACTCCTCAGAAAACAGGACACCAACACCATTCACGCCCTCCGGGCACCCTTGCCACACAAACTTGTATTTCTGTCCCTGCCTACCCTTCACCATTCTCACACCACTTCCCTTCCATCTCGTCTCTTGCACACAACATATGTCCACTCTTCTTCTGACCAATACTTCCACCACTTCTCCTGATCTCCCTGTCATTGTCCCTACATTCCATGTCCCAAACCTCAGAAACAGATCTCCACTTCGGGCTGCAGCCTGCCCATATGTAGTTGTAATTGTCATGGTTCTCTTTTTGAGGCAATGTTTTTATGGCCGGATGCCCTTCCTGACGCCAACCCTCTTAGTCGCCTCTTACGACACGCAGGGATACGGTGTACCTATTCTAATCCAGGGTACACACTGGGAAACGTTTAAAACATGGAAATTCTGGGGGGGGAGGGCGGCGTCAGCATCACGGCTGCGGTTTAAACATATTCCAACAGTATCCAAACAGAACCATGAAAACCATGAAAAACAATCTGGGAAAAGTCTCCAAGCGAGAACGTGGATTTGAGAAAGAAGCAGCAGAGGCGGAAGAAAAACGAGATACAGGGGGCGGGGCACAAGCCGAGACGAGGAGGAGAGCGAACTAGCACGTGTCCGGGAGGAGAGAAAGAATCAATATAGAATTATTTGTCTATCCGTTTGTCCTGTTTTTAAAAACGCCGGACAAAGGGTAAGATGCATGCGAGAGGCAGGGGGGAGAAAAGAAAATCAAGGAAACAAGCAAATACTATGAAGGAAAGAACTTACACTCACAAAACACCGACAGGGGGAAGGGAGCCCGGAAAGACCAGGCCGCGCACGACGCGCGACGCACGAATAAAAAACGACCAATCACACACAAATCCGCAACAACCACAAAACCAAAACTAAACAGAAACACACAGCAACACACACACAACAAAACAACCAGCGGAAACCCGACAAAGACACGAATGGGAAAACACTCAAACTTCGATGCCGTGGAGAGCTCGAAGCAAGCCTCGTCGCCCGAGGGACCAGAAGTCTCTCCAATGATACATGTTTACAATGTTTGGTAAATGTTGTATTGTGGCGGACACGAAAGCCCACTGGCGTGGTGACATCATTCCGCGCACCAAGTGGGCGGCGGCCACGCCCGAGGGGTAGGCGTGGCCTCAGGATATACACCGGGCGCGCAGCCCAGAGCGCGCCAGTGCTACAGTGACCTCTTGTGAATAAAGACTCTTTTGTTTAACCGCGTTGTCCGCTTCCTCCTTGGTAGCAAGTAAGCGCGCGTAGCACCACGCTTTAATTGGTGACCTCCGACGTTCTGGTCAGCCGTCGCTGACCACCCGACATGGCAACCAACGCGGTAGCAATGAAGCTCCCCGAGTTCTGGGAAGCTCAGGCGGAGATCTGGTTCAGGCAGGCCGAAGCCCAGTTCAGGCTTCGACGCATCACGACGGACGAGACACGCTACTGCCACGTAGTCGCCTCCCTCGGGGCCGGCGCGGCCGCCCGCGTCGTGTCGGTCCTGAGGACCCCACCGGCCCACGACAAGTACGAGGCGATCAAGCGCCTCCTCCTCGCCAGGTTCGGCCTCACAGTGGACGCACGGGCTGATCGCCTCTTGGACCTCCCCGAGTTCGGTGACACGTGACCGTCGGTCCGAATGGACCAACTTCCCTGAAAATGTCTGCTGCTCTTCTTCTGCTCCGATCGGATCATCTGATCATGTCCTTGTTAAAGTGGACATCTCTCTGACCATCCTCAGGGAGCCTGCTCAGCATCGACGAGTCTGGCATTTCACTCAGGCCAACTGGCACGGTCTTCAAGCAGCCATCAATCATCTGGACTGGTCTCCCATCTCTACCACCTCTGACATCAACTCATCCTGGGAATTCTTCCAAAGTAAATTGCTCTCTCTCATGCACAGATTTATCCCATCTCGTCTTCAGTTGTCATACCCTTCCTCCCGTCCATGGTACACGGAATCTTGTGGTGAGGCTGTTGCCCAGAAACAACTTGCCTTCGTCTCCTGGAAAGCAAATCCAACGGAAGGAAATCTCATTTCCTTTCACAAAGCCCGAAACAAGTGTGTGTCCACCCTCAGGAGAGCCAGGAAACAATATCTCTCCGTTCTCAAGACCGAACTCTCTTATCTGTCTCCCTCTTCCAAATCCTGGTGGCGTCTGGTCAAATCCGTTTCTGGTGTTTGTTCCCGCTCCATCCCCTCCCTTACCTCAAACGGCTACACAGCTGACTCCGCACGTGAAAAAGCTGAATGCCTCAACTCTGTGTTTGCCTCTAAATCTTGTGTCCCAAACCCATCCCTCTCTGTACCCACCATACCCATTCGTACCCTGCTGCTCCTGGACTCCGTGTCCTTTCCTCCTGACAAGGTGGAAAAGTTTCTGTCAACCCTCGACTCTGATTCTGCAACTGGACCCGACGGCATCAGCCCACGGGTCCTAAAATCCTGCTCTGCTGCTCTATCTCACCCTCTCTCTGTTCTCTTCACCCTCTCTTTTGCTCAAGGTCAACTGCCATCTGCTTGGAAATCAGCCAACATCACCGCTTTGCACAAAAAAGGTGCAAAAACAGATCCTAGCAACTACAGACCAATCAGCCTTCTCCCAATTATCAGCAAAGTCATGGAATCCATCATTGCTTCGGATATGAAATCTTTCCTCTTCTCCAATGGCTTGATCTCTGATCATCAATTTGGTTTCAGACCAGGTCACTCTACTCTGGACATGCTGCTTCTGCTGTCTCAACAATGGATGGAGGTCCTCAATGCCAAACAGGAAATTAGAGCTGTCTCCCTCGACATATCACGTGCCTTCGACACGGTCTGGCACCCCGCTCTGCTCACCAAACTCTCCTCCTTTGGTATCCATGGAAATCTCCACGCATGGCTGGCGGACTTCCTCTCTAGTCGTCGTCAACGTGTGGCCCTGAATGGGTTTCTCTCATCTCCTCTTCCTGTTCAGGCTGGAGTTCCCCAAGGCAGTGTTCTGGGCCCCGTGCTTTTTCTGGTCTTCATCAATGATCTCTCTGACTCTCTCGAAAATCCTCTCTATCTCTTTGCTGATGACTCCACTCTCTGCCGCTCCATTCCTCTTCCCTCAGATCGGCAGTCTGCTGCCTCCTCACTCTCTGAAGACCTGGACAAAATCACAGACTGGTCAAACAAGTGGAACATGTCTTTCAATCCTGACAAATCTCAAACTCTTACTATGTCTCTCCGAAAAGATCGACTGGACAACCCTCCCATCTACTTTCTCAACAATCCTCTCCAAGAAGTTCTGTCGCTCAAGATTTTGGGTCTCACTATCTGCCATGATCTTTCTTGGGAAAACCACATTTCCAAGCTGGCCTCCAAAGCCAGTCGCCGACTGGGCATCCTCCGTCGTGCGAAGTCCTTCCTCGGCACACCTGAGCTCCTCACCACATACAAGGCTTTCATCCGCAGCTCAATGGAATACTGTTCTCCCCTATGGGCCGGTGCTCCTGCCTCACACCTAGCTCGGCTTCACGCTGTTGAAACCAAAGCTTTCAGAATTATTGGAATCTCCCGCGATGAAGCTATCTCTGAGGGCCTTTCACTCACTCACCGCAGGCAGGTAGGTGGTCTTTCTGTCTTCTACCGACTCCTCTCCGGCCTTGCACCCCCAGCTCTCTCTGTGCTCTGTCCCCCAAATATTCCTACAGGTCGCACAAGATCTGCCAGCAACCCTCTGATGGTTAAACTGCCGAAATCTCGGCTCTCTGCTCACCTTCACTCTTTCATTCCTCTTTTCTCCCGCCTCTGGAACAAACTCCCTCACTCCCTTCAATCCCACTCCTCCCTCCAGGTCTTTAAAACAGCTGTTCACCACCATCTCTTATCTTCCCCCATCCAAAACCTTGATCTTTTCTACCCCCGCTAATTCACCCCAGATCCACCTTGTTTGAAATTCCAACTTCTTTCCTGGAAGTCCTGGCAGTGTCCATATGTTTTATACCTCTCCCACCGCCCCCTTCCCATGCCCCCCCCCCCCCCCCAAAGCCCTCGCCCTCTCTCAGATCTCTCGATGTCTCCATGTCTCTCGGTCTCTGCTCTCAAATGTTGTGTTTGTGTCCTTCCCCCTCTCTCCCCATCTTGTCTACCGCTCCCGATGTTATATGTTTTATGTGTCGGTTTGTCTTTCTGTGTGATTAATGTTCGCTCTTTCACGAGCCTCGATCTTGTATACAAAAAATAATAATAATAATAATAATATGCTGTCGCTCATGGGCGACGAAACCCCGAACGCTCTATTCCGAGCGTTATTTCGACGCCAGCTGCCGGCACGAGTCCGCCTCGCGTTGGCCGGTTCCGCGACGATGGAACCCCGTGCGTTCGCGGCCGACAAATTCTACGCGGCTTTGGACGCGCGGGAGAGTTTCGGTGCGGCCGTAGTGGCTCCCGAGCCCGAACCTCCTGCGGGTGCCCACCCCTGCTCCGAGGGGCGCCTCGTGGTGGCCGCCACGCCCCGCCCCCCACCACCGCGGAAACCGCGGCCTCCGGCTTCGCCGCAAACCTGGTGTTTTTTCCACGCTAGGTTCGGCCACGAGGCTCGGCAATGTCGCCCGCCGTGCTCATTCGGCAGGTCGGGAAACGCCCGGGCCGGCCCTCGGTAGTGGAACTGAGCGCCGGCCGATCAAACAGCCTCCTGTACATAACGGACACCTTGTCCGGGCGCCGTTACCTGTGCGACACGGGAGCGCAGGTGAGTGTCGTTCCTGCCGGTACGTCCGACAAGCAAATCGCGGGCCGAGGTCCCGCGCTGATTGCGGCCAATGGTACGTCTATACGCACGTACGGAAAACGCTGTCTCTCTCTGCGGTTCGGAGGGCAGGTTTTCCGTTGGTCGTTCGTTACGGCCGACGTGCCTATGGCACTGCTCGGCGCGGACTTCTTATGTGCTAATGGATTACTGGTGGATGTAAAGCGCAGAAGGCTTGTCCAGGCTGAGACGTTCAGCTCGCTCGCGTGCGTGCTGCCCGCCTCGTTGAGCAGCTCACAGAGCGGCTCATTGAGCGGCTCGCCGAACGGCTTGCTGAGCGGTTCCGTTCCGGCCAGGTTCATCTGCACGCTTCCGGCAGCGGACGAATTCGCCCGCCTCCTTCGGTTTCGCCGATTTCCCGGCCCTCACGAGGCCCACCTTCTCGGCGGGGGCCGTCAAGCACGGGGTGGAACACCACATCCCCACCGCCGGGCCACCGGTCTATGCCCGGGCACGCCGCCTCGAGCCGACGAAGCTCGCTGTAGCTAAAGCGGAGTTCGCTACGCTGGAGCGGCTCGGCATCGTGCGGCGCTCCGAGAGCGCGTGGGCGTCCCCGCTCCACATCGTGCCCAAGCCCGGCGGGGGATGGCGACCGTGCGGGGACTACCGGCGCCTCAACGACGCCACCACCCCCGACCGCTACCCCGTCCCCCACTACTTCTCCGCCCGGTTGGCGGTGTGGAAATGTAACTCAGTGTAACTTATTAATTGGCACTGGTAACTTATTAATTAACCTGGTAACAAAGCAGATACATTTTACATGCAAACTCTGTTAAAGACGAGTTTGTAAATGAGTGTCAGAATGTGTATGAACATGGTAATCTCTTGAAACACCTGGTCAAGGCCCCAGGCTAGAGCACCCCCCCCCCCCCTGCTGTGTAAATGGAAATCACAGCAGGAGGGGAGCGAGCTGATACCAGGACTTGGTACAGGCATGACCTCGGGGCATTAGCGGAGAGGAGATTAAGTCCAGTTTGGCGATATAAACGAGAGCAAACGTTGAGTAAAGTAGACTTGTCCTCAGAAGCCCTGCCCGACGGAACGATGGAATGAACGAGTACGGCGCTGCGGAAGAACATCAGCCGAACGAAAAGGACCATGGAAAAGAGTTAATCTCAGCCATTGAATAATGCGGTATTATTTGGTAAATGGAATGAAGTGAATAATAAACCAGACCTTTTGTAAACCTGTGTCCGGTCATTGGAGTCCTGTGAGTCATACACAAAATTCTTCCACAATCTGGAGGCACCGCTGAGATCAATTGTACAAGCAAGTAAAAGGTGAGTGTGTCTTGTTTTGTCCAATATGATTTACGAACTTGGAAGTTATGTGTACATACATGGGGGAGCAGGTGGTCTGGGGCGTCTTTGCGCACCGATGCCGCGATATAGGTGGCGTGAGCCATCACGAATGGGATTTCGATAAACGACTGTAGCAATTTATTCGTTTTTTTTTCTAAATGATTTCTGTAAATACGTATTTTTGCGCTGGTTATTAAAGGGCCTTACTGTGACCTGGAAGCAAACGGAGCAAGTGTGCACCTTGCGACCACTTGCTTCCAGGACGTGTAAGGCCGGTACACTCGTTTACCCACCCGCACACGACACGTATAAA
Source organism: Myxine glutinosa (assembly GCF_964187855.1). NCBI lineage: Eukaryota > Metazoa > Chordata > Myxini > Myxiniformes > Myxinidae > Myxine > Myxine glutinosa. Next base: position 94,511,501 of record NC_136264.1, on the reverse strand, counting down.
GTACTTCTTTTTTGCACTTGTTCAAAGCACTCGGCGAGCGACAGGGAACCGGGAAAGGGAATTATATTTATATATATATATTTTACCTCATTCCAATTAATGGTATTGCGACAAAAAGGCTTATATCTTTGGAAACGACTGGTCGGATTTAGACAAATTAAACCTCGTTCGATCAACAAATAAATTCATGACAGACAACCCCCCCTCATGCCGGTCCAGAATTATGAAGAAAGATGGCGATGGGAAAAAAAATTGCATCAAATTTTGTCCAGGTCCATCACTACACGACGAAATGATTGGATTTTGGTTCAGGTCCGAATCCAGATCCGGCCTATCAGTGGGATACAAAACATAAACTGGTCACCAAGGCGGAGATATAATAATAATAATAATTCTGTATTATTTAGTTAACCAGTTTGTGTGAAACCTCAACCTAAATATAAAAATTGATCTGCTTGATGTTAGTTTAAGGGCTGTTCCAAATTTATCCTGATTATGAGAGATAATTACAGGAAATGTGTACTGTTCTTGTTTGGAGATTATAAGACAAAAACAGCAGAGTGGGAATCGGCAGACAATGGAACAGCTAGCGACGAGTGTTTTGTGAGTAGCAACCACTCTCTGGTCGAGGCTCATAGAAAAAATTGATACTTATTGATTTGGCACGCTTACAATAGATATTAATGGCGAGGGTTCTGTGGTCGTTCGTTTTGGCTTTGCGAATGGACCAAACCATTCCATGTAAATAGGAGGGGGGTTCGGTGGTCGTTCGTTTTGGCTTTGCGAATGGACCAAACCATTGCATGTAAATAGGAGGGGGGTTCTGTGGTCGTTACTGCCACGTGGTTTCAAAGTTTTTGTTGTTGCTTGCATGCATGTTTTTTTTGCAAGCACGTACGGGCAAGCACGTACGTGCGGGCACGCCCTAGTATATATAAATAGAGGTAATATTGAGTTACGGAATTAATTACTTTCAACAATGCAAAGGGTGACAAGATATGAGATTTAATGGGATAAATATAAAAGATATTTGTTTTTGCCAAAAAAAAAAAAAAAAAAAAAAAAAAAAAAGTAACCATTAGCTGAGGAGTCACAGAGGCCAAACTTTAACCTTTGACAGCAGACAAATTGTGTTCTGACAGCAAAAGACTTCCAAATAAAATATGGCAGAATAGTTGTTGATAGTTTAGGCACATATCAGAATGCTTGTTGATTTAAAATTTCAAAGTCAAATTTTTACACCTTCAAGTACTGATGAAATCTCCATTTTTCACATGTAGTTTTGTGGAAAAACGGATGAAGGTGAATAATTTAGGATTAAAAAAAAAAAAAAAAATTTTGATGGGTCTAACTGTGGAAAGTGTTATTAAATCATAGGTAGAGGTAACAAGGAAACTAGGTGTTACTAGGAAACGAAAGTATTCAGGTGTTACCAGGAAATAAAAGTAGACAGACAAGCAAAATGAGTATAAAGACGTTGACCAACCAAGATGTTGCATATCTTTGTTGAAGTTCTGACGTTGTTTATTTCAATTATGGTCGGAATTATTGGGATTGCTATTAAATGAGAATTTTAATAGGATTTAATGGGATTTTAATGGGATAAATTGGGAACATTTAAATGTTGGGTTTTGCTAACGTTTCCACAACGTCGCCACAACGTTTCACTTTCGTTGTTGCAACGTTTTGCTCCAACGTTTTGTGAACATTTAAATGTTGGGTTTTGCTAACGTTTCCACAACGTCGCCACAACGTTTCACTTTCGTTGTTGCAACGTTTTGCTCCAACGTTTTGTGAACATTTAAATGTTGGGTTTTGCTGACGTTTCCACAACGTCGCCACAACGTTTCACTTTCGTTGTTGCAACGTTTTGCTCCAACGTTTTGTGAACATTTAAATGTTGGGTTTTGCTGACGTTTCCACAACGTCGCCACAACGTTTCACTTTCGTTGTTGCAACGTTTTGCTCCAACGTTTTGTGAACATTTAAATGTTGGGTTTTGCTAACGTTTCCACAACGTCGCCACAACGTTTCACTTTCGTTGTTGCAACGTTTTGCTCCAACGTTTTGTGAACATTTAAATGTTGGGTTTTGCTAACGTTTCCACAACGTCGCCACAACGTTTCACTTTCGTTGTTGCAACGTTTTGCTCCAACGTTTTGTGAACATTTAAATGTTGGGTTTTGCTGACGTTTCCACAACGTCGCCACAACGTTTCACTTTCGTTGTTGCAACGTTTTGCTCCAACGTTTTGTGAACATTTAAATGTTGGGTTTTGCTGACGTTTCCACAACGTCGCCACAACGTTTCACTTTCGTTGTTGCAACGTTTTGCTCCAACGTTTTGTGAACATTTAAATGTTGGGTTTTGCTAACGTTTCCACAACGTCGCCACAACGTTTCACTTTCGTTGTTGCAACGTTTTGCTCCAACGTTTTGTGAACATTTAAATGTTGGGTTTTGCTGACGTTTCCACAACGTCGCCACAACGTTTCACTTTCGTTGTTGCAACGTTTTGCTCCAACGTTTTGTGAACATTTAAATGTTGGGTTTTGCTAACGTTTCCACAACGTCGCCACAACGTTTCACTTTCGTTGTTGCAACGTTTTGCTCCAACGTTTTGTGAACATTTAAATGTTGGGTTTTGCTGACGTTTCCACAACGTCGCCACAACGTTTCACTTTCGTTGTTGCAACGTTTTGCTCCAACGTTTTGTGAACATTTAAATGTTGGGTTTTGCTAACGTTTCCACAACGTCGCCACAACGTTTCACTTTCGTTGTTGCAACGTTTTGCTCCAACGTTTTGTGAACATTTAAATGTTGGGTTTTGCTAACGTTTTCACAACGTCGCCACAACGTTTCACTTTCGTTGTTGCAACGTTTTGCTCCAACGTTTTGTGAACATTTAAATGTTGGGTTTTGCTGACGTTTCCACAACGTCGCCACAACGTTTCACTTTCGTTGTTGCAACGTTTTGCTCCAACGTTTTGTGAACATTTAAATGTTGGGTTTTGCTGACGTTTCCACAACGTCGCCACAACGTTTCACTTTCGTTGTTGCAACGTTTTGCTCCAACGTTTTGTGAACATTTAAATGTTGGGTTTTGCTGACGTTTCCACAACGTCGCTACAACGTTTTACTTTCGTTGTTGCAACGTTTTGCTCCAACGTTTTGGGGACACTCAAAATGTTAAGTGAATCGGATAAGAATTCAGGAATTATTTCATTATTAGCGATTAATGAAGTACTTATTTAATTAATTACATTGCTTATTAAATTACAGTAATTACATTACAGTAATTACCTGAGGTAATTACAGTAATTACAGTTCCGGTAATTACAGTAATTACAGTAATCATTACAGTAATTGCAGTAATCTTATTACAGTAATTACATTACATTAACTCAGGCACCTTTTGAGTAAGGAAGCTGATATTTGGACATGACACTGACCGAGTGATATGGCTGTCAAGGAAAATTTTGATTTATTGATTAATCATTTAATAAATTAACTCGTTGATTTATAAATGACTTATTTAATTAAAAGTCCTCAGAGACACATCTTCGGATGAAATACTTGCAGATTGGTTATGCTATGAGCCAATTGATTAAGGAAAATATTTTGTGATGGCCATATTGGCAATTTCATGGCCATATTCGTGGCAACTCAGTTAGTGCCACTGCACCTTTAAAATGCATCCCTGCGTTCATTTTTCGATCGATTGAGTTGAAATTTTGAACAATCGGATCTGGACTGTCGTTGTTAACGACTCTAGCACGCACTCGTCCAATCAGGATGGAGCGGTATGGTCCCCGGATCATCACTGCCCGCAGTTTTAATTAATTTTACTTTTTCTCTTGGTCATATAATTTTGAAGACATGCGTGTCATGATAGAGGAAATGTTTGTTCTGTTGAACGGAATAAATGTTGTTTATTTGTGTGGGAGTGTATTTTTGTGTATTTTTGTGTATTTTGGATATATTTTTCACGACTAATTCCAGTTAACATCCTGCACAATTTGCTCGTTTGCTGGCCGAGTCGAAATTGCGTTGAGTTTCTATGGCATGCGCCATTAAAAGCGCTGTGTAATGGTTGAGCTCCCTTTATTTCGTTTTGGTCATGCGGATGAGCAAACAAAGTGACAAATGCTGCGACTGGAGCAGTAAAAGCGATGTTTTTTAAATGGAAACGATTTAATGAGGAATTAAAAGTGGGAGGGGGCAACACCACGCATACCTCTTTTAAGGTGTGTATAAACCCTGGAATAAACGTGGGAGGGGGCAACACCACGCATACCTCTTTTAAGGTGTGTATAAACCCTGGAATATTTCAGCAATCAATACAATGCTGAAACTATGTAAGTAATTTAATGAGTAATTTAATGAGTAATTTAATAAGTAATTTAATGAGTAATTTAATGAGTAATTTAATGAGTAATTTAATGAGTAATTTAATGAGTAATTTAATGAGTAATTTAATGAGTAATTTAATGAGTAATTTAATAAGTAATTTAATGAGGAATTTAATGAGGAATTAAAAGTGGGAGGGGGCAACACCACGCATACCTCTTTTAAGGTGTGTATAAACCCTGGAATAAACGTGGGAGGGGGCAACACCACGCATACCTCTTTTGAGGTGTGTATAAACCCTGGAATATTTCAGCAATCAATACGATGCTGAAATGATGTAATTTATTGTGTAATATGGTCGACCTTGGGTTTGTTTGGGTTTGTTGTTTATTTTTGTGGGTGTCTATTTTTGAGTATTTTGGATATATTTTCACGACTAATTCCAGTTAACATCCTGCAAAATTTGCTCGTTTTCTGGCCGAGTCGAAATTGCGTTGAGTTTCTATGGCATGCGCCATTAAAAGCGCTGTGTAATGGTTGAGCTCCCTTTATTTCGTTTTGGTCATGCGGACGAGCAGACAAAATGACGAATGCTGCGGCTGGAGCAGTGGAAGCGATTTTTGAATTGTTCAATGATTATTCGATATTGTTATGACTTATTGTCAATAGGTATACTAAGTGGCCATGAGGTAGCCTGTTGCTATGTACAGTTTTATTCTATTGTTGATTATACCACATAGCTGTGGTGATAAAGGAAATGTTCGTTTTAAATAGATGATTATGATAGGACCATGACTATAAAATCATGATGATTATTATGAATGATATCATAGGGTTCAAATGCAGAATGCTGCATGAACTTGGGAAAGAACTTTCAAGCCCTATGGGATAAATTGGGTATTACAAGCGATGGAGTTTCAAAATTTAGCATGATTGAAGAAATTTTACAGTCTTATTTCAGGAGTTTTACGAAATTTATATTGCCAAGAGATTTTGGATACTATTAAAAGAAAAATGATGAGATATTTTTCCCAATGAACTTTAATATCTGCCATCCATTTTGGCTGTCTCACGAATGAAGGATGAGTTGCCTTTAGTGGTTGCAAAGAAAATTTGTGGAGACCAGGCAAAATGGGGAAATATGTCAGATATGACCCTAGGACAGGACGGTGATTCATCAATTAACATGAGGTACGAACCAGAGGTGACGGTCAATGGATGGACCTGTCCTGACATCATTGGGGAAAGGGCTTATGCAAGGAGTCATCCAGAATGATTAATTTAATTTATTGATGAATATTGATGAATTAATTGAGATTGAATCTAATTGATTGAATTTAATAGAATAAATTTAACTGAATAAATTGAATTGAATATATTGATTGTTTGATTGATGAAAATGCGGTCTCAAGAAAGAAGCTTTGATATCTTTGCGTGATATTAACAATGTGGAGACAACCTGGGAATATTGAGCAAGGTGGTGAGTTTATATACAGATATATATGTGCGGTTACCATTGTGTGATTTCCCCGTCAACAGAGCGGACACCTGAGGATTCACCCATTTCATACTGACCCTCCGGCTCATCTGCAAATACTGATCTGTGAGATTGGATTGTGCAAAAGCCACGGCTGAGGGAGATTCTCTGGAAATCACCGTGCGAACAGGTGGAGAGACCCTTCCTGGAGGTACGAGTGAAGCTTTAGAGGAACAAACTACAACACATCCAACGCTACTTTGATAAAAGGCAGAATGGGAAATGGAGCCTGCAAGAATACACAAGGACAACCAGAGATTCCACAAAAAGGTACTTGTACACATCATATGTACGACCGTTATGGTGCAGAAGCTATAAGGCAGGTCGAGAATTGGTATTTGTGGACAAAGGGACATGATGAGGAGTTTCCAAGAGATGGTACATTTGAGCGAAGTCGATTGGAAAGATTGGAACAAAGATTGAAAGCCAGGAAGAGACAGAATCTAACGGTAGACTGGCTTGCATTCCATCTTTGGGATGGTGAATCCAGACAACGGGAACAGCAAGAACGGATAACGGAACTAGAACTTAAAATAAAAAGGATACAGGATACAGTGGAGGAGACAAATGCACAACTGCCCTCGAAATTAGGAATGAAAGTCACAGTTGTCCCATCTGATTTCCAGTTGTCTCCCCAAAAAGGACGGTACAGAGAATTTTTTCGTGTTTCAGGAGACAACGAGAGATTGCAGTGGCAACTCAGGGATGTAGAGATGCAGCCCAGCAATACAAATGCACAGGTGCACAGATCAGACGACAGAAACCGGTGTTTCAAGTGTGGACGGATGGGACATTGGAAAAGAGGATGTCCGTATACCAAAAGGAAGACAAGTTAATAGGGTAAACCAAGATCAAGGGTACCAGTGCTGACCGATACCTCAGACAATGATTAGGCCTTCATTGCTGCAAATCCCAAATGATGATTGGCCTCAACAGATTCGATTACTGGACAAACATGAATAACTGTCGATGATTCTTGGGTCTGAAAAGTTTTCGGAGCAAGAATTATTCATTCTTTCTTTTGCTTATAAACAAATTAGTAATAATTGACCAAATGCCGAAATTGGATCTTTTATGTTGGGCACACAATTTTAAATTTACAAAGTTGGAACAATTGCTTTGCAAATTTTTGAAACTAAGTGACAAGAGTCACATGATGATCAGGTGGGAATTTCGGACTAGTGTTCCGCATGATTGATAGGTCAGTGGTCGACTGACATGCAAATGGATGTGTAGTCAAATTAGGATAAATTATGGTGGGAACTGAAAGGGTAATTTCAATGTGACATTATAGGGGTTTTTCTAAGAATAAACTTTTTGGTCTATTTGTGTATTAGCATTTATAAAATTGAAGGACAAATTTTATGAAATTAAAATAAAATTGACACCCATCTTGATCTGTAAATAATGGTTCCAACGCAAACAAATATGCATAATGCATGTGTGTGTGTGTTTTTGTGTATCAATCTTACAAGATTGTTGACACCGACAGTGTGCCTGTCTGGAAATGGATAGTTATATGTGGATGGGATTGGGATATGTGGATGGGATTGAATATCCAGAGAATCCGTAAAATAAAATAGAAATATAATTTGATTATGAACATTATCTCTTTTGTCAAGGGAAATGGAATATAAAAAATTTGATGTGCTGGGTTATGAGCAGCCATTAATTAATAGTAAAATTGTGAGTAATTTTGGGATTCCATTTTTTGATAGAATGTATATGAGAATAACATCTATTTATGGATATGAGCTTCATAAAAGGAAATGAGGAAGTACAAAATCATCCAAATTTGGGAGAGGTCTTACACTGACTTCCCAGAATACTCTGCTCATGGATTTTATATATATAAACTTGAATTTTATCAGCATATAAATTGTGCTGTATGTATGGATGTGTTTTAGGCATAGATGATATGGGAAAATAGTAAAGAAAATTTTGCTGGTTTGAACTATTGTGGGTTTTCAGTTCTGGAGTTTAAACAAAGTCACTGGTTAACAGATGAGAAAGGATAGTAAATAAATTATTCTCTGCTGGGCAAATTAAGTACGATATTACTAAGACTTATGAGAGCTATTGTTCCGCCTTACAGCAGTGGAAAATTATTGGGAAAAATTAGATCCAACATAATGAATCTATAAAAGAATGTGATAGGGATAATATCCTCAATTTGTACTAATTATTTGATTGTGGGTAAAGGAATTAGGTCATCGTAGTGGATTGTTAACAGCAGCCTGAAAATGTCCTGAGAGTGTGCATCCATGTAATCAGAAATCCCAGATGTGTTTTTTACAAACAAAATTTTGGTAGAGGTCTTGTGTGGAACACTTCCTTGGTAGATAAAAAACGGTACTGCATGCTGGCAGCCACTTTTGCGGCCAGTTAGGCCAAACAAATTGAGAGGAAATTGTAGTTAAATACGTAAGTTACACATGGCTATTTGTAAAAAAGGAAATTTGTTGAGATGGGAAACATTTTTTCGAAGGTTTATTAAGGTGTTATAATATGACATGTGGCAAGGCAAACTATTGGATGGGAAAATTAGATCTGGCTATAGAATAAATTTATTGACCCCTTGAAGTTAATTCTTCGAATCATTGTTTCACTGGCATTTTTGTTCAAATTGGAAATAGTTTGGTAGAGCTTTGGTTAAAACCTTTGGTTGCGGTATCTTGGAACGAAATGATAAACCATAGGAGATTGATAAGAATAGAAAAAAAAGATGGACCCAAAATAGAAAGTTGGATTCATGCCCCTCATTGCAAACAAGCACATGGGGCTAAGGTGGACGATCCCACAGAAAATGAGGCTGCACCTAGCAGCCCAGCAGAACATTCAGTGGTAGATAAATGATAGTCGTGATTTACAGTCATTTGAATTACATTTTAACACCCCTTGCATTGATAAACATTACATTTTCAACATGTGATATTCCTACTTGGAATAGTGACATTTATTTGCCTACATGACATACAATTACCTGCTGATATTAATACAGCATGAGTGAAAAAAATGTATCACAACTACACTCATGATCAGGGGATTGAGTTCAACCCCGGGAGATAGGGGGATCAGGGTAAGACAAATAATCTGATTATGTTACATATTAAGGGATTTTCTTTATTTACCTTTTAGGAAGCTTGTTAGTTTGGTATATAATGTTAAATGTCATCGACATATAACTATGTCATAGATATGAATATATACAAGGAGTAGCAGACTTGTTTGTTGGTTTAGTAGTTATATTGGCAATTGTTTTAGTGGTGGCTTGCTTGAAAGCCTTAGTGACGGTGTGTTTGAATAAGGTAACCAACAACACGATGATAACGCATGAAGTGACAAATGAGGAAAGAAATGTGGAACCAGAAAAGGAAGACTTTTATGGCGACATAAATACTGAGATTAAAAGATTAAATCAAGTGATGTTGCAAATGAATACAGTAGAATTAAGATAATGGCATAACGACAATGTTATGAGTTGTGTCAATTACAATATCAGTGAACTCATATCACCACGAGTGCCACACTGTTAAGGGAAAAAGAGGGAAAAGAAAAAGTGGAGAGGAATTATGGTAATAATACATTATGTTTAATTTGTTGGTTTGGGAAAATTGTTGTTGGGAATTAGGTATTCCCGTTTGTGATTGTAATCATATACAATTAATTTTCTTAGAGTAGTGCTAAAATACCTGCATGAGTTAATTTTTGAACTATATTAACCTGAAAGCAATTGTGGATGCTATTCTTAGTTTAGTAATAAAATACATACCTGATTGAATATTATTTGTGTGACGCATATAAATGAATATAACTTTTTGTGTTAAGGAAAAACAACAAATTGTTGAATGTGAAACTGTCGGAAGATATACATGATTATGCTGATTTCATGGTAAGATGCACCCTATCTGATCCAGTGTGTGCGGAAAGCAGATTCAGATGTGACTGAGCATAAAGATAAGACGAGATCACATTTTGGAGGGATTGCTAACGGAATTGGGAAGAAGTTCGAGAAAGAAAATTTGTGGCTAAAAAATGAAGTTAATCGTGGCATACACCCTCTTTCTCAAAGAATGATGAAGACATTCTCCCGTGTAACTTGGAGATGAATGCTTACCTTCACCAAGGAAATTTATGTGACCATTTGCCTGGATCACACTGCAACATATGAAAGAAAGGCGATCACTTACTCTTGTTTGAAGACTTCGAACATTCACCACATCAGAAGTTGCAGGACAACGACATTTTACCTGCAACCTCTGTGAAATGCGGGGACATATGTTATTACTTCACCAACGTCCGGGGAACCAGCATGGAGCTGCAAAAACGGCTGTGCCCTTGTCACAACAGCTGTGCACGATTCTGCTGGTTGCTCCTGGTAAGGACCATGAATGACCTGAACACCATGGTCCCAACATCAGTGTGGATGCATCCGGCATCCCTGTTCCACATCTTGCTGGCCAATCAACGTCACACCAATACTTGCTGCCCACTCACAATGAGGGAGGAGGCAAGTCGACTACAACTGGGTGAAGGCCTTGTTCAAGGAATCATTATGGTTCACAGCAAAAAAGTGGCAAGAATGCTACATGGAGAGAAGGGTCAGTCTATGACTCCGCAGTGTTACCACAACAGCGAAATCCTACATGAAGTAGTGCAGGAGCTATGAAGACATTAGGAGAAAATGTTTCATACCTGGATTCAAACACAAGTGATCAGCCCTTCCTTTCAAACAAAGTCAACATTTGTGTGGAGGCAAACGTTTTTTGCCAGATGGTGCAGATGCTTTACAAAACTTGAAAATGAAGTGAAATTGTTGTATCTTGGTGATGGTGAAGTGTTGTTTTGAAAATATATTTGTGATGCAAATGCAATAGATTGAACAATATGGAAGGAGTCAATGACCAACGAAATGTTTTGTGATTCTTGCAGGATGACGGTGTATGCCTAAGGGAATTTGATTACCAAAGTTATGATTATTTACTTATACTTGTAATGATGTTTACTTGTAGTGATTGACTGTTTACTTATATTGATGTTTAGATTAATGGTTAATATAAACAAAAACAAAAAAATGAGGGAATTGTGGAAATGTAACTCAGTGTAACTTATTAATTGGCACTGGTAACTTATTAATTAACCTGGTAACAAAGCAGATACATTTTACATGCAAACTCTGTTAAAGACGAGTTTGTAAATGAGTGTCAGAATGTGTATGAACATGGTAATCTCTTGAAACACCTGGTCAAGGCCCCAGGCTAGAGCACCCCCCCCTGCTGTGTAAATGGAAATCACAGCAGGAGGGGAGCGAGCTGATACCAGGACTTGGTACAGGCATGACCTCGGGGCATTAGCGGAGAGGAGATTAAGTCCAGTTTGGCGATATAAACGAGAGCAAACGTTGAGTAAAGTAGACTTGTCCTCAGAAGCCCTGCCCGACGGAACGATGGAATGAACGAGTACGGCGCTGCGGAAGAACATCAGCCGAACGAAAAGGACCATGGAAAAGAGTTAATCTCAGCCATTGAATAATGCGGTATTATTTGGTAAATGGAATGAAGTGAATAATAAACCAGACCTTTTGTAAACCTGTGTCCGGTCATTGGAGTCCTGTGAGTCATACACAAAATTCTTCCACAGCGGGGATGTCCTTCTTTTCAAAGGTGGACCTCGTACGCAGCTACCATCAGGTCCCTGTCAGGCCGGAGGACATCCCGAAGACGGCTGTCATCACGCCATTCGGGCTTTTCGAATTTCTTCGGATTCCCTTCGGTTTGAAGAATAGGGCTCAGGCGTTCCAGCGCCTAATGGACAGCGTCTTGCGCAGCTTGGATTTTTTGTACGTCTACCTGGACGACATCCTCGTCGCCAGCGCGTCCCGCGAAGAGCACCTTCATCACCTCCGCACGCTCTTCGAACGTCTGGGCCAGCATGGCCTCATCATGAACCCCGCCAAGTGCCGGTTCGGCGTCGCCGAAATCGACTTTTTGGGGCACCGCGTCACCAGGCACGGGGCCGTCCCCCTACTGGCCAAGGTGGAGGCGGTGAAGGGGTTTCCGCGCCCCCGCACGATCAAGGGGCTCCAGGAGTTCCTGGGCATGGTAAACTTTTACCATCGGTTCCTGCCCCGCATCGCCCAGCTCCTGCGCCCCTTACACGAGGCCCTTCGAGGGAAGCCGGGCAAAGGTGACGTTACCTGGACCGAGCAGATGGACGCGGCGTTCTCGGGCGCGAAGCTCGCCTTGGCCAACGCCACCATGCTCGCGCACCCGGCGCCCGATGCACCGATCGCCCTCACCTCCGATGCCTCGGACTACGCGGTGGGCGCGGTGTACGAGCAATGGGTGCGTGGTGCCTGGCAACCGCTGGCGTTCTTCAGCCGGCAGCTTCGCCCGCCCGAACGCCGCTATAGTACCTTCGACCGCGAGTTGCTTGGGCTTCACCTAGCGGTCAGGCACTTCTGCCATCTGCTCGAGGGCTGTGCGTTCACGGCCTTCGTCGACCACAAGCCGCTGGTTTTCGCGATGGGCAAGGTCGCCGAGCCGTGGTCGGCCCGGCAACAGCGTCACCCCACGGCCGTGTCCGAGTACACGACGGACATCCGGCACGTCGCGGGAAAGGACAACCCGGTGGCCGATTGCCTTTCCGGGCCGTCGCCCACGCAGTCCACCTTGGCGTCGACTATGCCCGGATGGCGGCGGACCAGGCCGCCGACCCCGGGGTCCAGGCCCTGCGGACTGCAGTCACGGGCCTCCGCGTCACCGAGGTGCCCTTCGACGGCGCGGGCACGGCCCTCGTTTGCGACGTCTCCCTCGGGCGGCCTCGCCCCATCGTGCCCGCAGGCTGGCAGCGCCAGGTTTTTGACGCCATCCACGGCCTGTCCCACCCGGGCACGAAGGCCTCCCAGAGGTTGCTCGCCGACAAGTTTGTCTGGCATGGCCTCCGGAAGGCCGTCCGCGGCTGGACCAGGACGTGCCTCGCGTGCCAGCACGCGAAGGTGCACCGGCACACCTAGGCCCCATTGGCCCCGTTTACTGTGCCCAAACGTCGGTTTGACCACGTTCACGTGGACCTGGTGGGACCTCTGCCCCCCTCGCGGGGTTTCACCCATGTCCTTACCATGGTGGACCGCACCACCCGGTGGCCGGAGGCCGTGCCTTTGGCGGCGACGACGGCGGCAGACGTCGCGCAGGCGTTCATCGCCACCTGGGTCGCCCGGTTCGGCGCCCCCTCGGACATCTCGTCCGACCGCGGCCCCCAGTTCACCTCGGAGCTCTGGGCCACGGTCGTGCGGGGGCTCGGGGTCCAGCTGCACCGAACCACGGCCTACCACCCCCAGGCCAACGGCCTGTGCGAGCGGTTCCACCGCTCGTTGAAGGGCGTGCTCCGGGCCACCCTCCGCGATGGCGGCTGGGTCGACAGGCTCCCCTGGGTCCTGATGGGCCTCCGGACGGCGCCCAAGGAGGACCTGCGCGCATCCACGGCGGAGTTGGTCTTTGGACAACCGCTGCGGGTGCCGGGCGAGTTCCTCCGCGACCCCACGGCACCTTGGTCCGCGGCGCAGGAGCGCTCCGCGCTGCAGGAGACCGCCCGGAGGTTCGCCCCGGTGCCGACGGCGCACCACGGGCACCCACCCACGCACGTCGCCCCGGAGCTTCGCACCGTGGAGTATGTCTTCGTCTGGCACGACGCCCACCGGACACCACTGCGGCCCCCGTACGACGGGCCTTTCCGCGTGCTGGAGACCGGGGTGAAATACTTCACCTTGGACATCGGCGGTACTCCCGACCGCGTCTCGGTGGATCGACTCAAGCCGGCGCACCTCGACGTGGACCACCCACCGCCGGTGGCTCGGCCCCCGCGTCGGGGCCGCCCCCCGGCGGGCGGACCCCCGGCACCGCCCTGCACCGCCGGCACGCCACCCCCCGGTCCTGCACCCATCCCGGGTACAGCCGGGGGAATCCCAGCTGGCATCCCTGCACCCCGGACGCCGCCGGTCGCCAGAGGGCGCTTCGGCCCGGGTCATCCATTTGCCCCGCAAACTAGCCCTCCAGGTGCGCGGGAATTCTGGGGGGGCGCGTGTGGCGGACACGAAAGCCCACTGGCACCAAGTGGGCGGCGGCCACGCCCGAGGGGTAGGCGTGGCCTCAGGATATACACCGGGCGCGCAGCCCGGAGCGCGCCAGTGCTACAGTGACCTCTTGTGAATAAAGACTCTTTTGTTTAACCGCGCTGTCCGCTTCCTCCTTGGTAGCAAGTAAGCGCGCGTAGCACCGCGCTTTAGTTTTATATTTTACAATAATTTGTCTATATATTTTGTAATTTTTAGGTCATCTCAATTTAGATTCTCGAAGAGATTACATTATAAAATGGATCGGATGTCCGTCCGTCCATTAACCTTTTGCTATTTGTGCTACTCCTCTCTTATCAAACGATATATTGCTCTGAAACTTGACACATCGTTACAGGACAGTTTCCCTCTACCAGTCCCTTATTTACCAACCGATTTCTCTGAAACCTGATGTAGTCCTCTATTGTCCGCAGGATCGTTTGGTCTTGGAGTCTTCGATTTCGGATCATTGAGGCTCCCAGGGGTGCAGGGGGATGGGTGGGGGGTGGGGGGTGGGGGGAGGATCACAATGGGGTAAAAGACAACGCCCCCATCCCTCCATTAGGCCAGATAAAAAAAATGAGTTGGTGATCGTCCTTTTTTCTCAAAAGTTTGGGTAGGGAGGGAGGTTTTTATTTTTATTTTTTATTTTTTTTTCCTACTTTCCATTGAGTTTTGTTGACATGGAAAAATATGAAATAAAGACTCCTTTCTCCTCAAAATGATTTAATTTCTTCATTCATCTCACAGATTTACAGACATTGCCCAAATCTCTATGAAACACAGTGTTTGTGTGATTTTGGATGATGTTGAATGTCCTAGCTGAGCTTGGTAGTGAAAGGGCAAGACACCTGTTCATGTATATACACCATGACATCGGAAAAACAGATAAACACCATGCCCTTGGCACCTTGAAACTATTGAGCATGTTGAACAAGATTTCTGCCACGCTTTGGTACTGGCTTTGCAGTACAAATGTTACATTGAGGGTATTGCCCTGCCTTTTCAACCAAATTCTCCTCAGTACCACAGTGGATGCAGAGCATTTCATAGCCAGCAGAGTCGTATGCTAGTTCTATAGCCATAGGGGAAGCACAGTTCAGATTGGCACGAACATAAAGATCAGCGAGTCTGGTATCCTGTTCAGGATCGTCATCACCATTGTTGTTCATCTCCGTGAACACACTTCCACAGCTGTAGAGAATGGTGTCCATAGCAGCACGAATCGATAGATTTCAGCGGGAAAAATCTCACACAATAGCCGCCATGAATGGCTAACATAAAATGGGTGTAGTTGCCCGAGGCACTTGCGACGCTCTGCGCAGCACGCACTGCGCATGCGGTGCAGAACGGCGCCAAATTTGACTGTGAAAAGATCGTTTTTGAATGATTTTTTTCAAAATAAAAAATAAAAAAAGTTTCGGGTCGGGTGTGTTTCGTAGGGTCGGGCGGGGACGATCACCAACTCATTTTTTTTTTCTGGATACCACCAAACAAAAATATATAGTGCGAGTACTGTACATACAGTAGATAGTTGGACATCTATCAAACGTCATACAACCTGAAAAAGTCATGCATTCCATTCTCGGGTCCCATATTCCGAATCATGTCTATAAATCTATCTAGTAAGAGTCAAACTCATAAGGATAGTGTGAAATATTAATTAAAACGGCGAGGCCTGTCAGACTCGGTCAGTGTCACTGTCAACCTCATGTCCACTCGAACACAAAATGACTTCCTACGTTCTCGGCGTCGATTAAAACTTCAAAACCTTATACCGAATTATTTCGCGTAAATCTTGTGAACTCGGTTTCGGAAATCACAAAAAAAGTTAATTTTTTTTTTTAAAGCATAGTGCCTGTTTCTTTCACATGTCCTTAGTGCTTACCACGGCAGGATATGACGTATCATCCAGGAAACACTCGGCAGGTCAAGGTGTGGATTAATTTTATTCAGCTCGATCTTCCAGAAATATACGTTAGACCGAGCTCTGAGCATCAAAAATGCTCTTTTGTAGAGTATTTAACACAGTAAACGTATGAGGGAGACCAGCTCCGCAAATAAATCCACCAAGTTACACCGCCCGGTACGGGCTGAGAAATAGGATGGAGGAATGGGTTTGCAATAATCAAGTAAAGGAATCCAGAGTTATACAATAGTAACGTTTAATTTACTAATTTATCCACAAAATGTAATTCCAACAACTTCCTTCAATTTAAATTATTCGTTCGTTTGCAACACAAGGGTTCCATCATTGGCTGAGGGTGCATCAGCTTGCTGCACAAATATTGGTGGTGCCTTCATATTGAATATGGATTTTCTCAATCTCAACTACAACCAGTTTTTTTTTTTAGCGAATATCTCTTGGCCTCAGTTGTAAATTTAAAAGGTTGCTTTTTTATTTGTGGTATTAAATTGTTGACACCATTCTTACAGAAGGTCGTCAAAACCTCTGCCTTATCTGCGTACGTAATAAGTATATGGATTCTTATGGACTTGAACAAATCAAATATTGCCTGCGTATTGCAAAACGTTCCTGTCGGATTAACTTTTATTTCTCATTCTGTTGCTCCTGTTTTTATTTTAATATTTTCAATCAAGTGACACAAGTCGACTTTTGAGTAAAAATAAGGACGGCAGCGGTGACAACAACAACAAACAACAACAAACAACAACAACTCCATGTGAACATAAAAAGGCTTCACCTGTGCATAGATGTTAGCAATAGGCGTGGTGCAATAAGTTGAAGCAGCATTTAGAATTATCCAGAATGGGTACTGTTGACCGGGTATCCCACCAGCACGTTGGGTCTGCTCTTCTGAGTGACGTGGAAAATGATTATTTGTTTTACTTCTTCAACGAGGGGTCACTGGTGAGTATCTTTGTTAACGTTGTTTGTGATTAATTACACAGGTATTTGAAAATTACACAGGTTTGAAAAGAAATAAATTCCTGAGGTCAAGGTCTTTTTAGTTCTTTTATAAGTTTTGCATGCTGAATTCAAAAATGTAACTCATTTTGCTCAATCAGGTCAGGTTTTTGTGCTATCTCAATTGTAAAAATAAAAAAAACAAATAAAAAATAGATAATTCAAAAATCGTTATGAAATTAGCAAGTGTGGCGGACACGATGGCTCGCTGGCGCGATGACATCATTCCGCGCACCAGGAGGGTGTCGGCCATGCCCGAGGGGTAGGCGTGGCCTCGGGATATACACGGGGCTCGAGCACGGCAGTGCCATAGTTTGATCCTTGGAATAAAGATGCTTTTGATTACATACGTTGTTGCTTCCTTTATTGGCAAGACAAGTCGTGCGCATAGCACCGCACTACATTGGTGACCTCCGACTAGTTCAGCCTACGCTGAACCTACAGAACGCGCCATGACGAGTAGCAACGCGGTAGCGGTGAAACTCCCTGAGTTTTGGGAAGCTCAGGCGGAGATATGGTTCATGCAGGCCGAAGCCCAGTTTCAGCTTCGTGGCATAACGGTGGACGAGACACGCTATTTCCACGTCATCACCGCCCTCGGGCCCGGCACAGCCGCCCGAGTCATGTCCATCCTGCGGAACCCACCGGCCGACCACAGGTACGAGGCACTCGAGCGTCGCCTCATCGCCACGTTCGGCCTCACAGAGGACGAACGGGCCGACCGTCTCCTGGACCTTCCCGACCTCGGCGACACGCGACCATCGGTCCGAATGGACCACATGCTGTCGCTACTGGGGGACAAAGCACTGGATTTTTTATTCCGGGCGCTTTTTACGCCAGCTACCGGCCCAGGTACGCCTCGCGTTGGCCGGTTCCAAGACAAAGGAAACCCGCGCGGTGGCCGTCGAGGCCGACAATTTTTCGCGGCGTGTGACACGCGGGCGAGCTTCGGTGCGGCCGTCGTGGATCCCGGGGCTGACGCTGATGCTGATGCACCACTCCTCGGGGTTCCCGAGGCTGATGCACACCACGTGGCCGCCGCCACGCCCCGCCCACCACCACCGCGAAAACCGCGGCCTCTGCCTTCGCCGCAAACCTGGTGCCATTTCCACGCCAGGTTTGGCCACAAGGCGAGGAGTTGTCGCCCGCCGTGCTCGTTCGGCAAGTCGGGAAACTGCCAAGCCGGCGCTCGGTAGCGGCCCTGAGCGTCGGCCATTCCGGCAGCCTTCTTTTTATAACGGACACCTTGTCCGGGCGCTGCTTCCTATGCGACACAGGTGCACAGGTGAGCGTTATCCCTGCCTCTACGTCCGACAAGCGAACCGCGGGCCGGGGCCCCACGTTGCTTGCAGCCAACAACGGAACACCCATACGCACGCTCGGGAAGCGCTGCCTCCCTGTGGTTCGGAGGGCAATGCTTCAAGTGGTCGTTCGTAACCGCCGGAGTGCCCATGGCATTGCACGGTGCGGACTTCCTCTGTGCAAACGGGTTGTTGGTAGACGTGAAGAACAGACGCCTCATCCAGACCGAAACGTTCAGCTCGCTTGCTTGCGCGCTGAGCGGCTCGTTGAGCGGCTCACCGAGCGGCTTGCTGAGCGGTTCGGTCCCGGCGAGGTTGGTTTGTACGCTTCCGACAGCGGACGAGTTCACCCGCCTCCTCGCCAGTTTCCCGGCCCTCACGTGGCCCACCTTCTCGGCGGTGGCCGTAAAGCATGGTGTGGAACATCGCATACCCATCGTCGGGTCACCGGTCTATGCACAAGCCCGCCGCCTTGAACCGACGAAGCTCGCGGTGGCGAGAGCGGAGTTCGCTACGCTGGAGCGGCTGGGCATCGTGCGGAGCTCCAAGAGTGCTTGGGCGTTGCCGCTACACATCGTGCCGAAGCCTGGCGGGGGATGGCGGCCGTGCGTGGACTACCGCCGCCTCAACGATGCCACCACCCCCGACCGTTACCCGGTCCCCCACATACAAGACTTTTCCACCCGGTTGGCGAACATGTCCTGCTTCTCTTGGGTGGACCTCATACGCGGCTACCACCAGGTCCCCGTCAGGCCGGAGGACATCCCGAAGACGGCCGTCATTACGCCATTCGGCCTCTTTGAGTTCCTTCGGATGCCCTTCGGTTTGAAGAATGCGGCTCAGGCGTTCCAACGTCTGATGGACAGTGTCTTGCGCGACCTGGATTTCGTCTATGTCTACCTGGACAACATCCTCGTCGCAAGCGCGTCCCGTGAAGAGCACCTCCGCCATCTCCGCACGCTCTTCGAACGCCTGGGCCAGCATGGCCTCATCGTGAACCCCGCCAAGTGCCGGTTCGGCGTCGCCGAGATCGACTTTTTGGGGCACCGTGTCACCAGGCACGGGGCCATCCCCTTGTGAGCAAAGGTGGAGGTGGTCAAGGGGTTTCCGCGCCCCTGCACAATCAGGGGGCTCCAGGAGTTCCTGGGCATGGTGAACTGTTACCACCGTTTCCTGCCCCGCATCGCCCAGCTCCTGCGCCCCCTGCACGAGGCCCTCCGGGGGAAGCCGGGCAAAGGTGACGTCGTTTGGACCGAGCAGATGGGCACGAAGCTCGCCCTGGTTAACGCCACCATGCTCGCGCGCCCGATGCACCGATCGCCCTCACCACCGATGCGTCAGACTACGCAGTGGGCGCGGTGCACGAGCAATGGGTGCGTGGAGCTTGGCAGCCGCTGGCGTTTTTCAGCCGGCAGCTTCGCCCGCACGAACGCCGGTACAGTACCTTTGACCGCGAGTTGCTTGGGCTTCACCTGGCGGTCAGGCACTTTCGCCATCTGCACGAGGGCCGTTCGTTCACGGCCTTCGTCGACCACAAGCCCCTGGTCTTCGCGATGGCCAAGGTCGCCGAGCTGTGGTCGGCCCGGCAGCAGCGTCGCCTCTCGGCCGTGTCAGAGTACACGACGGACATCCGGCACGTCGCGGGGAAGGACAACCCGGTGGCAGATTGCCTTTCCCGGTCCGTCACCCACGCGGTCCACCTCGGCATCGACTATGCCCGGATGGCAGCGGATCAGACCACCGACCCCGACGTCCAGGCCTTGCGGACCGCCGTCACGGGCCTCCACATCACCAAGATGCCGTTCGACAGTGTGGGCACGGCCCTCTTGTGCGACGTCTCCCTCGGGCGGCCTCGCCCCATCGTGCCCGCGGGCTGGCAGCGCTGGGTTTTTGACGCCATCCACGGCCTGTCCCACCCGGGCACGAAGGCCTCCCAGAGGCTGGTCGCCGACAAGTTCGTCTGGCATGGCCTCTGGAAGGTCGTCCGCGATTGGACCAGGACATGCCTCGCGTGCCAGCGCGCGAAGGTGCACCGCCACACCCAGGCCCCGTTGGCCCCGTTGACGGTGCCCGAACGTCGGTTCGACCACGTTCACGTGGACTTGGTGGGACCTCTGCCACCCTCGCGGGGTTTCACCCACGTCCTCACCATGGTGGACCGCACCACCCGGTGGCTGGAGACCGGGGCGAAGCACTTCACCCTGAACATCAGCGGTACTCCTGACCGCGTGTCCGTGGACCGCCTCAAACCGGCCCACCTCGACATGGACCACCACCCGCCAGTGGCTCAGCCCCCCGGCGGGCGGACCCCCGGCACCGCCCAACCCCGCCGGCACGCCGCCCCCTGGTCCCGCACCCATCCTAGGGGCAGCCGGTGGCATCCCGGCATCCCAGACACCGCCAGCCGCCAGAGGGCGCTTCGGCCGGGTCATCCGTTTGCCCCGCAAACTGACCCTTCAGGTGCGCGGGAATTCTGGAGGGGCGCGTGTGGTGGACACGATGGCTCGCTGGCGCGATGACATCATTCCGCGCACCAGGAGGGTGTCGGCCATGCCCGAGGGGTAGGCGTGGCTTCGGGATATACACGGGGCTCACAGCCCCGAGCACGGCAGTGCTATAGTTTGATCCTTGGAATAAAGACGCTTTTGAATTCATACGTTGTTGCTTCCTTTATTGGCAAGACAAGTCGTGCGCATAGCGCCGCACTGCGCAAGTTTATTTTTTTTAAATAGACAAATTTACAATGTTCAAAGTATTTTATTTTATTTTATGGTACACGAGTACAGTTAATGTGGAAGAAAGGGCTTTCTCAGACTGTTTGTGTTCTACAGCTGGAACGTCTCGAGGCTCCAGCATTAGTCCGCGAGCATGTTCACATCCCAGAGGCCCTGGTACCTCTCTTCCATCACTCGAATATCCTGGTGGAAGCGCTCTCCTTGCTCCTCGCTGACATCACTGCGGTTGTCTGGAAAGCAGTCTAAATGCGAGCTGAGAAAATGCTTCTTTATGGACATGCGTGCACCAAGACTCTTGGCAAGAGCCTGGAAACTCTGCAGGAGCGCCTCGACAACACGTTCGTACTCTGGACCTCGGTAGTTGCCCAGAAAATGGACTTGAATGCGAGGCAGACATTGATGTCATTGTCCTCCAGACTTTCGTCGAATTGCGCATCTTTCATTAGCTCCCTGATCTGGGGGCCGTCAAAAATACCTGCTTTGTTTGCCCTCACTGATGCGTGGAAATGTCTGATTCAGGAAAGCGAAAGATCAGCCTTTGTTGAGTGCTCTGAAAAAATTCTTCATTATTCCGAGCTTGATGTGCACAGCGGAAGTAGAATCTTCTGCGGATTCACGAGAGGGTGTGACAGAACGTTGTGCGAACCTCATTCCAGGCCAGGTCTTGTTGGCCAGTCGCGTTGTACGTAGTGTTGCTCGTCTGCTCGGCTGTCCCACAGATAGAGAAAACAGGGGTATTTGGTGTAGCCACCTTGTAGACCCAGCACTATGGCTATAACCTATAAAAAAGTTTATTAAATACGACTGGTGTCAATACTGAGTATGGTATCACATCACTACCAGAAATACAAATATTTAAAATTGTTTAAAATACTGTATAAAATATTTCACTTTTTCTTAGATTTTACTTTTAAAAAGTACCTAGGTTGACACCAACATACCTTTAGGTGTCCGCATATCATCCAATTGTGATGTTTTGTACTTAAAAGCAGTAAGCAAAAGCTCCATGTTATTATAACTTTTAGTCATCTGCACCGAGTGACCCACTGGAACAGACGTGACCTTGTTACCATTGTAGAGTACTACTTTCAACCTTCGGCTCGAGTCTACGAAGAGCCGCCATTCTGTAGGGTCAGGGCCAGTGCTACCATTAGGTCAACTAGGCTGCCGCCTCGGGTGCAGACATCAGAGGGGTGCATTACTGAACCTGAAGGTCAGTTTTATACAAATTATTGTTTTAAGAAAAAACATCATAAAAGGAAAATATAATAGTTCATTGTTCATAATAGTGTAAGTGATTAATTTTGAGCATGTACGCTTCGTGGCATACATCACATCCTGTTTGAAACTGATGTAGCCTGCTCCCATGCACCTTCTCCCATACGTCACATCCGGCATCTTCAAAACGCTGCCACCACTTCGTCGTTGGGCACATGGATTGATCATCGTCAGGAAAGCGGGAGATTTAATTGTTTGCTGATGTGAGATTCGAACGGATCAACTTGGCCACTGCCACTAAAATGGCCACTGCCATATTCATGGATATTGCGCCTTTAATATTGGTGCTGTTGGCATCTTACGGTACTTATTCTTGCAATTTAAAATAAATTCAGCAGTTTCAAGTTTTCTGCTTTTTATTTTTTTAATAATCGAAGTTGGCAAAACAAAATGGGGGGGGGGGGTTGGGGAGGGGACGCAAGTAGCTGGCCTTGCTTAGGGCGCAAAATAGTCTGGCGCCGGCCCTGTGTAGGGTCATACGCTAAACCCATAGCTGCAATGAGGCCGTTGACGTTGTTGCAGTAAACCAGCGAAGAATCTTCGTCCAATGTAAAATATTCTCGAAACTCTTCTTCGCGGCTGCAATACCAGAAGAATGTTTCTGGAGTTGACAAACGATTTTCGCGAAGACGTGACCCCAGCAACTGAGCAGCTTCTTTGGCCAAGCACAAATCTGTCAGAGTTCAACTCAGCTTGGCTCAAGAGTTTGGGTTGACTTGTCTCGGCAGTAGTGTAGAGGTTACCGGAAGCATACACGATTACCTTGCACCGGCCGATGATGCAACCGGCGAGCGGTTACTTGTCCGGACTCGCCCGGACGTGTCCAGACTTGCCTTTCCCGGGCGAACACTTGACTTGCATACCACGCCCCGTTGAGAGGCGTGGCTTACCTATTTGCATACCACGCCCCGCGTAAGAGGCGCAGCTTTTGTGTGTTGAACTTGACTTGTAATTTGCCGCCCGTCCGATCGGCTGATTCAGTGCTTTTGAGTTGAGCTAGAAATAAATAGCTCGGTGAAACTTCGTTCCTGGTGTCGTCCATTTTGTCCGGCTTTATCGTGAGAGCATAGCTCCACAATTGGTGACGCCTTTTCAAGAACACGGCGATGGAGTCATCTGTAGCTTTGAAGCTCACTGGCTTTTTGGAATCGCACGCAGCCGTCTGGTTCGCCCAAGCGGATTCTCAATTCGCCCTGCGGAACATTACAGAGGACACGACGCGCTACCACCATGTGGTCTCCGCGCTCAACGCCTCCACTGCCGCCCGGGTCCTGAGCTTCCTACAGAACCCGCCGAACGCCGACAAATACGGCGCACTCAAAGGCCTACTCCTCGGTGCGTTTGGACTCACGGAGACCGAACGCGCGCAACAACTGCTCGACCTCCCGGAGCTGGGTGAGGCCCGTCCATCCGAACACATGGACCGCATGCTTGCTCTACTCGGCGACCACAGCCCAGATTTTCTCTTCCGCGAGCTGTTCCTCTGGCAGCTACCCAGGCAGGTATGATTAGCTTTGGCTAATTCGCCCATCACGGACCCTCGCGCCCTGGCCAAGGAGGCTGATAAATTTTTCTCGGCCAGGCGACACGGCGGAGCGGCCGCCTGGAACCCTGGGCCGACCGAGGCAACGCCTGCGCCACGACCGGCGCCACCACCGGCCGAGTTAGCGCCACTGGTGACCGCCGGACGCGACCGCCGGAGCCTCCACCAGAGCAGACCATGTGCTACTACCACGCCAGGTTCGGGCAGAAGGCCAGAACGTGCCGCCCACCGTGCACTTTCGGCAGGTCGGGAAAAGACCAGGCCGGCGCTCGCTGCCTGCCATGAGCATCGGCCATTCAGGCAGCCTTCTGTTTATTACGGACACAGCGTCCGGGCGGTGTTTTTTGTGCGACACCGGCGCTCAGCTGAGCGTGATACCCGCCTCGGTGCAGGACAAACAGGCCGCGCTTTGCAGCCCCGCCTTGGTCGCCGCAAACGGCTCCTCCATCCGCACCTTCGGTTCGCGCAGCGTCGCATTCTGCTTTGGGAGCCAGCGCTTCAGGTGGGGCTTCATCACGGCGAACGTACCCATGGCCTTGCTGGGTGCAGATTTTCTTTGCACGCATGGGCTTTTGGTTGACGTCAAATGGCATTCGCTCATCAACGCGGAGCCCTTCAGCTCGCTCGCTTGCTCATTGAGCGGCTCCGCACCAACCAAGCTAGCCTGTGCTCTCCCGGCCGCGGACGATTTCACCTGCCTACTCGCCGAGTTTCCCGCCCTCATGCAGCCGAAGTTTTCGGCCGTCGCCATCAAACATGGCGTCGAACACCACATCCCGACCACAGGTCCACCGGTCTACGCCAGGGCTCGTCGCCTCGACCCGGCCAAACTCGCCGTGGCGAAGGCGGAATTCGACGCGCTGGAGCAATTGGGCATTGTGCGGCGCTCGAATAGCGCATGGGCCTCGCCCCTGCACATCGTGCCCAAACCGGGTGGCGGATGGCGACCATGTGGCAATTACTGCCGCCTCAACGACGCCACCACCCCCGACCGGTACTCGATACCATATATACAGGACTTTTCCGCCCGTTTGGCAGGGTGGGTGATCTTTTCCAAGGTCGACCTCATTCGGGGCTACCACCAGGTACCCGTCCGGCCGGCCGACGTGCCGGACGTCGGTAATTACACCTTTTGGCTTCTTCGAGTTCCTTCGCATGCCGTTCGGCCTTAAGAACGCGGCCCAGGCCTTCCAACGGCTGATGCACAGCGTGCTGCGCAACCTCACCTTCCTTTTCGCCTACTTGGACGACATTCTCGTCGCCAGCACTTCCCGGGCGGAGCACCTCATCCACCTGCGCACACTTTTTGAGCGCCTTGGCCAGCACGGCCTCATCAACTCGGCGAAATGCCAGTTTGGCGTAACGGCCGTCGACTTCCTGGGGCACCGCATCACGAAGCGCGGGGCCATTCGGCTGCCGACCAAGGTGGAGGCAGTCACAAGTTTCCCGCGCCCCCACTCCATCAAGGCCCTACAGGAATTTTTGAGAATGGTAAATTTCTACCACCGGTTCGTGCCTTGCGCCGCTCACCTCATGCGCCCCCTGTACGAAGCCCTCCGGGGCAAGCCGGCCAAGCACGACGTCGCCTGGACCAAAGAGATGGACGACGCGTTCATGGGCGCTAAGCTGGCCCTCGCCAACGCGACCATGCTGGCGCACCCGGCACTCGACGCACCCATCGCCCTCACCACGGACGCTTCCGACTACGCGGTGGGCGCCGTGCATGAACAGTGGGTGAACGGGGCTTGGCAACCGCTGGCCTTCTTCAGCCGACAGCTTCGCCCTAACGAGCGCAAGTATAGTGCTTTCGACCGTGAGCTCCTCGGCCTTTACCTGGCCGTTCGCCACTGCCGCCATCTTTTGGCGGGCCGCCCGTTCACGGCGTTTGTGGACCACAAACGCCTGGTCTTCACCATGGCCAACGTTACGGAGCCGTGGTCGGCCCGCCAGCAGCGCCACCTCTCCGCCGTGTCCGAATTTACGACGGACATCCGGCATGTCGCGGGCAAGGACAACGCTGTGGCCGATTGCCTCTCCCGGTCCAGCACGAACGCCGTCCACCTGCTTGTGGACTTCGCCCGCATGGCGGCCGACCAGACCGCCGACCCCACGGTGCCAGGCCTGCGGTTGGCCGACGTCCCCTTCGAGGACACAGGCACAGTTCTCCTGTGCGACATTTCCCTGGGCCAACCTCGCCCCATCGTGCCCACCGGATGGCAGCGGCACCTTTTTGACGCCATCCACGGCCTTTCCCACCCGGGCCGGAAAGCATCGCAGAAGCTCGTGGCAGCGAAATTCGTCTGGCACGGGCTCCGTAAAGACGTCCACGACTGGGCCAATGCCTGTGTCGCCTGCCAGCGCGTGAAGGTCCACCGGCACACCCAGGCCCCGTTGGCACCATTCGACGTGCCCGCGCGGCGCTTCGACCATGGCAATGTGGACCTGGTGGGACCCCTTCCCCCTCGTGGGGCTTCACCCACCTCCTCACGATGGTGGACAGGACCACCAGGTGGCCGGAGGCCGTCCCGCTGGCATCAACAACATCCGCCGACGTGGTGCAGGCCTTCATTGGCACCTGGATTGCCCGTTTCGGCGCCCCCTCAGACATCTCCGACAGAGGCCCGCAATTCACCTCCGAGCTTTGGGGCGCGGTCGCCCAGGCCTTAGGGGTCAGGCTTCACCGCACCACGGCCTACCACCCCCAAGCCAACGGCTTGTGCGAGCGGTTCCACCGCTCGAAGGCCGCTCAGGGCCAACCTCCAGGACGACGGTTGGGCCGACAGGCTCCCGTGGGTCCTATTGGGCCTCCGAACGGCCCCTAAAGAGGACCTCCAGGCTTCCACCGCCAAGCTGGTCTATGGCCAGCCACTGCGCGTGCCGGGCGAGTTCATCCCTGACGCCACCGGCCCCTGGTCCATGGCTCGCCAATGCTCGGTCCTCCAAGAGGCCACCAGGAGATTCGCCCCCGTGCCCACGTCCCATCACGGCTGCCCCCACCCAACGTCCCCCCAGCACTTCGCACTGCGGAGTACGTTTTTATCCAACGACGCACACTGGGGACCACTCCGGCCGCCGTACGATGGACCTTTCCGGGTCCTGAAGAGGGACGGACGACAAGTCGTTCATCGTGGACATCGGCGGCAAACCAGACCACATCTCCGTGGACCGCCTCAAACCGGCCCATTTGCACCTCGACCAACCTCCACGGTTGGCCCTTCTTCCACGGCGGGGCTGTCCCCCATCAACCAAGCCCCCCGCCCGACCATCCGCTGCCACGCCACCTACCACCCCCACACGAATCACCAGGGGTCGTTTCGGCCGGGTCATCAAGACCCCCCTCAAACTGACTCTCGCGGTGCAAGTTAATTCTGGGGGGGGTGCATGTAGCGGTTACCGGAAGCATACACAATCACCTTGCACCGGCCGATGGCGCAACCGGCGAGCGGTTACTTGTCCGGACTCGCCCGGACATGTCCAGACTTGCCTTTCCCGGGCGAACACTTGACTTGCATACCACGCCCCGTTGAGAGGCGTGGCTTACCTATTTGCATACTACGCCCCACCTGAGGCGTAGCTTTTGTGTGTTGAACTTGACTTATAAATTGCCGCCCGTCCGATCGGCTGATTCAGTGCTTTTGAGTTGAGCTAGAAATAAATAGCTCAATGAAACTTCGTTCCTGGTGTCGCCCATTTTGTCCGGCTTTATCATGAGAGCATAGCTCCACAGTAGGTTGTTTATGTATCAGATATGTCGCCGTCATCAATTTCTTAATCTGAGTCGGACGACGAATCAAAGTTGTCGGGCGGTGTTGGAATTGGAATTTCTGGTCCATTAGGCACTGGCTTTATGGCAGATGGCATCTGGATACTTTACGTGTTGCTTATTTTTTTCGATTTATGCCTAAAAGGAAACAGACAAAGATAAGTTAAAGACATATCTCATATATTGTCAGGCATATTTTTGTAAGTATAAAATGAAAACTATACTAAATTCATACTAACTTGCCTTGTAGGTTTGTCAGACAGTCAGTAGTATGATCTCTTCCTTCCCTCCACACCATTGCATTGGGACACCAAAAGGTAGACACTCCAGCTTCTTGTTGCTCCGGCGCCGCAGACTTTCAACGCATGTTTTTCAGCATATGTGAGGGGCAAAGGCTTTGTCCTGGTCACCAAGTTCAAGTCCAAAGTAGGCGTGATAGCTTTTCCTCAAAATGTGTGATGTTTGACTGCCAGTCTGAAATAGTGACTTTACCACAGATATAGCAGAACCTGTTTGGGTCATTCTTGCACATTCTATGCATGCTGAAAAACAGTAATGACAATCGTAATTAGAAATACGTAGTCTTTATTATATAAAGCTTGGCTAACACTTGGCTAAAATGCAAGTGTTTAATAAAAAAGAACTTGCAAATTTCATAAGGATTATTTTCGAAATTTTTTTTTTTTTTTTTTTTTTTTTTTAATTGAGATAGCATAAAAACCTGACCTAATTGAGCAAATTGAGTTACATTTTTTAATATAAACCCTCCCCCCCCCCCTCACCCTCGCATCCCTCACCCCCCCTCCCCCCTCGCCCCTCCCCCCTCCATCCTCGCCCTCCCCCTGCCCCTCCCCCTCCACCCTCCACCCTCCACCCTCCACCCTCCACCCTCCCACCCCCCTCCCCCTCCACCCACCCTCCACCCCCCTCCCCCTCCACATCCTCCACCCCCTCACCCTCCACCCTCCCACCCCTCACCCTCCTCCCTCACCCTCCTCCCTC
This sequence comes from Myxine glutinosa, assembly GCF_964187855.1. NCBI lineage: Eukaryota > Metazoa > Chordata > Myxini > Myxiniformes > Myxinidae > Myxine > Myxine glutinosa. Next base: position 94,482,953 of record NC_136264.1, on the reverse strand, counting down.
CCCCTCCCCCTCACCCCTCACCCTCCTCCCTCCCCCTCCCCCCTCACCCCTCACCCTCCCCCCTCACCCTTCCATCCCTCACCCTCACATCCCTCACCCTCACATCCCTCACCCTCACATCCCTCACCCTCACATCCCTCACCCTCACATCCCTCACCCTCACATCCCTCACCCTCCCATCCCATCCCTCCCCCTCCCCCCTCCCCCCTCACCCCTCCCATCCCATCCCATCCCTCACCCTCCCATCCCTCACCCTCCCATCCCTCACCCTCCCATCCCTCACCCTCCCATCCCTCACCCTCCCATCCCTCACCCTCCCCCCTCCCATCCCTCCCACCCCCTCCCATCCCTCACCCCTCCCCCCTCCCATCCCTCACCCCTCCCCCCTCCCATCCCTCACCCCTCCCCCCTCCCATCCCTCACCCTCCCCCTCCCATCCCTCACCCTCCCCTCCCCCTTCCCCCTCACCTCTCCCCATCCCCCTCCCCTCTCCCCCTCCCCCCTCCCACCCCTCACCCTCCCATCCCTCACCATCCCCCTCCTCCCACCCCTCACCCTCCTCCCACCCCTCACCCTCCTCCCACCCCTCACCCTCCCATCCCTCACCCTCCCCCTCCTCCCACCCCCTCACCCTCCCATCCCTCACCCTCCCATCCCTCACCCTCCCATCCCTCACCCTCCCATCCCTCACCCTCCCATCCCTCACCCTCCCATCCCTCACCCTCCCATCCCTCACCCTCCCATCCCTCACCCTCCCATCCCTCACCCTCCCATCCCTCACCCTCCCCCCTCCCCCATTCCTCCCATCCCTCCCACCCCCTCCCCTCCCATCCCTCACCCTCCCCCTCGCCCCTCCCCCCGCCCCTCCCTTGTCCCGAACCTTGGGTATGTCTTTACATTGGACACTTTGTCCAGGGAGAAACAATAACAACAACATGCATTTTAAGGCCATTTTCCCTGCAAGAGCGGGGGCTAGCCTTGCGGTCCCCATGACAATCTTCTCCATTTTGCCCTATTTTCTGCATCTCTCCTTGTTAACCCCCTTGCCCGCATTTCTTCTTCCACCATCTTTAGCCAAGTCTTTCTCGGTCTTCCCCGTCCTCTACTTCCTTCTACATTCATTTCCATCACTCTTCTCAACCAGTCACTTTCATCCTCCCTCAACACATGACCAAACCAGCTCAACCTGTTTCTCTTCACAGCATCAATCACAGGCTCTATTCCCATCATCTTTCGCAATTCATCATTTGTCTTCCTCTCTTTCAACGATACTCTACACATCCACCGAACCATTCGCATTTCCACCCTTTCCAGCCTTCGTTGCTGCTCTACGTTCATTACCCATGTCTCGCTCCCATAAATCGTAACACTTCTCACACATGCAGCATACACCTTTCCCATCAGCTTCAACGACACCCCTCCTCGTCAACACGCCACTCATTGTGGTTGTTTGCGAACGATGAGAATTTGTGACCGTTAAAGTGTACCTTGTGTGAAATGCCAGGTTGGCTGTGGCACCACAATAGTTCCTTTTATTTACTTTCTTGCAATTTTCTTTTAATTCTGTTTAAAAGACGTTTATCGCCCTTTTCCCTCCTTCAAGGCCCCTAACTAATGTCATAGGCAAGAGCATTGTGAGGCCTCTGAAAGGGAATGTAAAGAGGAAGCAGCAAAGAGACTCCCTTAAGAGTCAGGAACTAACACTGCGCATGGTCCGGTTTTGCGGAGGGCAACTTGGCCGGCGAGGGCCCTTGCAGGAGTTTGAGTGATCACTGTGGGGGGGGGGGGGGGGGCATGGAGGGCTTTTTAAAACTTGATCGAACTTGCATTCACAATGCATACCAATCTGCATGAAAATGATATATTCTTAATCACTGAACAGAATACTAAGATATAACTAGTTCCAAGCCTATGTGCTCTGTCCTTCCCAAGACGTGTGTGTGTGTGTGTGTGTGTGTGTGTGTGTGTGTGTGTGTGTGTGTGTGTGTGTTATGGTTTCGCGCGACCCCCCCCGTTCCCTTACCAAGGGGAAATTAAACCCCTTGTTCTCCTTGGGTCGTCGCAACCGCGAGACTTGAGTCGCCACTTCCGGTCAGACGCGGGACAGGGTTTTGGGACAATCTTCGCACGTACCTAAGTACCCACACCGTCGTGGAAGCGGGGATCAAGTCTCGCACGAACCACGCGTAATTTGAGTGCACCCGAGCGGATGGCGCACCACGTGGTCCGTGCAGTTACCTTGTTATTGGAACCCGAACAGAGCGATATAGTTCGTACCATGCTTAGTCAATGAAGGAAAGACAAAAAGGGACATGGAAAAAACGGGGGAGGACATTGGGCGCATGTTGAGCGGGGAGGTCGCAATGGAATGCGACGAGGTGACGTGGTGTGAGGAACGAGTGGGGAGCGAGCTTGGGCGAGGGACGGCTAAGTTGACTGGGGCTATGAGAGTCGCGACAAGGGGTGTAGAAGAGCCGAGGGTTGCCGAATTGGACAAAAATTTTATGGGCACCGGCGGTCGTCGAGGAAAAAGAAATGATTGAAATTGAAGAGACAGAAGAACCAGAGAATAAGTCGCGGGAGAAAAAGATGGAATGCGCACAAAGTTCGTATTCACACGGTGATGCCGTGCTTGCTAACCCCAATAAAGGTTTACAGGTGCTGGCGAAAAAGCCGGGGAAGGAGGACCCCGAGGTGAGTGGAAAATATGGCGCGAATGTGTTTGGCGCGAACGGGTTTTTGGCGCGCTTGGGACAGACGAGACCCGGGCAGTCGCGGAAGGTCCATTGTGCGGTGTACGAGGGCGACTGGTGCGCGGTATGAGAGAGTGTGCGCCGAAGTGTGAGTGAGGAAAGTGTGCAATGATTGGGTGTGTAATAGAGTGCACACCTGAGCATGTTGGAGTGTGAGGGAGAATGCACACCAGAGGATGTGGAAGGAGAGTGTGCAGTAACGGAGTGTATGGGAGGCGTGGGGATGCCTGGGTGTGCGAGTGCTGAGTGGGTCGCGAGTAGTGAGGACGCGTCTCAAGCATCGACACCAACCGAGGTAGCGTTTAGCGGGATGGATAGCAGACGCGAGCCCCCGGTGAGTGGTGTGCAGCAGTGGCCGGCGGGGTTCGGGTCCGCGGCGGTTTCACAAGGACTGGCGTGCACGATTTGTGCCGGCCCCCACACTGTATGGTTGGTGCCATGGCGGCAAATGCAATCGGCGAGGTTCAAGGGGAGGTCGGAGATTTCGGAGCCGCGCACCCTGGCGGGTGCGGTGCTCCGACTGTGGGCGGTTGGGTCACCGTGTGTGGGACCGCAAGGCCCCGCGCAGGGATGGGGACCTGCACCTCGGCCGATCCATACCTCCTCCCTTGGATCGAGAATGCCGGACGGACCCAACATACAGGAGACAAACCACCCGCATGGATCGCTCGGCCCTACGAGGCCGAGCCATGACAAAGTACATCCACATGGAGAGGCTCAAGTGTAGCGGACGGATGAGAGTAGTGTACCCTGCATGGAGGAATGGTAGTCTGACCATTCCTCACACGGCCAGGGCCCATGAGCATTAGTTTAGGGGGATGGTAGTGACAGGCACATGGGGGTGCCAGCAATGGTTACCTCCATGGGGCACCGAAGCTAGCCGAGGGAGGGCTAGGATAATTGTTAGGGAATTTGCAGACTGTAGAAGACCTTATGAACAAGATTTAAGTAGTGACACTGTACCTATAGTGGGGACGTAGAGAGATTAGGTGGATGATGAGAGGGAGTGCTTAGTTTAAAGGAATGACGGGGAAGCACGAGTATTAGGGGAAGTAGTCAGCTCGATGCTGTATGTGAGGAATTATGTTGTTGAGACAAATGGAAATGTGTTTGAGGTGTGCGAGGAAAAAGGTGTGCGAAATAAATGGTGAGAATATTTGGTGTGGAATGCTTGGTGTGGGAATAAAAGGTGTGGAAATGCATGGTGCGAAGGATTGAATGGGGGAAGAGTGGAACCCATTCGCGGAAGCCCAGGTTGCTTAGTGTAAAGCCAGGTAGAGGGCATAGGCAAAATTTGTATGGATATTGACACCTGTGGTGCAGGTAGTGGAAATGAAGTGTTTTGTTGGGTGCATGAGTATGTGGAATGGCTGGGCATGTGGCTTAATTGGTGTGTGGTTATTGGGGCACTCCGCCACTGGTAGTTTGTCGGCCAGGTGAGGCCGCAGGTAGACTCTGGGAGCCGGTTAGGGTAGTTGTGAGTGGGGCCTGAGGATCCCGGGAGAGGACCCGGGTTGCCCGATGCCAGGGTGGGCACGGAGGGGGTAAGCGCCAGGAAGGGCCTTCCCCAGTTAGGTAGTCGCAGGAGCAGGTAAGCTCGGGTGGCAACTTCAGTGGCGGAGGTGCGCAGGTAGGTAGACCTGCTAGTGGAGCCACACGACCTAGCCCCAAAATTGTGCGAGGGCACGCGTGAACATTTGTGGGAGAGACCCAAATTCGGAGGACACCACAGAGTGGGCAATGGGAATTCGGGTTCTTAGAACCACATCGTTTAAAGAGGCCGATTGGCAGGGTACGACCCCGGGCAGTTTAAAAGTAAATGTCAGTAGTGTAGTTAGGTAGGATGAGAAATCCCTTCGCACCATCCACATCCAATCACCAGGGAGGACGAAGCTCCACACCAAGGCTTTGTAGGCTGTTTGAGTTGTAAGACGCATCACGACGTAGAGTGACATTGTGGTTGTTCCATCCCTTCCTTCCTGGGAGGGATTGGGAGACGAATTTGGATTAGAGGGGGATATGGGAGACGAGACGTAGAGACGGATTGTAAATACAAGGGGGGCTAGGGTAGTGTAAGCCGACGGTGGGGGGTACGGATGGCTAGGGACGAGCCTGCTCTGCTCGCTCTTCTGCCCCCCTCGAATCGCATTACCTTGTTTTCTGTGTGCCATTGCGTCTTTTCCGCTTTGCTTGTTGTGCCTCGTCTCTCCCCCCACCCCAGGACCATTTTGGAGGTGGAACTGTGCAGCACCATCGACCTGTGCAGCATTCCTTCTGCACCTTGCTACATATGTGCAGCCGAACTGCGCAGCACTTTGCTGCCATATCCTTTTGCTGTAATTTTGCTGCACCTTTGTTACATCTGTGCAGCACTTTGCTGCCACAAAAACTTTGCTGCACCTTGTTACACTTATGGACCACAAGCTTTGTGGCCTTACACCTCTGCTGTGCAGCACCTTGCTGCAAAATCATCTTGCATCTTCGGACCATTTGTTGAGTGGCATTAATGCCAAGCAGTCGGACCACATGAGTGGCCCTGCCTGGCAAAGAAAAAGAAATGAAATTAAATAAAAGCATTTTTTGTGCATTTTTACTATGGTGTGCTAGAGATGAGGAGATGTGTAAGTTTAGGTAGCCCTGAAGATTAAAAATGGCCTGTATGCCGGTCTGGGGGCTAGCCGTTTTGATATATGCACACAGAAGATGCAACAAGCAAGATGCAAGCAGCAAGTGTTATGATTTTGAGTGTGTTGTGTTTTTGCTGTGCTTTCTCTCCCCTCCAATCTTCTCTTCCAAAAAGGACAGGTCCTGGGTCATATAATTGAAGACCATAGAATTATAAACAGGCTAAGTCACATTTTATTTTATTTTTCCACGTTTTTCACGTTTTTCAAAATATTTTTCACGTTTTTCTCGAAATGACTAAAATGTGACTTAGCCTGTTATAATTGTATGGTCTTCAATTGTAAATAAGGTTAAGTTTTTGTGCTTGTAAATATAGAAATGCTGCCCACCGGCTATGTGTTTAGTTTGACAAATTCTGGAATTCGGTTAATTGTGGGTGTGAATCTGATAGGTAGCTACTCAACACAATAGGAGGGACATATCTAGTGTTAAATTGTCGCATACATGGGTCAGAGTAAATGTTAGGGGGAACCACATCTATGTCACATGTAAAAGTAAAGTTAATTTTGCATGTCATTCTCTAACCGGTCGTTTCAGTTGTTGGGTTCGACTCGGACAAGTCTGACGATGGAGGGGGGTAGTGTTGTGGATTTGTGTTTTACAAATAAAGGTTAATTTCCCCTCATAGTTAGTCACACTACAACATGTAGCCTCGCGATAGTTCAGTTATTTCATAGTAAATGTAAGCGTAGTCCTTTTCCTGTTTTGCGTTGAGTAGAATAATGAGGGTTAGGTCTCCTTCCAATGCTTATGCTGCCTCGATACTTTGAGTTTTGGCGCAAATCACCACGAGGCCGGCCTGACAAGTCTATCCAGGCCGAAGGAAGGCGGGGCAGAAGTGGGAGTGACCGGTAAGCACGAGCCACCAATCAGGGCTCGAGGGGAGTGGCTTAGCACTGCGGCAAAAGGCGTGGTTTGGAACATTCGATACGGGCCAGGGCGTGACAATATAACCCTGTGCCCAAAGCCCCCACCTCAGTTCTGAGAGTGCGTGGTGTTGAACCAAGTTCTGAGAGTGCGCGGTGTTGAACCAAGTAGTTCTGAGAGTGCGCGGTGTTGAACCAAGTTATGAGGCAAGCCCATCTGTCAGTTCGGAGCACCAAGTTACGAGAAGGGAGGCAGACGAGTTACAAGTTGAGTTCTCGGTTGAGCTTGTCAGATCCTCCGTTGAGTTACGAGAGTGAACGCGCAGTTGTATTAATCGCGCTGTGAAGGACCGCCGTGCCGGGCGAGAGACGCGCATATTTTCCTGCCTGCCTTTTTTTGAGATACACGCTGCGAGTATCTCTCCTGCCGCCTGCCTGCCTTCGTCGGGGGGATGTGCTGTGACCGCAAGAGGGCCACGCCGGGTGAGCTGTTCCTGAACGACCAAGCCGGCGCTTCCAGCGCATGAACATTTCCTTCCTTTATCCCCCCGTGAGTATGAATGGGCCCATTGTCTGGAGGGATAAGTTAAGACTGACTAAGCTCTGCCCTGTCTCTTTTCTACCGAACCATTGTACATACTAGTGTAAATAAATCGTGTTATTCCTTTGATTCGACCATCTCGTGTTTTCCCTCTGACTTAGCATGGTATGAAGTATATCGCTCTAATCTGGTTCCAATACCAAGGTAACTGCACGGCCCACGTGGTGCGCCATCCGCTCGGGTGCACTCAAAATTACGCGTGGTTCATGCGAGACTTGATCCCCGCTTGCGCGGCAGCGTGGGTACTTAGGTACGTGCGAAGATTGTCCCGAAACCCTGTCTCGCGTCTGACCAGAAGTGGCGACAAGTCTCGCAGTTGCGACGACCCAAGGAGAAAAAGGGGTTTAATCTCTCCTTGGTAAGGGAACGGGGTCGTGCGAAACCGTAACTATATATATATATATATATATATATATATATATATATATATATATATATATATATATATATATATATATATTGTTGCGGTTTTGAGTTTGTACAAATAAAGGTTAATTTCCCTCCTCGTAGTTAGTCACACTACAACACGTAGACTCGCGATAGTTGTTATTTCTTAGTATCTGTAAGCATAGTCCTTTTCCTGTGCTAGTCTTGTGTTGAGTAGAATAATGAGTTAGGTCCTTTCATTGCCTTATGCTGCCTTATGCCGCCTTTGGCTTTTGGCGCAAATTAACACGAGGCAGGCCTGGCAAGTCGAGGCAAGACCGAAGGAAGGCGGAGGAGAAGCCGACGGTAAGAGCGAGCTGCCAATCAGGGCTCGAAGGGAGTGGCTGCGTCCCTGCATCAAGAGGCGTGGTTAGAACATTCGAGCGAGCTAAGGGGTTTGGCAATATAACCCGTTGCGTGAAGCCCCCCGGCAGTTCTGCGGAGAGGTGAGCTGAACCAAGTTATGAGAAGACCTGTGTTCTTCCTTTTATTCGACCGTCTCGTCCCTTCCATCATTGACTAAGCGTGGTACGAATAAAACTGCTCGAATCGGGTTCCAATACAGAGATCTGCACGGACCACGTGGTACGGCATCCGCTCGGACGTACCCAAATTACGCGTGGTTCGTGCGAGGCTTGATCCCCGCTTCCGCGGTGGCATAGGTATTTAGGCACGTGCGAGAATTGTCCCAAAACCCTACCTTGCGTCTGCCTGGGAGTGGCGATTCAAATCTCGCGGTTGCGACGGCTCAAGAAGAACAAGGGGCTTAATCTCCCCTTGGTAAGGGCAGGAGGGTCATGCGAAAACTAACTATATATATATATATATATATATATATATATATATATATATATATATATATATATATATATATATACATATATATATATATATACATATATATAATTTTGTGCCCACTGTGGCTGCTCGCTTGTATTAACAAGAAATTGTGAGAACTCAAATCCTCGGTCTCATCCATGGATATTTTTGCATCCAGGAATGCGAAATTTGGTTTTAACCATTTTTTAATTGCCACTCGTTTGTTTAAAATGGTGAAAATTGTTTAACACACTGACTTGTGTATTCCTCCCTAGTGGCAGAAGGGTAAAGTGTCCTTGCTAGCAGAAATAAATCACTGAAAATGCATGCCGAGCGCATTTCAAACGTCTCATATTCTTGCACCACACATTCCTTTTCAGTTTTGATTGATCGTTTTGTTCCGAGATCTCACCCTTCCCCTCCCATAGAAACCTCTTGTGCTTAAACATGGTTTCATTGTAATCCTTCTTAGGCTCTCGCTTCTGCTGTAGTGCAACTTCTCGAAGCATCTCCCGCCGGCCTGCCTGCATGGATAAAACGAAGCTGTGGTGTAGCTTGCCTCGTGTGGGATGCTCAGATTCAAAGTTACTTTCTCTGGGTGTTCGATGTGCAGGTGCAGATAATTGTGTGGTTTAAAAAAAAAAAAATTCCCCTGCCCAATACACCCCAGCATTTTTTTCCTTCCCACCACATTCTCACAAAATCCCTTTCCTTATTTTCACTTCTTACTGTTATCTGCCATCATTTATTTATTTTTCTTGTGTAAATGAAAACTGCACTCTACCTCCTAAGAAGTACAAAATTGCTCTCGATTTCCGTTTGGGTTGCGTTTTAAGTTTAAAATATTTAGGGCTTTGAATCCCCGATGTGTTGGTCCACCTGCAGCGCGTTTTCTAACCCGTCTCGCATCAGGAAAGCTGATACAAACACAAAGCTTCCCATATTGTCACATTCCATTTCGCTGTTTGTCCATTGGAAACAAAACCACCCTTTTCATGCTTGAGTCGGATTCAGGTTCACGTTTATCAAGCGATACGAGTATGATTAAGTAATAGCTGGCTCTTTCAGAGCCACAGGATCTTGGTTTGATTGAGAGGGATCTCAAGTTTTAGCTCTTGCACAAGCCTCGATCTTGTATACAAAAAAAAGTGAACGATCAGAATAATGTGGACAATTATTAGATGACACTTTTCATTGGATTCGCAGCTTTGATATAACTAGGGCATTGCCCGTACGTGGGTGCCCGTTCCTTGCCAAAAAAAAACAAAAACGCTACCCGTACGCTCTACCCCGCCCGTACGCCCGTAAACAAAAAAAACAACGCTCTTCGCTTCCGCCCTTCGCTCTGACTGAATTGGGAGAAATAATGCGCATAAGAAATCGAATTACGTACCGTAATGGCGGTCAGCTCGTAACGCGCTCAGCTCCGCTCGTCTCACATCGGCCACGCCTACGCAACAAAGCGTTCTGTGATTGGCTGCCGGAAGTGAAGTCTTGACTGTCCGGAAGTTCGCAAATCGCAGTTACGATGAATCGTTTTAATTTAATCGCAGTTTGAATTCGTTTTAAAACATAGTTTAACGGCAACATAGTTTTCCAACGTGAAATAAATGAATACGCTGTCAAATGTGCCGTCCGAGGCAGAGTCTGATCGCCACGTTCGGCACACGTGATAGCTCGCTGCTCTCTGATTGGTTGAAGCGTTTTTTGGACATAGCTCGGTAAGTACTTCTCCGATTAATTTAAAACCTTGAAAAGGCACATCCTCGGGTCCCCAGCAATATACCTGGCAAGTTTCAAGTATATCGGACCGGTAGTTGTCGAGAAACAGCGGTCACAGACAAACAAACGTACAGAGATTACTGGAATTATAGATAGATGTAGATGCGGGTTTAGAAGTGTGCCTGGAGGTCCCTTTATTCAAAAAAAAAAAAAATCATTTAAGGCTCGCAATGAATATATATATATTTATTTACAGACTTGGTATTTAATATGGAATATTTTTTTTTTCTTGACTTGGGTGTACTTCCTTAACTCAGTATATCAATCTGGTGAGCTTCTTTTACACTTTGGTGATTTATTTGTTAAAAGAACCATGTCACTGATTGTCTGTCGCAGCAAGAAGTCAACAACAGGATTATATCACAGGTGGCGTGGCAAAATGTACGGACAGGTGCATTTGACGATTGGCTTCACATTCAGGTATACAAGGGTTGTTGCGTTCTGTATTAGTGGAAAACAACTGCTGCACGTCTCCAAAAGTTATTGCCGCTTCCTCTGGAGATGGTCCGTCAACTCGACAATGCTGTTTGTCATGGAGTGGTGGCTTTACGAAATTACGGCATGAAAAAGCGTGCTATTGCTCGGCAGTATGGCATCACTCAAGGTCAGGTGTCAAAGATCCTGAAACGAAATGCTCAGAGGGGTGTCCCTACTCCAATACCGAGGCCAGGACGTCCCCGTAGAACCACAAGGAGGGATGATCGCCAGCTGCACCGGTTAGTCCGCAATGGCCATACCAAGTCAGCTAATCGGCTTAGGGCTGAGTGGCAGCAACCAAATGTGCCTGTATCCAGAAGGCTAGTCAACCAACGACTGGTTCAAGCAGGCTATCGTGCCAGGCGTCCCCTGAGAAAGCCACGCCTGACGAGACAACACTGCCAGCGCCGATTGCAGTGGGCCAGAGAGCACCGTCAATGGCAGCCAGGACACTGGAATCACGTGATCTTCAGTGACGAGTCTAGATTTCTGGTCTATCGTCAAGATGGCCACGTCCGAGTGCGCAGACAAGTGCATGAAGCCTACAACAAAGATTGTATAGTGCCAAGAGTCCAAGCTGGAGGTGGTGGGGTGACCGTTTGGGCTGCTTTTCATGCAGGGGGCAAAACTGACCTGGTTGTTCTGAATGGAAACCTGAACCAGTTCAAGTACAGGGCCATTCTGGAAGAAACATTGCTTCTATTTGCTCGTGCAGCCTTTCGAGGAAACTTTGTCTTCCAAGATGACAATGCACGGCCTCATCATGCTCGCATGATCCAACACTTTCGTGCTGACCGTGGTGTAGAGCATATGGAGTGGCCTGCCATGTCCCCGGATATGAATCCGATGGAGAACTTGTGGGCAGAATTAACGTGTCAAATCGACCACTTGGACCAGCAGCCGACCTCTGTGCGTGAATTGCAGCAGGCTATTGTCACTGCATGGCATGCGATTCCTGTCCAAACCTTGGCAAATCTCGTGAAGAGCATGCCTCAACGTGTACGTGCTCTCCTGAATGCTCGTGGGGGTTACACGAAGTACTGAACTGTAATTTTACTGTCCGTAATCCCAGTCGTAATTTAACTTTTGTTTTTGTTTAAAAAAATTTTGGCTAATGTGCAAAATAAAGAGATACTTCTGGAAAACGTACAGAAGTTTAACACAATACTGTCCATAAATTGAGTTCGATATCAGTTTACATCACTTTCAAGGATCAATTTATTTGTTTCGAAATGTCAAATGTGGTTTTTGTATCTTTTAAAGGTCACATTAACAAAATCTAGAATAATTTCTACATAATTACAATGAACTTTTGGTTCTAAGACATCTTGAAAAGTAAGTTCATCCCCACAAAAAAAATAATCCATATTAAATGCCAAGTCTGTATTTCAATAAAATTTAAACAAAATAGAATTTTTATTTATTTATTATAATGGTATATTTTATTTATTTATTTTGAACCTGCTTTATTTGAGTGCTGTGATGTGGCCTTGGCTTGAGGAATGATGTCCTACAAGTTTATTTGTAAAGTATTTCCATAAACATTTGTGCAAATATCTGTGGACTGAAATGCGTATTAGACATAACTGCCATTTCTTACTGTTCATTTAACAGGAAGACGAGAAGATAATTGTTAATGATCTGAGCAGCATCAACTACAGCATGTTGCGTCCATACTTCCTTGCCTTTCAAGTTGAGGTTCGTATCGCTGGGTTGTGGATAATTTTGTCCGCATGAGCATGGTCTTCTAGATTTGAATGTGACTATATCGAGTAATAAATAATATGTATGTACGTATGTGCAGGGCTTGCACATGGGATTAAATTTTGCTTGTGAAGATGAAGCAAAGACCTTTGAAGCTGTGTGGAAGCACTCCATGAAAGGTACCTCTGATCATTCGCAAACAACCATGCTTGAATCTCTACCATTCACGATTATGTTGTTCCTATGCTATTTGCAATGTATATCAACTTTTAAACCTTCATGTATTACATCTGCACTGACTTGAAGGACATTGTCTAGTTGACAGTATAATTTGAGGGGTAAAAATGGATCGTAATGGCGCCTCATGAACAATTTTATGAAGGGGTCTTAAAGGCCACTCCCAACATTGATGGAATGCATTAGCCTACAGGCAGTGAAACTTGATGGATATTGGTCTTTTACTTGTAGATGCCACCCATTGCAACCTTTCCCTCCTATCCTCCGCCACCCCCATACATCCCTCCCAGAATGAGTTTCCCAATGGAGGAGGATGGGATGACCTTTCTTGCCCATAGGGCTGTTCAGGCAGTTTCATTGGCTATGGTTACATTCGTTAGTTTCAAGGTCACAATTGCAAGATTAAATAGCTCGCCTACTGAGCTCGTGTTTTTTTTTTTGTTGTTGTTGTTGTTGTTGTTTTTTAAAATGCCTCCATTGACAAAGTCGCCGGAGGCATTATGTTTTCAGGTTGTACGTCCGTCCATCCATGATAGGTTTTCGTTACCGCGATAACTTGAGAATGGCTGAAAGGATCTTAGTCAAACTTTGTGCAGGTATGTATAATTGGGTAAAGATGAACTGATTAGATTTTGGGGTCAGAGGTCATGTTAGGTAAAAGTCCTGTTATCGTGATGGGATTCTAACCAAATATGGTTCAGTAATGTAGAATGATGCAATGATTAACTGATTAGATTTTGGGGTCAAGAGGTCAAAGTTACCACTTTCAGGTATTTTGGTTGGTCTTGTGTGTTATTCTCTGTTTGTATTTGTCAATAATTGCCTACATGTCTATAATTTGAGAAAAGCTGAAGTGATCTAATTCAAACTTGGTACAGGTATGTATAATGTAAAGATTAACTGATTAAATTTTGGGGTCGCAAGGTCAAAGCCAGAGGTCATGTCATGTAAAAATGTGATAACTTGTGAACAGCTGAAGGGATTTAAATCGAACTTGGTACAAGTATTATGTGGGCGGAGGCATATCGGTCGACGTCGTGATGTCGAAGTGTCGTTCTAGGTTTGTTTTTGTACACCGCTCCTTTCCTATTCCATCTCCAGGCGCTGCATGACGTCATCGCCGGGCACAGAATGGGGCCCAGCGATGACGAGCGCCAAAAGGGAGTGCTCGGTTTTCATTTTGTTTGCTACTTGCGAAATCAAATATTTTTCAAGTATGATTGTGTTTGTCGTTTTTGCTGAATCTCTTCCCTCCTTTTTACATGCTCACTAAGCACTGTGCGTTGCGCGATTGCTGTATGGGTAAAAATGAGTGGTGAGCAGGTACCAATGAAGGGGAAAAACAGCCACAGAGAAGTGATAAAGGTGTGTGCTATCCCTCTTCCACTCTATTGATATGAGCATCGTTGGCTGCAGGTGCAGTAACTGCAACCTGAAGTGTGATGCATATAGCTGCAGCAGACTGGCCAGACCGTCGGTATGATGACTGCTGCCCTTGATGTCCAAAGTCGACACAGCTGTTTGCAGATGCTACGCAGTGATGCCTAAATTGGTGCTACCACCGACTTTCATGAGCACATTTATCCACGATGTAGCGCTGCCCAGGCTGACCTACAGGTGCGGTTTGATATGAGTGTCCATCTCAACCTTTTGCCTAAAGAGGCTTCCCCCAAAATGCAGTGGGGAGCCGTTTCCCAAGACAAGGGGCCCATATCAGGTCCTGTCAGCCAGCTGAGCCCGGGACTCGCATAGGGCAGGGATGTCACTCCGAGGTAGCTGAAAAACAGCTACCCTGCTACCACTTTCAGGTATTTTGGTTGGTCTTGTGTGTTATTCTCTGTTTGTATTTGTCAATAATTGCCTACAGGTCACAATTATAAAACCAATCGTCATGAAACTTTACAAAGTTGTAGAGGTAGTCACAACTGAAAAGCCTATTGATTGAGGATTCAGTAGGTCATGTCGAGGTCAAATTTTTACAATCGTCATTTTTCATCCGATTAAATGGCAATTGCATAGTTCCTCACTGAATTGGGAAAGCAACTATTTTTGAGGTCAAAGGTCAACTCTTTTCATCTGAAAAATCGATTTTCATCCGATTGACCCAAGCACGGATTAAGATCGTTATTATGCGTACGCCCCGAAGGTGGCCGGAGGCATTGTTTTTGGGTTGTCCATCTGTCCATACGGGCTAAACCTCGTTTTTTCCTCAGCAACCAAATGTCCGATTGAGACGAAACTTTCAGTGTAGGAGTGACAACCATTCAGAATGTTTTAATCATAATAATGACGTCATAGGTCACGTGATATGGCAGCCATCTTGGAGTAAACGCAAATGAAAAATTATTTCTGAGCCCACTGAATGGAAAAATTTGAAACTTGGCACATTGGCAATGGAGAACTCCCAATGGAGAACAAAATCCTGATAATGATGACATCATAGGTGAAGTGGTATACCAGACAAAAATGTTTTAATCGAATTCCTTATCCTAAAAATCAAATTGCATGCACATGATCTGACACATTTGTATTGAAATATTAAATTTATGACTTCATAGGTCACAGTTTGGCAGTGTGGAAGTCTCCGAAGAGGAAGACTCCCAGCTCTTCTTGAGATGTCTTTCTTGAAGAGTAGGCGAGTATCGCCAGCATCCGTACTAAATTCATTCTCCACTGAATTAGTTGTGTAATTTTGCATACAACTATGGTAATATTGTTCCTTTGTAAATGGAGTAATTCACAATGAATACTTTGTATACTTTGTAATAATCGTGAATACCTCAGAATAAATAGGAATGAGCTTTACGTGAATCTGTAGTGGACTATGGTAAGAAGAATCTTGTTAAAGACTAAGTATTCATTTGTTACATTTTAAACAAACATACAGTTGTGGCTGAAAATATTGGCACCCTTGCATTTTTTTCAAATAATTCACCATTTCTTCCAGAAAATTGTTGAAATTAAAAAATATTTTGGTATGCACATATGTATTTATTTGCAGTGGAGCAAAACAAAAAAAGCTGAAAAAATTACTAAATCTTAGCTTATTCCACACAGAAATCCTAAAATGGCCCAGACAATATTTAGTCAGGGCCCTTAGGGATATTTTGGTTCAAATTCTTCCAAAAGCATCAAATTTGGCGCAGATGTTGCCCATGCCATACTCTTTCGATTTTTGACGGGCGCCAAGGGCGGTATGATCCGGGGACCATACCGGTCCATCCCGCCATGTCACCTGACCTATGACGTCATAATTAGGATATGCATCCAATCACATGGCGTACTATAAGTGGTCAAATTTCAAAATGAATCGATCGAAAAATGAAGGCAGGGATCCATTTTTAAGGTTTTCATAAAATCCAATATGGCCACCAGGTCACATGACCTATGACGTCATATTTATGACATGTATACAATCATGTATACATGAACCCGGATCATGATCGCACAAAAATTAAACACAAGGATATGGCATACAGTTCATAAAACATCAAAATCCGTACCTTTGTAATTAGACTGATGAACTGCATATGCCTGAAAATTAGGAAATAGACATGTAAATATTTCCTCTAATTGTCAAAAATAAGGTCAGAGTTCGATTACCCAACCCAGAAACATAAAATGGTGAACCTCGCGTAAATCTTGACAAAAAACTCAAAAACCGACATGTTTGACTCAAAAATGACCTTTAAGATGACCTTGAGGGTTGACCTTGACCTCGAATCATCAAAATAACATCATAATTGGATTCCTCGACCTCGAAAACCCCTGAAAAGTGGTATCATACATGATTCCAACCGTTTTGGTTATTTAACTGATTTTCCTCTAATCCGGGTGGCGGCCATTTAGTATTTCGCCAATATGGGGCCCCCGGGGGGGGGGGCGCCCGTCTTGGCGCCCGTCAAAAATCGAAAGAGTATGGCATGGGCAACATCTGGGCCAAATTTGGTGCTTTTGGAAGAATTTGAACGAAACGGCCCCAAAATATCCCTAAGGGCCCTGATTAATTGTCGTGTGTACCCTGTAGTGGACACTGCGGATGGCCGACCGAGCTTTAACTCCGAGGCGTTTACCCAACTATGGTGGTAGTGACGCGTGGGGGGTAGTGGAGGGTGATGAGCTTACCTGAACGGGCAGAGGCAATGGGGGTTTTCCGAGACCACAAACAAATAAACGTGCAGGACAACAAAAATTCACAATACAAGAATGAAATGCAAAAATAAAGGATTTAATCAAAATAATTGTAAGTCTATGAAAGGTGAGGTAAAAGTAAAATTCCTAAATGAGGATCCTCCACTCATATATAATTGCAGACAAGGGAATGATAAAGAAATAAAATGTTCTTTGTATTTGTAAACGGCCGGCACTCAGCTCTGGTCCACGAGGCTTTTAAGAGTTTGATGGTCGTATCCGTGGTATAGCCACCCCACGCGGGAAGCGCACAAGGTGGTGCGGATTCATGCCCATAGCCAGCCACCGGCGTGAGGCAAGCAGACAGGATAGCCTCCTTTTGTTTGCTCACTATCTCTTCCGTCTCTGAAGAGCACCACCGGCAACCCACACCCCCTCTTCCGACATTGCAAAGGTTTACCGAGCTCTACAAGTTTGCCTCATGAGCGCACCAGAGCCCAAGCGTGACCACCCATGACCAAAGCCAGGACCAAGAGAGAGGGGGGAACGCACCTTCCCTTCTTTTCGCTGACGTCACCCTCTAACCAATCCCCGCACCCCACCACTTCAGTCCATGACCATGACCAATCGTTCCTTTTGAGGCAGGGCCTCACGGCCTTTACGCCCATCGAGAACATTCGGGGGCAGGGTTCCCTTACTGATTGGCAAATGTGATGGGTTTGCCGGGCTTGTCAGTGTGGTAATGTGCCGAGGTCAAGGCTGGCCAAATGTGCTTTATAAAAATGAAGGGAAACGTCACAAGGGCAATTACACACTGGGGATTATTCTTAAGCCCTACCTAATTAGCATAGCTCCACCCCTCGCATGGAGACATATACGATCTTGCCGGACATGCGGCCTAACGGATTCCTCTACTTATTTACCAGAAGGTTCTTCTTCACAACATTCAGGGCATGCTAATCTATCTATAATTCCAGCAATCTCTGTGTGTCTGTCTGTGTGTCTGTGTGTCTGTGTGTCTGTGTGTCTGTGTGTTTGTCTGTGACCGCTGTTTCTCGACAACCACGGGTCCGATATACTTGAAACTTGCCAGGTATATTGCTGGGGACCCGAGGATGTGCCTTTTCAAGGTTTGAAATTAATCGGACAAGTACCTACCGAGCTATGTCCAAAAAACGCTTCAACCAATCAGAGAGCAGCGAGCTATCACGTGTGCCGAACCGTTAATGCAATGCAAGCGTTAATGCGTTAATGCAAGGCTTTTCTTTTTTTCCCTCTTCTCTTTCTACTTTTCCTTGCGATTAAATTGCAAACAGCCAAAATACGTTGGCGCTAATTGAATAATTGGCCATTAACACTAAAATAATCGTAACTGCGATATGCCAACTTCCGGACAGTGCAGCCTTCCCTGTTGTTGTTGTTTGCAGCAGCTGTTTGCAGCAAGGCAAGGCTTTTCTTTTTTTCCCTCTTCTCTTTCTACTTTGCCTTGCGATTAAATTGCAAACAGCCAAAATACGTTGGCGCTAATTGAATAATTGGGCATTATGTTTTACAACTAATAAAAACGAATTTGCGATTCATTCGCTTTCCTGCGCGTTTGTGTACGCGATGGCGATTTCTTTACCAAACTCCGGAAGCCGTTCGCTTTGGACCGAACCATTGCATGTAAATAGAGGGGGGGGATTGTCACCACTCGCAAGCCGTTCGCTTTGGACCAAACCATTTCATGTAAATAGGGGGGGGGATATAATTTTAGATATATATATAGTACGGGCATGCCCTAGTATATACAATTCTATCTGGACTAAGGTATTTCATTTCCTACCCATCACAAATGTAACTATTATTGGTATCTTTTAGAAGTTGTGAGAAATAATTGGATTTCAAGCATGCGATTTCCCCTTTAATTTGGGCTTAAACTCACCTGTGGTGAGTTGCAGGTGCCTGCAATATAAAAATTGCTCATTCAACCAGTTTTAATAGAGAAAAGGAGTCATTCTGCTGTTTTGTGTCAGTGTGTACTGCAATGAGCATGGAGAAAAGAAAGAAAACCAGAGAATTGCCTGAGGAGGTCAGACAAGATTGTAGCCAAGCATGGACAATCTCAAGACTACAGGTTCATCTCCAGAGACCTTGATATTCCTGGGTCCACAGTACACAATGTTATCAGGAAGTTTAAGGCCCATGGCATTGGAGCCAACCTCCCTGGACGTGGCCGCAAGAGAACTTGATCATAGATTGCAGTGAAGGATTGTTTGAATGGTGGAGAAAGCACCTCGATGAACTGCCAAACAGATTCAAGCTGACCTTCAGACACGAGGTACGACAGTTTCAACTCGCACCATCCGTCACCACCTCAATGAAAAGAGACAAGAAAGCCCAACTGGAGTTTGCCAAAACACACCTGAACAAGCCAAAATCCTTCTGGGAGAATGTCCTGTGGACAGATGACACCAAATTAGAGCTTTTTGGTGAAGCACATCATCTCTGTTTACAAAAAACAAAATGAAGCCTTCAAAGAAATGAACACCTTCCCTACAGTCAACGATGGAGCAGGTTCAGTGATGTTTTAGGGTTGTGCTGCCTCTGGCACTGGGTGCCTTGAATGTTTGCATGAAATCAGGAGATTACCAAGGCATTTTGGAGCACAATGTTGAACCCAGTGTCAGAAATCTGGGTATACGTTAAAGGTCATGGGTCTTGCAACAGGAGAATGACCCCAAAAGCACCCAGGAACGGTTGAAGACAAAACGCTGGACTGTTCTGAAGTGGCCAGCAATTATTCCATATCTAAATCCCATTGAACACCTGTGGGAAGATCTGAAAACAGCAGTTGGGAGAAGGCACCCTTCAAATCTGGGAACTGGAGCAGTGGGCCAAACCGTGCTTGGTTGTAGCCAGTAGAGGTGTAGGAAGCTCATTCATTGCTATAAGAAGCGCTTGACTGCAGTTATTTTGTCCAAAGGCCACATGTGCTACCAAATATTAAGTCCGGGGTGTCAATAATTTTGGCAATGCCATTTGCATTTATATTGACAGTGAAATAAAGAATCGTGGACACCAAATACTTTTGTGAATTTCAACTTATTTTTCGAGAAAATTATGAGTTATTTGAAAAACTTGCAAGGGTGCCAATATTTTTAGCCACGACTGTAGATCAAATAAATGTTTACTTTGAGTACAAATGTTAAGTTTTTTAAGACGTTGAAAGCTTATAATTCTTTGGCGCTAAATTGTCCAGCATCGAGAAAATGAATTAGTTAGAACTCGATCTCTGTTTGCATTTCCATTGTCATCGCTGACCACAATCTGTATTGAGACCTTTCAACGTCGACTCGACTCGGCTCTCGCGCACAGACTGTTTTCCATTGTTCACCCATCTTGCTCAGGCAAAGTATTCAAGGTCCGACAAGGTTTATTGACTCGGTAGGTGGTATCCTGCATGCTCGGACGAAGCATTGGTCAAAGTGTGAGTTATAAGTATGCTAAATGTCCCTACCACCTCTTTGGTAGTGGTAGAGACATTTAGCGAATATAAAGCTCGTCTCTGCGACTTCAGTTTTTAGGACAGTTCATAATGTTAAGAAATGACTGTTTCTCCGTGATCACGTATTCTATATTTTTTATGAAGCTTATTCTATAGATTAATAAAATTGTGCTATTGAACCTTGATTGGAGTAGAATTCTTCTACAGCAGCCATATTGGATTTAATCTAAAACATTTAAAACAAGGTCGTGACCCCCCTGACCTTTGACCCCAACCGCTAACAAGGGTAATGTCTTCACTGGGTCATGTCGTATATCACAAGATCGGGCATTGAATTCTGAACATTTTGGCATTAGTTGCATGCCAATTGGATAAAAATTGACCGCGCTATGGTAAAAATACGATTTTGACCTTTTCGTGACCTTGACCTTGACCTTTGACCCGATTGCTCCCAAAATCTAATCAAATGTGTCCCGTATAATAACCAATCATCCCACCAAATTTCATGCAATTCGGTTGAATACTTTTTGAGTTATGCGAATAACATACACACACACACACACAGACATACAAATAAATACACAGCGATCAAAACATAACCTTCCGCTTTTGCGAAGGTAAAAAAACTTATTCTCTCAAACGACCAAATCGATCGACTCAACTTTGTGCGTCTAGGCATGGCAATTTAAAAGTTGATCACGAAAACATCATTGGTCACACGGTGCGGCAGCAATATTGGATTGAAGGAAAATATTAAATAATATCTCTGAACCCACTTACCCTATCCATGTGAAATTTTACAAACTTCCAACACCATTGTTGCATATAGTTTGAGAATGATGACATTGTTGGTCATGTGGTTTGGCAGCCATCTTTGATAGAAAAACAAACCTTATCCGATGAACACAAAACTTCACAAACGTGATCCCCTACCCATACATATGCAGCGTGTACATTTTAAAGGTCATACAGTGCATTCAGAAAGTATTCAGACCCCTTCACTTTTTTCACATTTTGTTATGTTGCAGCCTTATGCTGAAATCGATTAAATTCATTTTTTCCCTCATCAATCTACACTCAATACCTCATAATGACAAAGACAAAACAGGCTTTTAGAAAGTTTTGCAAATTTATTTAAAAGGACAAACTGAAATATCACATTTACATAAGTATTCAGACCCTTTGCTATGACACTTGAAATTTAGCTCAGGTGCCTCCCATTTCTCGTGATCATCTTTGACATGTTTCTACACCTTGATTGGGGTCCACCTGTGGTAAATTCAATTGATTGGACATGATTTGGAAAGGCACACACCCGTCTATACAAGGTCTCACAGCTGACAATGCATATCAGAGCAAAAACCAAGCCATGAGGTCTAAGGAACTGCCTGCAGAGCTCAGATACGGGATTGTGTCGAGGCACCGATCTGGGGAAGCCTACAAAAAAAATCTCTGCTGCATTGAAGGTTCCAAAGAGCACAGTGGCCTCCATAACTCTTAAATGGAAGAAGTTTGGAACAACCAGGACTCTTCCTAGAGCTGGCCGTCCGGCCAAACTGAGCAATCGGGGGAGAAGGGCCTTGGTAAGAGAGGTGACCAAGAACCTGATGGTCACTCTGGCTGAGCTCCAGAGATCCTGTGTGGAGATGGGAGAAACTTCCAGAAGGACAACCATCACTGCAACACTCCACCGATCTGGGCTTTATGGCAGAGTGGCCAGATGGAAGCCTCTCCTCAGTGAGACACATGAAAGCCCGTTTGGAGTTTGCAAAAAAGCACCTAAAGGACCCTCAGACTGTGAGAAACAAGATTCTGTGGGCTTTCATGTGTTGAAGACAAATGCTTGTTTCTTAATAATAATAATAATAGTACATTTATTTTATATAGCGCTTTTCAAGAAGCCCAAAGACGCTTTGACAGAGTACAAAAAACAAGTGCAAAAAGACAAAAATCAATAGGTAAATAATCAAAGCAAAAGGAAGGAGAAGGAGAAGAGATAGTCAGGGGTTAAATGCTGTGGGTTAAATGTTGAATGCAGTGTTGAACAGGTGGGTCTTGAGTGATGTTTTGAATGTGGTGAGTGAGGAGGAGTCTCTGATAGTGTGAGGTAGTGAGTTCCAGAGGGTGGGAGCGGCGATGGAGAAGGCCCTGTCCCCCCAGGATCTGAATTTGGTCCGGATGGGGGGGGGGGGGGGGGTCAGGAGGTTGGTACCAGCAGAGCGGAGGTTGTGGGTGGGAGTGTGTTTGGAGAGGTCAGCCAGGTAGGATGGGGCCAGGTTATGGAGGGCTTTGTAGGTCAAGAGGAGGATTTTGTACTGGATTCTCTGGGGGATGGGGAGCCAGTGAAGCTTGTAAAGGACGGGGGTGATGTGGTCACGGGTCCGGGAATGGGTGAGTAGACGGGCAGCGGAGTTCTGAATGTATTGGAGTTTATTGGTGATTATTGAGGGTGAACCATAGAGGAGGCTGTTGCAGTAGTCCAGACGGGAGGTGATGAAGGCGTGGATGAGGGTTTCTGCAGCCGTGGAGAAGAGGGATGGACGGAGACGGGCGATGTTTTTCAGGTGAAAGAGGGCTGTCTGTGATGTGTTTCGTGTATTTGTCGAAGGAGAGGGTTTGGTCAAAGATGATGCCAAGATTCCGGATGTGAGGGTAGGTGGATACTGGGAAACCGTCGATGTTGAGGGCAAAGTTATGGGTGGATTTGGTGAGCGTTTTTGGGCCAATGATGATTATTTCAGATTTATCATGGTTAAGTTTGAGGAAGTTGATTTGAAGCCAGGATTTTATTTCAGTGATGCAGTTTGTCAGGATAGAGTGGGTGGCGGTGGAGATGGACTTGGTGGAGATGAAAAGCTGGATGTCATCGGCGAGCAGTGGAATTGGAGACCATGACGGCAGATTAATTGACCAAGGGGGGACAGGTACAGGATGAAGAGGAGGGGGCCAAGAACTGAACCTTGGGGGACATCTTGGGGGAGGGGAGCAGTGGGGGATTTGCAGTTATTGATGGAGATGAACTGGCGTCTGTCAGAGAGGTATGATTTGATCCAAGAGAGGGCAGTGCCGGTAATGTTAAAGGTGGTTTCAAGTCGGGTGAGGAGGATGGTGTGATCGATGGTGTAAAAGGTGGCGCTGAGGTCGAGGAGGATGAGAATGTTGAGGTTGCCAGCGTCAGAGTAGAGGAGAAGGTCGTTGGTGATTTTGAGGAGAGCAGTTTCAGTACTGTGGTTGAAGCGGGATCCGGATTGGAATGTTTCATACAGGTTATTGGCAGAGAGGTGATGTTTGAGTTGAGTGGCTACAGCGCATTCCAAAACTTTTGACAGAAAGGGTAGGTTGGAGATGGGTCTGAAGTTGTTTAGGGTGTCAGGGTTGAGTCCAGGTTTTTTCAGAATGGGGGTAACAGCAGCAATTTTGAGGGATGGTGGGATGATGCCTGTAGACAGGGAGGAGTTTATTGTTGCAGTGATAAGTGGAGAGAGAGCAGGAAGGGAGGCCTTGACAAAGCTGGAGGAGATGGGGTCAAGAGTGCAGGTGGCAGTTTTCATTCCTATGAGGAGTTCAGAGAGGTCAGTAGGGGAGACTGGGGAGAATTGAGACAGGGGTTGGCAGGATAAGGGGGGGCAGGTGGTTTGAGGGGGAGGGGGAGCGGGTGCGGTGGTGGTTAAGCTGTTGTAGATGTTGTCAATTTTGCATTGGAAGAATGAAAGGAAGGAGATGCAGTTGTCCACTGTGAATGACTGGGTGGTGGTGTTCAGGGGGCTGAGGAGTTTGTTTATTGTAGAGAAGAGTGCTTTTGGGTGTCCGGAGCCAGAGTGGATAATTTGAGAGTAGTAGGCAGAGCGGACGCGGGAGAGGGCATCTTTGTAGTGTTGTAGGTGGTCCTTGTAGGCTTGGGAGTGAATTGTGAGACATGTTTTATTGCGGGGTCTTTCATGTTGGCGAGCACGAGTTTTCATCAGGCAGAGTTCAGGGGTAAACCAGGGAGCAGAATGGGTGAAAAACTGTTTTGGTTTTTATAGGCGCAAGCTGGTCAAGGCAGGAGGAGAGAGTGTGGTTGTAGTAGTCAGTGAGGTCAGAAGGGGTGTGGAGGTCAACGAAGGGAGAAGTGGACATTTTTTCAGAGGGTGGATGAGAATGAGGTAGGTGAAAGAGCGTTTAGCTTACGGAAGTTGATAGTGCGATAATGCCTTGGTGCTGGGGTGGGGATGTTGATGGTCATAGTGATGGCTAAGTGGTCAGAGAGGGTGAGGTCGGAGCCAGAGAGATGGTGCAAAATTAATCCAGTAGAGCAGACAAGGTCCAGAATGTGACCACGGTTATGGGTAGGAAAGTTGACATGTTGAGTGAGGTTAAAGCAGGTGAGTAAATCGGTGAAGTCAGTGGTTATTGTGGAGTCGGTGGAGTCCATGTGGATATTGAAATCACCGAGGAGGAGGATTGAGGGGGAGAGGGAACAGAGTTGGGTCAGAAAGTAGGAGAAGTCAGACAGGAATGATGGGTGTGGTTTGGGAGGGCGGTAGACGACAGCCATGACTGAATGTGTGTGACCAGAGAGTTTAAAAGCCAGGTATTCAAATGATGGAGCAGATGAGATGGAGATGAGGCTGGTCTTGATGTCTTGGCGGTGAATTGCGGCAATTCCACCACCTCGGCCCTCCGAGCGTGGTTTATTGATGTGAGAATATCCATTGGGTGTAGTGAGGTTGAGTGAGAAGTAGTCCAGAGGTTGTTGCCAGGTTTCAGTGAGACAGAGAAAATCCAGTTTATTATCCAGAATGTAGTCGTTCAGGATGAGGCTTTTGTTGTTGAGGGACCGGGTATTGAACAGGATGAGCTTGATGTTGTTTTGTACGGTGGGGATGAACTCAGGTGATTTAGCCAGGGTTTGCAGACAGGAGGTGCGATCGTGTGCGTTGCTGTGACCAGGTGCGCTGGGACGATGAGTTGGAGTGTGCTGAGCCGACCAGAGTACGGGAATGGAGTGACCTGTTTGTAAGTGAACAAACTTATGACCGGAGCCTCTATGAATGTATCTGGGTCGTCGCAGGAGTCCGTGGTACTTGATTGCAGAGATGCATGATGGGGTGGAGTGAGTATTGAGCAGAAGAAGCCTTGCGGCGGAGTACCTCAGAGCCATGCCAGGCAGGAGCGAAGGGACGAGTACGAGGCCAAAGTCGAGGAGGCAAAGCGGCAAACGACCGCAGCCGCTAATCAAGACCACAGCGGCAAACAGCCACCACCGCAAACAACGGCCACAAACCAGGAGCGGGCCTGAGGAAACAGTGGAGGAGCCGGGCAGGCGAAGCCAGGAGCAGAGCCGGGACCGAGCAGAGGGCAGACCCAACGGTCAAAAATCCGCCACGACCACCAGAAAAGCAAACTGCACAATGGCCCAGTCAGAGAAGCGGCGAACATGTAACGCCAGCGTCCTCTCCAGACCGGACCGGAAGCGGAGGTCAAAGTTACTTCTTCTATTCTATTTATTTGCTTCATTTAATTTCATATTTTCACCCATATCAACTTCAAAGACGATTGTGCTTGCTCTGGTGTATGGCTATATATTACAAAGAAGAAATTGTGGTTTCATCCAACATTGAAATGGGCATCACTTACGTACCATAGGTTTGTGAGAAACAGTGAAGAGTGTTCAGTATACTTTTTATTGCAATGATAGCTGATTTGCCATTACATAGATCATTCAACAGCATGTTGTAAAAGTTATACAGCAGCCATTAATGTTAAGTTAGAGGTGGGATGGAATAGGAATCTATCGACTATAATCGAGGTTGTGTGGCTGTAACTGTCAGCAATATTCACTCGCCGATTGGCCATGGCACTGACCAATTGGGTGTGACCGTTTTTCCCAGCGTTTTGTCTATTTTGGTTGTCTATCCACGTCAGCAACCGTCCATCAAGGACATTCTCGGTGGTGTGGAATATTGCATGCTTTCCTCTCCTCATGACATGCTGGTGATTGATCGCAGTGCTATTCTTGACAATTTTACGTTTCCTTGACTCCCGGGACACAAAGCAGCCATCTGTTTGGTGGGCCGAGACCGGTACTCCTGTCCAGAGGGCATGGGTGCCCACTAGTAATATAAATGATGTAAACGGGGGAAACCTTTCACACAGAATGTAAACAAACCAAAAAAGCCTCTTTGGACACTGCTCATGCACATAGAATGCATGCATGAGAATAATTTTGTAATTCGTGTTGATATTGAATCCACACTGTTAAACAAGCTGCTGTTCCCTGCAGTGATTTTGTGCTTTCATGCCTCTGTGTATAATGATGTGCTGTTACGATTGTTCTTTGTGTACTTCTCCTTGTACATTTTAACAATGCACAGTATAAATACATTTTAAAAATCACGCATAGTGACACTTGGCAAAAGAGAAAAAAGGAGAACGGCACTTGGTAGAGCATCCTTTTGACCTCAAATATAATTTGTGGTTGAATTCAGGTACCTGACATGTAAATCCTATTCAAATTTCAAGTCTCTGATGAAAATTGAGGATTTCAGAAATTTGAAAGTGGTTGACCTTTGGCCTATGCTGATCTAAAAAAAATAGGTGGTGGTTGAATTCAGTTAACTGATGTGTAAATCCCATTCAAATTCAGTCAATCGGATGAAAATTGAGTATTTAGTGGTAATAGTGGTTGACCTTTTGACCTCAAACAGGATTCTCTCGGACCACCAAATCTACTATTTGGTGAAGTTTCGTGAAGATCAGTTTGAAATTGTGACCTGTAGGCAAGTATAAGTGAGCGGACACACACACACACACACACACACACAAAAACCAGAGTGATCAACATACTTGTCAAAAAACATATTTTGCGAAGTAATAAATACACGACTCAAAAGGTTTCCTTGCCTCATTTAAATTTTGGTCCTGATGCATTACGAATATATATATATATATATATATATATTTTAAATAATTCTTACAGGGTGGTAGGAAGGGCATCCGGCCGTAAAACATCGCTTCAAAAAGGGGACCAAAAAACAACAACAACCACGGTTCCCGAAAAAGGCCAACCCCCGCTTTGCGGGGAAAAATGGCCTCTAAAGGTGGTTTTTATTTTTACAGGGTGGTACTCGTGCCTGGGTATGATTTATGAACTGTCTATAAACTGTTGGGTTGGAGCTTCGCAAGCAGGGCCTTGCATCACAAAGTGCACCGTCCCTCGGATGGCCGTTGACTTGTGTGTCCCATCTGCCAGCTGAACAAGTCGTGTTCAGTTGAACATCACGGCCTGGCCAGCCAGTATAACGTTTTGGCTAAATATTTACCGACAAACCAATAAGGTGGCCATAATTGGGGCAGTCATTAGTACTAGTAGCTGATTAATACGATACCTCGTTTCAGATCCAAAATCTTCTGCACCATGGAATGAAGTAATTTCCTTCCTTTCACCAAACTTTAAATTCTGGAGGTCACCGATGTCAAAGGTGCTAAAGAGTGGGAAGAGGAGAAAAGGCAAGAAAGTGAATAAAGTTGACATTGGACTTCCCAGCAATTTCCAGTAGGTTTTCAATTTTTTTTTTGTGTTTAAAAACGACAACAAAAAAATATTGGACCAATTTTAAAATGATTGCATCCCATTCCTGTGAAATATCCTTGCATCACCAAGTTTGTTTGCCTCCAGGCATGTTGAACATGTTGGTCCGGAGTCGAGGGCTTATGCTGCTGTAAGTTTATATTTGTCAACTACTATTATATATATATATACACACACACACACACACACTTTTTTTCTTTTTCTTTTTTTCTCCTCTCGTCATGATTTAATTGCTATTTTTCTGTAATATGATCTGCATAATGAAGTTTATCAGTTGTGTTGCAAGTTAACCCTAACAACCCTAACCCTAACAACCCTAACCCTAACCCTAAGAATGGAAGCCTTGACGGTTGCCTTTTTTTTTTCTTTTTTCTTTTTCTTTCAAAAAATTGCTGTCGTGTAACAGCAAATGCATCTGACATATAGCTGTTGTCACCAAATCTAGTTGCACCAAATTTTATTTTCACCAAATCCATCCAGACTAATGCTGAACCCCGACTGTTTTGTTTTCCCTTTACTGCAATAGACTCCCCACTTTCATTTTGACAACTTTTCTCAAGTTGTCCTCTTGCACACAAGTGATAACCTACAGTGTCCTATTTCCTTCCAGCTTGGTGTGTTTCTGAGTCCTTGGACTCTATGTGATGACCTTAACTTGGAACTAAAGCAAAGGCTCAGTTGTGATCGCTTCTCTCTGCGTTCGGTACAACAGCATGCGAGCAATTCTTGCAGCCACCAGGAGGAGCTGTTGAGGCCAAGTGATGAAGCAGGTCTCTTTGGAGTGTTTGTATATGCACATACATGCGGTCCTATAAATTTAACTTTTCAGGTCTCTCTAGTACTTTGCTTGGATGGACATCGTGTTTACCTAAATAGCAATCATAATAGCTGGGCTATATGTTTGCACTCTTGAAATTATTGCGTATTGACCGGCATTAACCTTCTAACCTCTTTGGTAGATTTTCCAAGAGTTCTTCAAAGTGGCCTGGAAAATTATAACCCTTCACAGTCCGAGGCTGATACACTCAAATGGACAGACCCAAGTCTGGGGTTCTCTACTTGGACCACGCCAGTTGATTCGACCCCTGTCCTACGCCTTCGCCTGGATCCAGTTCCGGAAGTGGACAGTCATTCTGAAAAGGATGTTGTGAACCACGCTCTTGTAGAAGACAATACTAATGAAGATGTGATGCACAAACCTGGCTGGCCTTGTGTTGAAGCTGTTGATTACTTTGAAACTGCATCTCTATCAGCCTCCAACACACAACACCATGACGTCTTGAAGGAAACTACCAACCTAAAATTGCAACCAAATAAGGTATTTTTATGCCTCCGCTGACGACGCATTGTTTTTTGATATGGTACTTGGTGTGGTTTAAGGTAGATTCGTTCATGAAAAGATATTTGCATCCCTTGACATTGAAATCGTAACAATTGGAATGGTGGCTTGCTATTTTGCAATGTTATATTATCCCTTAGCCTCAGGTTGAAGAACGGCAAGCTGTGACTCCAAGCTTAAAGGATGGGATTATTGGACTTTGTCTTGAAGCTATGAACAGAAGAAAAAGAGTTTTCCAACACTCTGGTACAGAAACCTTACTTTTCCTTGAAGTACTATTGCTTTTAACATCTTGACCCCAATTTTTGCTTGTCTGGCATTCCCATTTGCACATTGAGGTCATGATGCTCAGAGCCCAGGTTAAAATTTCATCTTTTATATAGACCTGTCTTTTTATTTATTCTTTTTTTTCAATGTTGAAGGCTCCAGTCATGGACTATGTATTCTTCATCGAGGCCAGGCTTTAAATAAAATAGCTGCGTTGATAGAAAAGTGTAGAAAGAGAATAGTCTAAGTTTTTGAGGAAGTTTTTAAAAATCTGCTATTTTAAAATGTTAAGGTCATAAGTGTTTGGAAATGCATGGGAAGGTGAAGAGTTCCAAAGTTTGGCAGTGGAGGGGAAGAAACAAACATAACGGCCCAATGTTGAGTTGTCGATCGCCACGCAATAATAATGCGATGTAGTGGCTTATGAAGTATTCCGTGATCTCGCTAATGGCGGAGATACACAAGTTATTGGGAGCAGAAACCAAAGTGATGTCTGGAGAAAAGAGCCAACTTACAACTTTGCGGTGCAATTTGAGCGGGTGGAGTTTTGAGGTCAGATTGGGAGAGTTGACAAGTCGGATTACTTTGGATTCAATTCTGTCCAGTAAATATGTGGAGCTAGAACCTCCCCAGATGTGAGAGCAGCAGTCTATACAAGGACGAATCAATCTATATATATATATAAACGTGAGTTGTCTGTGTCCAGTTTTTGTGTGTCCGCGTTTTATTCAGAGATGACTGAACAGAACTTCATCAAACTTTCAGAGGTTCATCAGTGTGCCTGGGAGTGTTTGAGGCAAAAATAAAAAATTTTAAAAATCCCTCGACAGTGCCGAAGCCTTTTTAAATTAATGACAGTTATATACAAGTACACATTCGCATAAATAAATACAAAACAATTAGACATTTGAAGACAAATAAATCAAACAATTCCGGAAGTGTACGAATTTGGTAGTACGTCTTCTTCTTCTTGGTCCCCATGCATGGGGACCGCAAGGCTAACCCCCGCCCTAGTAGGGAAAATGGCCTTTAAAATGCTTGTTGTTGTTGTTGTCTTCTTCTGCTTCCTGATCGGCATCACACTTGACTCAAACGTGAGCCACATTCACTCAAATGTGAGCCACTCCCCTGCCTCTCCTGCCTCCCCTTCCCTTGTCCCCTCCCCTTCCCTCCCTCCCCTTCCCCCCCTCCCTCCCTCCCCTTCCCCCCCCCCCTCCCTCCCTCCCTCCCCTTCCCCCCCTCCCTATCACATTTAACTAGGTAGGACATTTATTAAGCACCGTGTGTGCATGGGCTTGAACCCACCATTTAAATCCCCGGTCTTTAAAACAGTTGATTAAGCCTCGCTGAAGCCATCTGGGCCGGAGGCAAAGAAATATAATTTTTTTTTTCCTATGATTTTTAGGGTAGAGAGTGGCAGCTGAAACCCAAATTATATCCATGTTCCTCCTGATGACTCTATTTTCCTCTTTACTACTTCTGGTTCCTTCTGATTACTCCAGTGCAGTATTTGGTTTTTCCATTTCATTAGATTTAACTTCTCATATATTAATAGTAAATACCACAAAATACATTTCATGACCTCAAATGGTTAATTCATTGCCTGAAACAATTTGGCATTTTTCTTAAACGGGAAATCGATGTCCCTACATTGGATTACATTTTCACTGATGCACTAAAATATCTCGTTATGGCTAGTTTGCCATGCACAGACTGTCTGTCACAGAACAGTTGGGCTAGTCAAACAAAATATTTAAAATCAACTTTATGATGGGATGAGTTTACTATCTGTCAAAAATAATTTGTCATTTGCAGATAGTTCAGATGAAGAATGTGGTGAGGATGATGAATGGGACTGACTTTGGACATGGAACTTCATGTATAACGGAGTAGTCCAACACGGTTTTGGTGGAAGACTGCTCATGTACGAACTGTATATAATGATTGTAGCAGTGTTTTTATTGTATTGTCACATGCATTTAAATTATTGGATTGTCTGTCATTTTTGGAAGCAAATTTTCAATTAAAGCTTGTAAAACTGTTCCTTATTCATATACTCGTTTTCAATGGGGTATTTACAATATTGCCAGCTACACATGAGGATTGGTTGCCCCCCAAAATAGTTTTGTTTTCTTTGTTTAAAGTCTTGTGATTACGTTGGTATGATTCTACATGCTGCTCTGTCTTCTAACAACCATTGAAATTGGTTTAAAATACTATTATGAATTTTGGGGTAGTGACATATAGATTCAGGTAGATCTGCATCTGCTCCAATGATGGTGGGTAGAAATAACCACTTTGATGTACATAAGTAAGGGACATGTTTAGCTGAATGTCAGGTAAGTGTATCTCCGTGGTCATACGAGGATGGCCCTTGTGTTAACTAGGTAGGGATTATGTTCCCATGTTCGTAAAACCTCAGTGATTTATCCCATTATCCTTCATGGCACCACATTTAGACACGAGTTAAAATCCCACATTTAAATGCCCATTAAATAAACCAAATAAATAATAAAACTAACCCGAAACCCAGATGAAAAACCACCACTTATGACACCGACTGGTTGAACACACAAAGCAGAGGCAGGCCGAGAGTCACGCCCAGAAGGACCCCATTGGGCTGGCGTTGACCAACCGGAAGGCAGGAGCAAGAAGCGACCCGCTGATTGGTGAAGGAAGGCTGAAGAGGAAGCAGCATGCTGGTTGGCCAGGTACCAGATAGGACGGCAGAGGCCGACGGGCCACTGATTGGTGGAGAGCTGGCCAATGTAGCAGTGGCCTGCAGGGGTTGGTGAATAGCACTGATGACGTCACGACCCCGACGATAAAAGAACCCTCTGGCCGACATTTTCTCTTGCCCTGGACTTTCCTTCTTGCCCTTGATGACCTCTTGCCCTTCCTTTCCTCTTGCTCACCCCTGGTCCTCGACACCCTTGCTGACACCAGCACTGCCTCCTCGTTCGACTGCCGCAAGGAGAAAGCCGCAGACGGAGAGCTGCAGTTTACCAGGCAGAAACGACGCGTGGACGAACGCTCGGGCCTGCACGCTCGAGGCCTGTTTCGCGCCAACGACCGGAGGTTCCCGCCAAAGCCCCGGACGACCTTTGGCGACCCTGACGAGATCCCACAAGCTGATTGAGCGAAGTGCAATAATTACACATTTTATATTCCAGTTTTTTATCCCTTCGTCTGTTTCAAGTCTGTTCTGGGAGTGCTCCATTTAGGACATTTATTTTATCGTTGCGTTTTTCTTGTCCCGGCATCCGTGTTTATAAAAACCTTTCATTGTCTTCTCTACATTTCTAAATCC
This sequence comes from Myxine glutinosa, assembly GCF_964187855.1. Classification (NCBI taxonomy): domain Eukaryota; kingdom Metazoa; phylum Chordata; class Myxini; order Myxiniformes; family Myxinidae; genus Myxine; species Myxine glutinosa. Next base: position 94,450,496 of record NC_136264.1, on the reverse strand, counting down.
GTGTTTGTGCGAGTTATTTTCTTTGCAGGCTTTGGAACTGCCGGCGATCATGAAGGTAAGCTTCATCTTCCCCTCCCCCCCCCCCCCCTTTCTTTCTCCGGCACATATGTAGGGAAGTCCGCAATTGAACTGAACACCTCAAAGTAACGCTCGATTGCCTTCCGTGACATTCCCGGTATTAACCGAGAACAGTCACACGACAATACCTTTTAGTCGGTGTTCGTAGTAACCTGCTTTATTCTACCAGGTGATCGCTGAGGGGTGTTGCCCCTATTTTTAATTTTGTAGTCTCAGGTGCTATAGCAATTGGTGTCTAAGCCTGCATCTTTGTACATGTTACACAGGCCTGTTTAGTTAGCCTCACTCATTCCTGAAGGGCCAGAAGGTATTGTTATGCCAGGTGGGGTAGTGATATGTAGAGCCAGCTAGATCTGAATAGGTAACGTGCTTCGTCTGTCGTGGTAAGGAATCTGCCCTGTAATTTTCATGTGTAGGCGTTTTGTCCGGTAAGAGTATACCTGTGAACATACCAGGATGTTCGGGTGTTAAGTAGTATAGGGATTAAAAGATAAAGCCCCTGTATGTCACACCTGGTAGCCAAACCTTTGTTCATTTTGGCAATGCACCCATTTAGACACTTAGTTAGGCCCTTTATTGCAACACTAAATAACTCCCTTCCTTGACATGACTTTGGAAGACGAACAGGCAAGGTGGGCCGGCTCAGGGTGCCGCCGCGTGCACCGCGGCCAGCTTCATCTCCACTGGGCCCTGCGTAACACGCGATATGCACGAGTTATGACCATGCTACACGCTACGTGCTATAACCATGCGCAGGACTGTGATTGGTTGGTGCGGAAGGCGCGAGGAGGGTCGGCAAACGGCGGGAAGCTGCGAGGCTCTGGTTGGGTGCTGCGCCGAGGCTGACGTCACCGCCAGAGGTTATAAAAAGAGCGCGCCGAACTCTGCGTGCAGATTCCTGGCCTTGGCAGTCCCGGTGTGATCCCGAGTTGAGTAGAGTCCTGTCCCTGGTTGAGTTGGCTCGCAGTCTTGGCCCTGGTTGAGTTGGCTTGAGAGTTGGCTTGTGAGTCGGAGCCCGAGTGGAGTTCGCTTGCTTCGTGCAGCCCCACGTTGGACCTTCGGTGCACGGACCTCATGGGGGTCAACGAGGTGCCTGGAGTGGGCGCTGGCCCGGGCCTTCGCGGTGCTGGGGCGCTGGAGCGAGGGACCTCGTCGTGAGCGGCGAGAGGCTTGGAGCGGGGCCTGGTGGCGCGCGAGTGGCGCCGAGGGGGGCCGTGTTACACCAAGACGACGAGACCAGATAAGACCGCACGCCACGTACACTACATAACGAACGTGTTATTTTCGTGATTCAGTCCCCTGTTTGTGTTTGAGGTCTGGTGTGTGGGATCCCAATTTAGGAGTTTTAGTTGATATCGCGTTTCCCTGTCCCGTCCCTTTATTTAATAAACCCTTGTATTATTTTTCTGGATGGATGTACAGGGTCTGCTTCTACCTTTCTGACCTGACATCTCACACCTGTCCTGCCTTTTCACACCCGCACGTGCCGCGTGTTCTCCGGCTGGATAACGGAATCTGCTTTTGATGGTACGGAATACGGAATTCGAAAGGCCCGCTCCCGTTGATTGTGGCCGTGGCCTTGTTTGCCGGTGGCCTTGTGGGTTGTGGCCTTGTTTGCCGCTGTGGTCTTGATTAGCGGCTGCAGTCGTTTGCCGCTGCGTTTGCCGCTGCGTTTGCCGCTTTGCCTCCTCGACCTTGGCCTCGTACTCGTCCCTTCGCTCCTGCCTGGCATGGCTCTGAAGTACTCCGCCGCAAGGCTTCTTCTGCTCAATACCCGCTCCACCCCATCATGCATCTCTGCCATCAAATCAAATGGACTCCTCCGACGACCCAGGTACATTCACCGTGGCTCCGGTCGCAAGTTTGTTTATTTGCAATCAGGTCACTCCATCCCCGTCCTCTGGTCGGCTCAGCGCACTCTCACTCTTCGTCCCAGCGCACCTGGTCACAGCAACCCACACGATTGCACCTCTTGCCTACGAACCCTGGCTAAATCACCTGAATTCATCCCTGCTGTTCAAAACAACATCAAGCTCACCCTGTTCAACACCCGGTCCCTCAACAATAAATGCCTCATCCTGAACGAATACATCCTGGATAACAAACTGGACTTTCTCTGTCTCACCGAAACCTGGCAACAACCTCTGGACTACTACACACTCAACCTCACCACACCCAATGGATATTCCTACGTCAATAAACCACGCTCGGAGGGCCGAGGTGGTGGAATTGCCGTTATCCACCGTCAAGACATCAAGACCAACCTCATCTCCATCTCATCTGCTCCATCATTTGAACACCTGGCTTTAAAACTCTCTGGTCACACGCAGTCAGTCATGGCTGTCGTCTACCGCCCTCCCAAACCACACCCATCATTCCTGTCTGACTTCTCCTACTTTCTGACCCAGCTATGTTCCCTCTCCCCCTCAATCCTCCTCCTTGGTGATTTCAATATCCACATGGACTCCACTGACTCCACAATAACCACTGACTTCACTGATTTACTCACCTGCTTTAACCTCACTCAACATGTCGACTTTCCTACCCATATCCGTGGTCACATTTTGGACCTTGTCTGCTCCACTGGATTAAATTTGCACCATCTCTATGGCTCCGACCTCACCCTCTCTGACCACTTAGCCATCACTCTGACCATCAACATCCCCGCCCCAACACCAAGGCATTATCGCACAATCAACTTCCGTAAGCTAAACGCTCTTTCACCTACCTCATTCTCATCCACCCTCTCTGAAAAAATGTCCACTTCTCCCTTCATTGACCTCCACACCCCTTCCGACCTCACTGACTACTACAACCACACTCTCTCCTCCTGCCTTGACCAGCTTGCGCCTGTAAAAACCAAAACAGTTTCTTTCACCCATTCTGCTCCCTGGTTTACCCCTGAACTCCACCTGATGAAAACTCGTGCTCGCCAACTTGAAAGACTCCGCAATAAAACGGGTCTCACAGTTCACTCCCAAGCCTACAAGGACCACATACAACACTACAAAGATGCCCTCTCCCGCGCCCGCTCTGCCTACTACTCTCAAATTATCCACTCTGGCTCCGGAAACCCAAAAAAAGCACTCTTCTCGACAATAAACAAACTCCTCCGCCCCCTGAACACCACCACCCAGTCATTCACAGTAGACAACTGCATCTCCTTCCTCTCTTTCTTCCAACGCAAAATTGACAACATCTACAACAGTTTGACCACCGCCGCACCCGCTCCCCCTCCAACCACCTGCCCCCCCTTGTCCTGCCATCCCCTGTCTCGGTTCTCCCCAATCTCTCCTACTGACCTCTCTGAACTCCTCATAGGAATGAAAACTGCACCTGCACTCTTGACCCCATCCCCTCCAGCTTTGTCAAAGCCTCCCTCCCTGCTCTCTCTCCACTTATCATTGCAACAATAAACTCCTCCCTGTCTACAGGCATCGTCCCACCTTCCCTCAAAATTGCTGCTGTTACCCCCATTCTAAAAAAACCTGGTCTAAACCCTGACACCCTAAACAACTTCAGACCCATCTCCAACCTACCCTTTCTGTCAAAAGTTTTGGAACGCGCTGTAGCCACTCAACTCAAACATCATCTCTCTGCCAATAACTTGTATGAAACATTCCAATCCGGATTCCGCTCCAACCACAGTACTGAAACTGCTCTCCTCAAAATCACCAACGACCTTCTCCTCTCCTCTGACGCTGGCAACCTCAACATTCTCGTCCTCCTCGACCTCAGCGCTGCCTTTGACACCATCGATCACACTATCCTCCTCACCCGACTTGAATCCACCTTTAACGTCACCGGCACTGCCCTCTCTTGGATTAAATCATACCTCTCTGACAGATGCCAGTTCATCTCTATCAATAACTGCAAATCCCCCACTGCTCCCCTCCCCCAAGGTGTCCCCCAAGGTTCAGTTCTTGGCCCCCTCCTCTTCATCCTTTACCTGTCCCCGCTCGGTCACTTAATCCGCCGTCATGGTCTCCAATTCCACTGCTTCGCCGATGACATCCAGCTTTTCATCTCCACCAAGTCCGTCTCCACCGACACCCACTCTATCCTGACAAACTGCATCACTGAAATAAAATCCTGGCTTCAAATCAACTTCCTCAAGCTTAACTGTGATAAATCTGAAATAATCATCATTGGCCCAAAAACGCTCACAAAATCCACCCATAACTTTGCCCTCAACATCGACGGTATCCCAGTATCCACCTCCCCTCACATCCGGAATCTTGGCGTCATCTTTGACCAAACCCTTTCCTTCGACAAATACACTAAACAGATCACAAAGTCAGCCTTCTTTCACCTGAAAAACATTGCCCGTCTCCGCTCATCCCTCTCCTCCACGGCTGCAGAAACCCTCATCCACGCCTTCATCACCTCCCGTCTGGACTACTGCAATAGCCTCCTCTATGGTTCACCCTCAAAAATCACCAATAAACTCCAATACATTCAGAACTCCGCTGCCCGTCTACTCACTCATTCCCGGACCCGTGACCACATCACCCCCGTCCTTTACAAGCTTCACTGGCTCCCCATCCCCCAGAGAATCCAGTACAAAATCCTCCTCTTGACATACAAAGCCCTCCATAACCTGGCCCCATCCTACCTGGCTGACCTCCTCTCCAGACACACTCCCACCCGCAACCTCGCTCTGCTGGTACCAACCTCCTGACCCCCTCCATCCGGACCAAATTCAGATCCTGGGGGGACAGGGCCTTCTCCATCGCTGCTCCCACCCTCTGGAACTCACTACCTCACACCATCAGAGACTCCTCCTCACTCACCACATTCAAAACATCACTAAAGACCCACCTGTTCAACGCTGCATTCAACATTCAACCCACAGCATTTAACCCCTGACTATCTCTTCTCCTTCTCCCTCCTTTTGCTTTAAATATTTCCCTATTGATTCTTGTCTTGTCTTTTTGATTCTTGTCTTATATATATGCCGTATATCGCTGCTGTTTGTTTTCTTGATTCTTGTCTTTTTGCAATTGTTGTTTTCATGTATTGTTATGCATTATGTTTTCCACTCTGTCAAAGCGCCTTTGGGCTTCTGGAAAAGCGCTATACAAAATAAATGAATTATTATTATTATTAATTATTATTATTATTATTATTTTCACCTTCCATTCAAAAGCTAGTGTCCGTGTCGAGTTAATTTCCTTGCAGGATCGAAGCTGCCGTCGGCGCACTCCAGATAAGCTTTTACCGCAGCTCCCACTTTCTTTCTTCCTCCTGCGTCCATAGTTGTCAGTGTTTGGCCGTCGCCTCAATTAAAGCCGTTTTCGGTCCATCCGCTAGCCTCTGGTATTAACCGGAGGCTACGCACGACAGTATTGTTGGTGTCAGTCTGCAGACCATCTTTAATAGTGCCTTGAGCACATTGCTAAAATATTATGGTTTTTAGAGCCTTCACATGAAATTTAGTATTAAATTTCCTTATAAATAACCCCTGTGTACATTCCCCTTAATTGGCTGTTAATTGAAATAAGTGCACCTTAGTGAGTCCACATTGCAACACGTAGCAAATCATAGGCCCTTTCGTAGTTATTTCATTATTCTGTGTTTCAGGTAAGGCTATGTTGCCCATAGTTGAATCTGCGTTGCATCAAACAAATAAGATAGGCCCCCTTTTCAATTTCCCCAAAGCGCCTCTGCCAGCCGCAGCCGCCTTACCGCTCGCCCCAAACCTCCATTGCCCATGTGCTCATTTCGGAGAAGAAGGGGGGGCGTGGCACCTCATCGTCATCAAAAGGTGGAGCCAGAAAGTCCTTACGACCAACCAGGTATCGGGGGGAATGGCTTGAGAGGGCGTGGAGCGAAACATCTGGCAGGTTCGCGAGGGTTCCAAGGGCGGGGTTATAAAACCCGTTGCACAAAGCCCCCACCGCAGATGAGTGAGGGAGCACGAGTTCAGTTCTGTGGAGGGAGGCGCATTTTCATTTGTGGCATTTTGTGGCATTTTCCGATTCCGTAACCATCAAGGAGGTGTGGCGAGTAAGGAGAGACCTGCTGCTGCAGAAAGCCCTGCCGTGTGGAGCCGCCGGCTGTTCGCTTCCGAACTGCGAACCTGGAGCGGACCTATTTGCTGCGCATTTTGCCCGGACCTTCCATGCCCTGTGTCCCACCTGAATCTTCTCCTTCCAGCCATTCGTTCCTGCCTGAGAATCCCCCTTTTGTGTACGTGAGTTTGTTCTGTTCGTCTTGTCCTGGGGATAAGTTAAGCTGTATAAGTTAAAGAATTGCACTGTCTTCTGTTCTTTTCCTGTATATTACTTTGATTCCTTCTCTTCCTTTGGGTTTTGTACATAATTAATAATAAATATCTGTTCCTTCTTACCTTTGGTTTCTTCTTCCTCATCCGATCGCTTTCGTCCCTTCTTTCGATTGAGCACCTGTGGCACGATTTTTGGCTGAACCGCTTCGCAATCGGGTTAGTCTTTGCTAACGGCTCGGATTCCGGACTGCTAAACCGCTCGGCAAAATACCATCTTGTCTGGGATTTGAGCGGTACTTGTCTCCCTGTTTTGCGGAGGGATTTATAAAGGTATTCGGCTGATACCTGGACCAATAACCCTGATCAATCCCCCCCCCCCCCCCCCCCCCCCGCAAAGGAGCATTACAAGTACCAGGATCGGCAACGGCCAGTATACAGGACAAGGGGATAACCCCCTCCCCCCCCTTGGTAAGGGGAGCGCCGTCGTCGGATTCCGTAACAATTGGTGTCTGGGAGTGGGATTTGGACCCAAACCAAATTTGAATCATCTTGAAAAATTTGGTCAAAATTACGAGCGGCCAAAATTTTGTTATAAAATCCAAATTAAAATCGTGCCATGGATAATCAAGGCGACCGGATGCCGGTAGGGGAGCTAGAAGAGGGTTTGGAAGTAACCCAGGACCTCAGGGAGGAATTGGAGGAGGAGGGCAATACGCATTGGGTAGCGGAGATTTCAGGCGCACAAGATGGCGGCCTCGCGCACGAGGTTAGAGGCGCACAAAATGGTGGCGGCTCGCACGTGGCCGCGCCCGCTGCACAAATCGGGGGAATAGATGTGCAGGACCTCATGGCGCAGATTCATGCGGCCATACTAATGGGGAATATAGGATTGGAAAACAGAATGGGGGAGCGATTGGGAAATCAAATCGGGGCTAGAAGCCAAAATCGGGGGGCTAGGAAGCAAATTGGAGCGGATAAGTAAAGTTGGAGACAGAATGGGTGACCGCATACAAAAATGTGGGGAGGGCATACAAAAATGTGGGGAGAGCATACGAAAATGTGGGGAGAGCGCACAAAAATGTGGGGAGACCATGGATCGCATGTTGGGCGAGGGGATCCCAAGGGTGCATGACGAGGTAACGCGACTCGAGGAGCGCAGGTTGAGTGAGTCGGAGCAAGGCACAGGTAACTGGACCGGGGTAGAGATCGCGACCCAGGGTATGGAAAAGCCGGCGACCGCTGAGGTAGAGAAAATTTTATTAGAGCCAGTGGCCGTCGAGGGAAAAGACAAAGAAATTAAAGGAAAATAAATTGGAATCGAAAAGTCCGAATCATTCGAAGTAGTAGTGGAAATTGGAATTGGAGAGACCGGGGACTTAGAAAAGCACTCGCGGCAGGGAGAGATGGATAATGTGCAAAGTCCCTGCTCACATCACGATGCTGTGCTTAATAACACCAATGAAAGTTTGCAGGTGGTGTTGGAGCGAAGGAGAAGAAGCACCCATGTGAGTCATGCTGTATATTGTGCGGGGAGATTTTGCAGAAGGATCTTTGGCACGAAAACAATTTTCGCGCGCTTGGGGTCCCAGCATACCGCGGGCGTTTGTGGGAGGTCTGTTGGGCGCTGTGTGAGTGGAAATGGCGCGCTTGTGAAAAAAAGTGTGCATCGGAGAGTGAATGTGTTACAAAGTGTGGGAGTGATACCGAGTGCGAGCGAGAATGCACGTCGGAGCGTAAGTGTACAGAGTGTGACCCGGAGAGTGAGTTGGTGGTGGAGCGGGCGCGAGGAGGCACACCTGAGTTGGTGGTGGCGCGGGTGCGGGAGGGCACATCGGAGCGCGTGTTGGTGAGTGTTAGAGGATGTAACAGGAGAGTGTGCGCAAGAAGGTGCGCGAGAGGTGTGGTGTGTAACAGGGAGTGCGGTGGTGGAATGGACTGAGTGTGGAATGCATGAGAGGCGCTGAGACGCCGGACTTGGTGAGTGTGAAAGGGGTCACGTATGCGTGTGAGCATGCGAGTAAGGCATCGACGTGGACCGGGGCAGCGTTTAGGGCGACGGATAGCCGACGCGAGCACTCGGTGCGCGGTGCGCTTTGTTTGTTGCGGGAGCCGGCGGGGATCGGTGCTGCGTCGCTCCTCTTCGGAGCGTCGTGCACGATCCGAGCCGGGGCCCGCCCCGCACGGTCGGGTCCGGGCCTTGCCGGGCAAGGCGACCGGCTCGGTTCAAGGGCAGGTCGGAGGGAACGAAATGGGGCCCCCTTGTGGTGGTGGCGTTCCACCCGGGCAAGGTTGGCCCATCGCGCTTGGGAGCGAGAGGCCCTGCGCCGGGCTGGTGCTTTGAACCTCGGCCCAACCAAACCTCCTCCCCTGAACCGAATGCCGGACGGACTCAACCTACAGTAGACCAAACCACCCGAATGCATTGCGCGGCTTTGCGAAGCCGCGCTTTGAAAATGTAACGACGTACCGAGAGGCTCAAGTTAATGGACTGTGATGGTAATAGTGTTTTTTATTCAAAATTGGAAATAGGAAATTGATGATTGGCAAATTTGATTGGCATGATTGGCAAATTTGATTGGCGTGATGGGAAAAATTTGATTGGTGATGTAGAGGAATGGCAACTCTGCCATCCCTCACATCCCCCGGGCACATGAGCTATAGACTTATGGGGTTTGGCAGTGCAAGCTCGCCGAGGGAGGGTTTGGATAATTGTATAGGGATCTAGAGAAATGACCATAGGTAACTGTAGGGTTAAGTAGCGACAGGATACCTGCAGTAGGGGACGTAGGTAGATTAGTGGATTATAATGACGAGGAAGCGCGAGTTTTAGAAGGGCACCAGGTAGATCAGATGATGCAGTGTGTTTGTGGTTTATTGAATGAGGAATTGGTATGGAAGTTTTTGCGGGTGAGCATGTTGAGCAAATGAGGAATTGAGCGGCAATGCTCGGGAAAGATGTGTGTATGAGCGTGGGAGAATTTGGGTGCCTGAGGCAATGGTTTGGAGAATTGGAAGTGTATGGAGCAGTGTATGGTGAAAAGTGCGATTGTGAGTTGTATTGAGCGTGAAAGTGTATGGAGCAGTGTATGAGTGAATAATGATGATTGTGCATTGTATTGAATGAAGAAGCCTCGGAGGAAGGAGGGTGCCGGTGGCACCAGGAGTGTGGGCACAGGTGTGCAGATACAGGTGAGAATGGTTTTTGGAATAAATGGTCTGGAGTAAATGGAGTATGGAATGGATGGTGTGGATTGAGTATGGTGGAAAACGTGGAGTGGAGTGGTTGGTGTGGAGGGGAGTGGATGGGGAAGATGGACCCCCATCACGAATACCCGGGGAGGGTAGTTTAAGAGTTAGGTAGAGGGTATAGGTAAATTGTGGTGGATATTGGCATCTGTGGTGCATGTGGTAGAATGGTGTTCGGATGGGTGCATTAGTGACGTGGAAATTGCTGGGCGTGTGGCCTGTTAGATGTATGGTTGGTTGGTCGCTCCGCCACTGTTAGTCCGTCGGCCAGGTGAGGCCGCAGGTAGGCTCTGGGAGCCAGAGTTGTTGTAGATGGGGCCCGAGGATCCGGAGGACGGACCCGGGTAGCCCAGTGCCAGAGAGGGCACCGAGGGGGTAAGTGCCAGGGAGGGCCTTCCCCAGTTAGATAGGTTAGTGAGGAGCAGGTAAGCTCGGGTGGCAACTTCAGTGGCGGAGGCGCACAGGTAGGTAGACCTGTTAGGGGAGCCACACGACTCAGCCCAGAAATTGTGCGAAGGCACAGGGAGTTGAATCGGGGGAGTGAGACCCCAAATTGGTGAGCGCCACAGATGGTCAATGGGAGTTTGGTTTTTAGAACCGCCTAGAGTAAGACGGCCAATGGTTTGGCAGGGAGAGACCCCGGGTAGTGTAAAGTGTGTTAATGTCATTTAGGAAGTAGTTAGGATTAAGAATCTCCTCGCACCATCTACACCCACTCACCAGAGGTGACAGAACTCCCCACCATGCCATGGTTGTTTTTTTTTATTTTTGTGCAAATGTTTTTGGGAATGTGAGATGCATCATGACGTGGGTGTGACATTGTGCTTAACGTTCCATCTCTCCCTCCCTATGAGGATTGATGATGAATTGGATGATGGCAAATTTGGTTGGTTAAAGGGATTGTGAATGAATTTGGATTAGGGGAGATATGGGAAGACGGGACGTAGTGACGAATTTGTAAATGTAAATTGTTGTGTAAATACGGGGTAAGGGCAAGGGTAGAGTAGGTGACGGGGGGAGGGGTGGCGTACGTTAGGAACGAGCTCTCTTCGTGCGCACCTCACTCTGCATTACCTTGATTGATGTGTACCCTTGTGACCTTACCCCTCGCTAACGCTGCTGCTTTGGCTTCCTTCCCCACCCATGGACCGTGCTCTCTGGGCTCTGAGGGAGAGCGGGCGGGAGCCGCAATTGTGTGCCTGAATCCCCGCAACCAGCTGCCTGAATCGATGCACCACTTTATGGACCGCACATCTTGCGGCCATGCACCACCTTATGGACCACGGTACTGTGGCCGAGCACCACTTATGAACCCCACGTTTTGGGGCCTGGCCCCTCTGCTGGGACCGGCCACGATGGCCCAAGAAAGTTGCTTGCGGACCATGGAGAGGTGGCCCCCTTTTGCCCCACAGGTGGACCACCCATAGCTGGCCCCTGTGGGCCATAAATAAAATGGACACGTTTGTGCTTTTTTATTTATTATTGCAAATAGGTAGCAAGCCACAAGAACGACAACATCTGGAAGAGACAACGGCCAGCAGAGGGAGCGGCAGAGCAAGGACACGACCACCAGTTGTTTTTTTAATGTGTTGGGCAATGTAGCACCGATTGGTGCTCTTGATTGGTGCTTTGGTGTTTGCATGCTCGGGGATGTTTGACAGAAAGTCAATTCTGCTTCCTTCGGGCATGTGAGGTGGTGTATCGATGCAGTGCATGCTGTCTCCTCCCTCCCACAGGATTCTCTTTTTGTTTCCCAAAGAAAAATGACAAGTCCTGGGTTGCAGTTTTGTAAATAGTCAAAATAATGTCACCTGTAAATAATGCTCCCCACTGGCTTTATGTGTAGTTTGAAAACCATTCCGCAATTCGGTTAATTGTGGGAGTGAATCTTCGGTAGGATGCAACGATTTTAACGTAGTAGCGGGACATATTTAATTGTGTTTTAAAACTGTCGCACTCAGGGTCAGATTAATTGTAGAGGGAAATTACACCTGCGTGTCACATTAAGTAAAAAAAATTCGGCCTGAGACGTGCTGTTATGGTTTTTAGAACCTTCACATGAAATTTGGTATTAAATTTCCTTATAAATAACCCCTGTGTACATTTCCCCTTAATTGGCTGTTAATTGAAATAAGTGCACCTTAGTTAGTCCACATTGCAACACGTAGCAAATCATAGGCCCTTTCGTAGTTATTTCATTATTCTGTTTTTCAGGTAAGGCTATGTTGCCCGTAGTTGAATCTGCGTTGCATCAAACAAATAAGATAGGCCCCCTTTTCAATTTCCCCAAAGCGCCTCTGCCAGCCGCAGCCGCCTTACCGCTCGCTCCAAGGTTTCTCCGAGGTCGTTTTTTTTTTTCTTTATTCTTTTCGTTTCGTTTTCGTTTTTCATCTTTAGATCCATATTGTTAGCCATATCAGCGCATTTCCGATTGGGTTCTGAACATTACAGCCTCTGCCTCTGCCACAGCTCAGAGCGATCACGTGACAATTTTCAAGTTTTCAAGGAAGAAGGCACTAGACCCCAGCCCCATTTATACATCACTACCTGCGCCATTAATTTGCATGTTATCGGTTACCTTTTATGGCTCGCTCAGGATCTTCGTCAGGCTCGCGAGCGAGTTAGCCAATCACCTGGGCGCATGAGGCCACGTTGGCCACGCCCACGTGGCATTAGCAAGACGTCGTTTATTTGATTGGAGTCGTTCAGGTCTGTCATCTGGCGAGCGAGCGAGTTGGGTTACCACGTGTAAACGTAAAAGTGAAAACGTAAATAAGCTAAACGTAAAAAAACAAAAAAAAACAATCACCAGACATTTGAATACAAATAAATCGAACAATTCTGGAAGTGTACAAAGTTGGTGGTATGGCTTCTTCTTCTTCCTGATCAGCATCACACTTACCTCAAACGTGATGAATGCCACATTCACCTACCAGCATATATAAGAACCCCCTTCCTCCTGCCTCCCCCCTCCCGCCTCACCTCCCCTTCCTCCCTTCATCCCCCCCTCCCCATATCCTCCCTCCCACCTCCACCTTTCCCCCCCATACCTTACCCCCTTTCTCTCCCCACCTCCCCTTTCCTCCCCCACCCCCCTCTTACCCTCCCCCCCTCTTCCCCCGCCCGGCAACGCCGGGTACTTCTGCTTGTATTTAATAATGATGGCACGGGGAAAGAACACACAAAGCATTGCAACAATAAAACCCCTGAACCCACTCCGGAACATATACCCCCACAAAACCAATGCACAATTGAGTTTCCTTCAGGCCTTAATCATTCTTTCTGCGAGAGAGACAACAGATAAGACACAGACAAGACAAATACCCTGGCTGTGCATGGCAGGGGACAGCAGGAACTGATACATAGGATTCATGTTGCCTTTAATCCTAAAATTAACCATTTTCTAGTCTTATAATTTTAATATATATGAGAAACACCAACTTTATGGGGGTTCCAAATACAACAACAACACAACATGCATTTTAAGGCCATGTTCCCTGCTCGAGCGGGGGTTAGCCTTGCGGTCCCCATGACAATCTTCTCCATTTTGCCCTATTTTCTGCATCTCTCCTTGTTAACCCCCTTGCCCGCATTTCTTCTTCCACCATCTTTAGCCAAGTCTTTCTCGGTCTTCCCCGTCCTCTACTTCCTTCTACATTAACTTCCATCACTCTTCTCAACCAGTCACTTTCATCCTTCCTCAATACATGACCAAACCATCTCAACCTGTTCCTCTTCACAGCATCAATCACAGGCAATATTCCCATCATCTTTCGCAATTCATCATTTGTCTTCCTCTCTCTCAACGATACTCCGCACATCCATCGAACCATTCGCATTTCCACCCTTTCCAGCCTTCGTTGCTGCTCTACGTTCATTACCCATGTCTCGCTCCCATAAATCATAACACTTCTCACACATGCAGCATACACCTTTCCCTTCAGCTTCAGCGACACTCTCCTCCTCATCAGCACACCACTCAGTTCCCGAAACTTCTTCCATGCACATCTCACTCGAGCAACCGTTGCCGAGTCTGATCCACCTTCTCCATTCAGCATATCTCCGAGGTAGCAAAATGTTTTCACACCTTCCAGCTTCACGCCGTCTCCAAGATCCAACTCAACATTTCCTCCATCTGCAGCTCCCTCTGTGCACACCTTACATTTGAATGTAGCTGCCACACTGGTTAATGACCCTCTCAGACCACTACATTTTTGATGAACCCACTCAGCACACATTGTACATTGAATGTACATTGAATTGTACATTGTACATTGTTCCAAATGTTGGATTATATTGGGGAAGGTGGCAAATGTGTTGCTGGTAATCCCCCGTTTACAGAAAGCATCAAACCATTTGCACTGCCACATGTACAGGTGAAAGTCACAAGTCTCACCCCCATCCTTGAAGGGGGGGGGGGGCGGTTGGGAGGTTAGTGGGGATTTGTGCCCATCACCTGGCCCTGTATGCATAACTGGAGATTCGCCCAGCCATGTTTTATATGATTTTCAGACATGCACCCATAGACAATGTAGTACGATTCTGCTTATATTATAAGCCATGGGCTACCTAGACCCCTGGTGCACCCCCCCCCCCCCCCCCCCACCAACCTACCACCCAAGGTTTTTTTTAAGCCTTGGGGTGTCCTGAACACGAAATTGAATGTTAACAGTGAAAATATAGGGACGAACTTTCCTGCGTCAAACACCATGGTGACTATCCGTTAACACCTGTTAAACTTCACACAAAATTTTTCCAATTTTTGAAAAATTTGGTAATGTTGGAAAAATTTCCAAATTTGGGAATTCTGGGAATGTTAGGGAATTCTTTACCGGACGAAATTTAGGGAATTTAATCCACAGTACAAGATTTATGGAATTTAATCAGCAAAGCCGAGCCCCCAATACAACATGGAATTTAAGGCCGCCAACGCGATTCATGGAATTAATGTTTTCTCCAACACTCTTTACGATTATTCGCCATACAGTTTTTGTTTTCAGTTATATCTCCTGTTGTACATGTGAAAATATAGTTAAGTTCTACCCAGACAATTCTGAAAGGACTTCGTCACAGGTTAGCTAAGTTTTTACTAATACATGTCGTGTGATATGGCTATGAAAATTCACAACAATTGTAGTTAAGTTTCAATTTCCAGTGTACCATTCAACCAAGTGAATATATACGTCTCCTGATTCTCTTACCTTGGTTTTACACATAAATCTATATAATAATACCGTAAAGACTCGACTTTGTTATCCCTTTTACGCCACACCCAGTGACCCCATGCCCACGGCACTAATGCATTTTCCATCTACGAACCGCGCTCTTTGTTTATCACGTACAGCCATACTCGAAAAATCTGAATTCGCCGACTTTGGGACCCAAAAGCATCCGATTATCGGCCGATACGACGCCATCTTACGACACCATCGTATTGGCGTCTGCTGGGCGAAGGCGATGGTCAAATGGTCTTTATCGTCATTTTAATAAAGTTAAATGGAGTGACGTTTTGGAAACGTTTTTTGAAGTTTGAAGTTTTTTCGAATCGAAGTGAAGAAGTTTTTGAAGTTTTGATTTTGGAAACGTTAAATGGAGAAACAGTTTCACAGGAAGAAAATGCGATGCGATGAAGAAGAATCCATCTTTATTTTATTTTTTTGAACCACAAAAGATTGAAGCTCCACGAAGTCCAGAATGTGAAACTACGTGAATGTAATAAAATAACAAGTACAAAAAGTTTTAATTAAAACAAAAGCCGCGTCGATGTTACACAATGCCTAGATGCAGCTGTGCCTATAACGTCGATGTTATAAGCACAGGACATTCCTATTGATTCGATTACTTGATGTTATTTTTGTGCAAAGTGAAAATATATCTCGGCAATTTCCCGTGTGTGGCGACACGTGAACGAAGCTATGCTCCTCTCTCCACATTATTGTAACGACGTATAAATTAAATATTTCATCGTGACGATTGTCATCAAATGGACGAATTTTTAATACTAGGGCATTGCCCGTACTATATCTACTAGGGCATGCCCATACTATATCTATATCTAAAATTATATCCCCCCCCTCTATTTACATGAAATGGTTTGGTCCAAAGCGAACGGCTTGCGAGTGGTGACAATCCCCCCCCTCTATTTACATGCAATGGTTTGGTCCAAAGCGAACGGCTTCCGGAGTTTGGTAAAGAAATCGCCATCGCGTGCACAAACGCGCAGGAAAGCGAATGAATCGCAAATTCGTTTTTATTAGTTGTAAAACATAGTTTAACGCCAACATAGTTTGCAAACGTGAAATAAATGAATACGCTCTCAAATGTGCCATCCGAGGCAGAGTGTGTCCGCCACGTTCGGCACACGCGATCGTTCGCTGCTCTCTGATTGGTTGAATCGTTTTTTGGACATAGCTCGGTAAGTAATTGTCCGATTAATATGAAACCTTGAAAAGGCACATCCTCGGGTCCCCAGCAATATACCTGGCAAGTTAAAAGTATATCGGACCCGTGGTTGTCGAGAAACAGCGGTCACAGACAAACAAACGTACAGAGATTACTGGAATTATAGATAGACTAGGGCATGCCCGTACTATATCTATATCTAAAATTATATCCCCCCCCCCTCTATTTACATGAAATGGTTTGGTCCAAAGCGAACGGCTTGCGAGTGGTGACAATCCCCCCCCCCTCTATTTACATGCAATGGTTTGGTCCAAAGCGAACGGCTTCCGGAGTTTGGTAAAGAAATCGCCATCGCGTGCACAAACGCGCAGGAAAGCGAATGAATCGCAAATTCGTTTTTATTAGTTGTAAAACATAGTTTAACGCCAACATAGTTTGCAAACGTGAAATAAATGAATACGCTCTCAAATGTGCCATCCGAGGCAGAGTGTGCCCGCCACGTTCGGCACACGCGATCGTTCGCTGCTCTCTGATTGGTTGAATCGTTTTTTGGACATAGCTCGGTAAGTAATTGTCCGATTAATATGAAACCTTGAAAAGGCACATCCTCGGGTCCCCAGCAATATACCTGGCAAGTTAAAAGTATATCGGACCCGTGGTTGTCGAGAAACAGCGGTCACAGACAAACAAACGTACAGACAGAGATTACTGGAATTATAGATAGACTAGGGCATGCCCGTACTATATCTATATCTAAAATTATATCCCCCCCCTCTATTTACATGAAATGGTTTGGTCCAAAGCGAACGGCTTGCGAGTGGTGACAATCCCCCCCCTCTATTTACATGCAATGGTTTGGTCCAAAGCGAACGGCTTCCGGAGTTTGGTAAAGAAATCGCCATCGCGTGCACAAACGCGCAGGAAAGCGAATGAATCGCAAATTCGTTTTTATTAGTTGTAAAACATAGTTTAACGCCAACATAGTTTGCAAACGTGAAATAAATGAATACGCTCTCAAATGTGCCATCCGAGGCAGAGTGTGTCCGCCACGTTCGGCACACGCGATCGTTCGCTGCTCTCTGATTGGTTGAATCGTTTTTTGGACATAGCTCGGTAAGTAATTGTCCGATTAATATGAAACCTTGAAAAGGCACATCCTCGGGTCCCCAGCAATATACCTGGCAAGTTAAAAGTATATCGGACCCGTGGTTGTCGAGAAACAGCGGTCACAGACAAACGTACAGACAGACAGAGATTACTGGAATTATAGATAGATATCTCGGCATTTTCCCGTCTGTTATTTCAGGCGGTGTATGACTGAGCATGCCGCGATGTAAAAAA
The DNA here is from genome assembly GCF_964187855.1 of Myxine glutinosa. Taxonomy (NCBI): domain Eukaryota; kingdom Metazoa; phylum Chordata; class Myxini; order Myxiniformes; family Myxinidae; genus Myxine; species Myxine glutinosa. The sequence continues at coordinate 94,433,200 of NC_136264.1, read as the reverse complement.
AATATATCTCGGCAATTTCCCGTATGTGGCGACACGTGAACGAAGCTATGCTCCTCTCTCCACATTATTGTGACGACCTATAAATTAAATATTTCATCGTGACGATTGTCATCAAATGGACGAATTTTTAATATATCTCGGCATTTTCCCGTCTGTTATTTCGGGCGGTGTATGACTGACCATGCCGCGATGTAAAAAAAATATATCTCGGCAATTTCCCGTGTGTGGCGACACGTGAACGAAGCTCTGCTCCTCTCTCCACATTATTGTGACGACGTATAAATTAAATATTTCATCGTGACGATTGTCATCAAATGGACGAATTTTTAATATATCTCGGCATTTTCCCGTCTATTATTTCGGGCGGTGTATGACTGACCATGCCGCGATGTAAAAAAAATATATCTCGGCAATTTCCCGTGTGTGGCGACACGTGAACGAAGCTATGCTCCTCTCTCCACATTATTGTGACGACCTATAAATTAAATATTTCATCGTGACGATTGTCATCAAATGGACGAATTTTTAATATATCTCGGCATTTTCCCGTCTGTTATTTCGGGCGGTGTATGACTGACCATGCCGCGATTTAAAAAAAATATATGTCAATGGACTTGAAGTTACAGGCCTTTGAGAATTCATTTCGTTCTATAAAGGGCAACTTTCATCGCATTTTCTTCCGGTTTTTTTTCAACCGAGTCTAAAACTATGTTGGCGACTGTGAAAAATGAAATGATATATCGAATTTGATTTGAAAGAAAACTGTGTGAGAGGAAGACACCACGGGCCTACAAAACAGGCCTCAAAGCTATGCGAGTTAATAAAATGGTGGATATTTGTTTATATGAAGCCTCTCCCACAATGGGTGGAGCTATGGTTCCCAGAATGGGTGGAGCTTTGAGGTTTTGTCTTCTCTGCAAGAACAACAACAAGAGGAAGACGAAGAAGACGTGGTAACAACAACAACAGCAGAGTGCACTCTATGAGCAGCGTCTGCGACGCGGCTAAAAATGTACATAAACGACACAGTTCTATGAAACAGTTTCACAGGAAGAGAATACGATGCAATGCGATGAAGAAGAATCCATCTGTTCCGCCATTTGTGCCGGTGTCATCGATGGCGGTGTACGCTAACCTCAGGTGGGTTTACCATAATTTCTTCCATATACTGTGATAACAACGAAGTGAAACCGATCAGCAGCCCATCAGTATCTGCTCTATTCACTGTGCTTAAGTTAATCCTTCAAATCATTTAAAAACAACCCAACGTTGACGAAGCATGGCATACGAGGCCCGTTCAAAAAGTTCACGGAACGACGTACTCTCAAAGGTCTGAGGCCAAAATGTTGTTTTTTTCCCCCCCTTACACAACGGAAACAACAACTGGATAGGTAGGGCCGAGGCCTACGCTTACGTTTCGCTCCTGCATCTGCCACCGTTCATGATTATCAAAGTAGGCTTTACCCTGTTCACGATAAGGTAGAAATCAGTGAGGTGTATACGAAGAGATAAAAGGATGGCATTGACTTCGAGACGGTACGTGATAGTTGGCTGCGGCTGGCTGATGCCACGTTTTTTTTTTTCCTAAGTGCCATGGATGCTGATGGACATAATAATGGTATAGGCTGATCTCTCATCGTAATATTACCCGATGGCAATGAAGTTTCTTTGTTTGTCATTTCCTGTGCAATAATGTCAAATTGATAAGTCAGACATCCTTTTCTATTGACAGCTGCGTTCCTTTTCAATGGCATCGTCTATTGATATGCATGTTCTTCTTTCATATAATTTTACACATGCACAATCAGTATTTCAACTCTTGCAGACATTGCAAAGGAAGTTGACTCACAGGCCAACTCTCTGGCTCAATCACAGGCCGACGCACAGGCGATGTAATTGTGAGTAGCATTTTTGCACAAGTGAAAATTGAAAATACACGTTTTTGGTATGTGGCTATGTTATTTAGTGTTTGTTTTGTCTCTAACAATATAAAATACAAAGTCAGGAGGTGACACTTTATACACAGTGTAAGTGGGATTCTACAAAGTGTCGCCTTTTTCTTGATTTTGTTCACACAAATCCAACCCACACCATATAGTCTCATAAAAAATGGCCAGAGTGGTGCTATGCCGATTCCTATTACGAATCCATTCATTTTTCAAAAGTATATCGTAGCGTTGTCATTTAAGTAGATTGCAATAAATACGTTGTTCATATACGCACTCTTCATTCTCATCTTTCTTCCTAACTCTTACTCGGACAAGCGAATCCCCTATGCCATCCATATTGGTACACTCTATCCATACACCACACCCTCCCTTCCGTGGATGTTCCACGGGTTTCGGCTAGTACTAAATATTACACATATATTTGATTGTCTTCTGTTTCTAAATATGACTTTAAACGTGTCTTTTCAGGTCCAGTGTGAATGCACCAAATGACGCAGCCTGATCATGTCTGATCCTACTGACCCCTCCACGCCGATGGAGACTGGTCCACCTCCCCAGAAAAAAACACGACACGATAGTGGTTCTTCAAGTAATGAAGAAACACAGACACAGAAACATATACCCGAATGCATTGTCCATGTTCCAGGATTAAAGTATGGACCACTTCAGCTTCTTTCGAGCACCAGTACCGCCGAGAACAAATTGTCGAAGTTGCAGGACATCAGACAAAGACGGCTTTCCCAACCAGTGGATTCTACACACAGGATGAAAGGATCATGTGATCTAATACCCAGTACCCTGTCAGACCATCATGGTTATCACCGACAATGTTACCAACACTTCACTATGAATCTGGATCGCCTGCAACCATCTGACCCACTTGAAACAGGTACTGCCCCCAGAACAAGTCGGTCGTCCGAAGGTGATCGCGTCCTCTTCAACCCCGACTGTTTATTTTGTAAGTCTGAAGGGAGGAAGAAGATCAAATCAAGTGGATCGTGGACATCAGAAGGTTTGTCAATGTTTGAATTTGACGGAGGGAAAAATGTTGTCGCGTCAGCTGAGGAGCGAAGTGATGAGAGCTTGCTACGTCGGATCAGAGGGCATGACCTGTTCGCATGCGAGGCCAAATATCACAAGTCCTGTCGGGCCAAATATGTACAGAAGCCGCAAAAGTGGAGAAGCACTGACGATGAACAGCGGAAGAGGCAAGCCGACATGGAGAAGGCACACGGAGAAGCATTCAAGGCTGTCTGTAGCATACTGGACACAGATGTCCTCGAAAAGAAACAAATTCTGAAACTAACGGATTTACGCAACATTTACATATTATCATCCCTGCAGGATTCGCAATACCCTAATCCAGAATACAGGAGCGAAAACCTGAAAATAAAGCTGCAGACGCATGATCAATACAAGGACAAACTATCATTCTGTAACATGGGCTGCTACAAATCATTCATAGTGTACAGCTCCACTATCGACACGGATACAGCTGTGAAGCATGCCTACGAGCTTGGATCCGCTGATCCAAGCTCGTAGCACTGACGATGAACAGCGGAAGAGGCAAGCCGACATGGAGAAGGCACACGGAGTTGTGTGAAGGTTAACAGGTGTTAACGGATAGTCACCATGGTGTTTGACGCAGGAAAGTTCGTCCCTATATATTCACTGTTAACATTCAATTTCGTGTTCAGGACACCCCAAGGTTTAAAAAAAACCTTGGGTGGTAGGTTGGTGGGGGGGGGGGGGGGGGTGCACCAGGGGTCTAGGTAGCCCATGGCCTATTAGCTTTGCCTTCAACAGACTATTTCCATCCATCCATAGTATATTAAATATTGTCCTTTAAATTCATTAGACTGGCTCCAACTGTTACAGGTTATAAACAACTAGCATCAAGATTGACTGGGATGTACAATGGAGTAGGGTAATAAGATGTAAACATGAGCTAACTAACCTCGAAGTTTGGGGAGGGGAGGGTGGGGAAAGTCATGGCTTCATTATTTGTACTCTTCATTAACAGACAACTGTCCAAGAGGAAGGGGGCTGAGACTTATGATGTTCACCTGTGCAAATGGTGTGACGCCTGTTAAACCTGGGACATTACCAGACATGGCACAAATTATTTGCAACCTTCCCCAATATAATTTCGGGAAGTTGGTGTTTCTCAATTATAGGACTATCAAATGGCTCATCCTAAGATTATCAAGGCAACATGAATCCGATGCATCAGTTGGCCCAACTCTGCATCAGTTCCTGCTGCTCCTGCCATGCACAGCCCGGGCATTTCCTTCTTGTCTGCATCTTATCAATTCATACTAACAGGGAACTGCCATAAGGATCCAGCAAAGAGCCATTGCCACTGCACGATAATATTTTATATCACTCGAGGGAGAAGTTTTCTTACTGAATTATTCAGACATCTTAGGCTTAGAGCTACAGATGGTAGATGTTCCACCCAAGACTGCTTCTTGAAATAACAAAACGAGGAACTGGAATGGCACTGCAGAGCACATATACCTCTAGCTGTCTAGCAGCATTAACAGTTTACGTTTTCTATCCCACTGATAGGCCCAATCTGAACCTGCACCAAAATCGAATCTGCTTGTTCTCGTCACCTAACCAATGAATTCACCAAGTGAGGTCATAACCCCTCCATAACAGATATCGTGCTAGAAGTCATCTTTGGTCCCATCTCTCAATGGTGAAGTCTTTAGAAAATATCTTATCGGTGGGGGGGAGGGGAGGGAGGGTGGGGGGAGGGGAGGGAGGGTGGGGGGGAAGGGGAGGGAGGGTGGGGGGGAGGGGAGGGAGGGTGGGGGGGGAGGGGAGGGAGGGTAGGGGGTGGGAGGGGTTCGGGGAGGGAGTCGACTCAGCCCGTCATCCTTCCGAGGTCGGCAAATTGAGTACCAGCTCATTGGTAATTGGGGCACTGCGTCAGCGGCAAACGCGCTTCCAAAGAAATGATGCAACCAGCAATCACAGGCTGCATACAAAACAGTAGAGGCCCATCATTACCAACTACAATTTACAACTCGAATACAACCCAGGTTTAGCCTTAATATCCCAACACGACCATCTCCCACATCATGCAACAGTCCATTTCATTTGACTTTTATATGGTCATTATTGTCACAGGTAAGTAAGGAAGGACAAAACTATGCAAGTCAGAAGAACAGGGTATGACATTCCCCGAATCCTTCAAGAACTATACATTGTATAGGGTGTTTGTAAGGAAAAAGTTGATTTTTCTCCCTCTCCTCCGTTTTTTTTCCTTCTTTTTTTCTACAACTTATTTATTTATTACTAACTCCTTTTATGTCACAGGTATGGGTAGCCAACAAAGGTTAATCGTGAAAGATGAGCTTTTCCTGGGCAACGAAATAGATAGATGTTTGATGGAAATCTACTTTCAAAGCTTGTATTTATTTGATTTAAAAAAAAAAAAATTGGATACATGATAGAGGTGCATAAGAGTTCAAAACCAATGAACCTAAAATGGCGTTTAACATCTAATGAGTTCATCTTTATTACAGTTCATACTTTTTCCAAGTTTGGTTGGAATCCCTTCAGGGGTTCATTCACAAGTTATTGTGGTAACGAAAATCTGCTGCACACACACACAGCCAGATGGACACCTGGGAAAGAGGTATAAAGAAGTTTAGATATTTATACATTAGATTAGCACAATCAACACACTAAGCTATAGTTACCAAAAATCGAAGCCTGGTGTTGGCTTAACGGGTTAAAATGGCTGGCTTGATATCTTATGGTCCAAAGTTTGAGCCCCTGTCGTCCCGTTGAAATAACTCCAGGTGGGTGACTCAGTCTGTCACCCCGACGTCAGCATGATGAGGTGCAGGGCATTGCATCAGCAGCATAGCTGTGCTTCCAGAAAATGTGCAACCAAGCAGCCATAGGTTGCATATGAACCACCTCCACCAAAAAGTCGAATGAAAACATGGCGGGCAAGTTTGCACATAATATTAAGCAACGAGGAGTAGACACAAACATTTAGGTTCTTTGCATTTACACGTATACAGTGCCAATGTACAACTGAGCTCTGAGAAGTAAACAAGATTACACGACGTGCTACAACTTTTGAAAAAGAAGAATCCAAAGTTCATGCTCCGATTTACGAGTAGAATCCCACTAACCAAGGATCAGTGCTTTTAGATATTTTTAGAATTTTTTTTGCTTTTTTAGAATTAGAATTTGATTAGATTAGATTAGATTTGAATTAGAATTTTTGATGATAGAGGCCGACTTTTTAGCTAAAATTTTAGCTTTTAGAAGAAAAAAAAAACCTTATAATTTTGCCCAGAACTGCCAGCAACAAAGGTGCTGATTACAGGTATACATGTAATAATGATAACCACTTCTGCATCATCAGATGCATATGGCTGCCGAAGCAGTTTCTCGACTATCTGGCCCAATCCTGGTCGGGTCGTCACTCCTACGCAGGATACTCCAATGGCTCATTCATCCCAGTAAGCTGGTACTGATTTCGCCGACCTTGGAAGGATGACAGGCCGAGTCAACCCCACCTGGTGTTAATTCAACGACCGACCGGGATTTGAACTACGGGACCCTGGAATCCCAAGCCAGCACCTTAACCGTTAAGCCAACACCAGGATACAGGTAAACGTGTAATCACAATAATTAGACGTGTGTGTTGTTGACAACAAATCACTACAACCTCAACACACAATCTTCACAATATATATTACTTGGTCACTCCCAGGAAAAAATATGCAGTGTATTGACATGAGACTCAGGCGAGGCTTGAAGGCCAATTATCTGATTTTAATTTTTCAATTTTTTTTCCCTCTATCCAAACATAGCCCTCCATCTTCATCTGGATGATAGAGGAGGCCATGCAATGTTTGGTTGTGCTGGTTCCTGCAGGGTCTGAATGCATAAACAAATAAACGTTCTTCTTTATAGATTAGATGACCACAATCAAGAGTAGCACCTCATGCTCCATGTTAAAGGCACAGCAATTTCCTTTTATTGTAACAAATCATAGACCATTGGGTTAGGTTCACGTCACTGGTCTATGGTATTCAAGGCATTACTCCCACTGTAAGTTCATGCCGAGCTTTTACCTATTTTGCTCACTTGGGGTTGGGGGGAAGAATTGCTTAAACAAATTGAGGTAGAGGGGTAAAATAAAAAGCAGGGTGGGGAGGGAGGGGAGGAGGAGCACATATGGAGATGAGCCAAAACTTCCATTTTTGTTCATTATGTAATAACTAGATAGCCTTTACTCCCACTGTAGGCCACAATTTTTTCCATAACCATGGTGCCTCATGCAGGAAGTGACATCAGCTTTAAAAAGTCCTATGATCTATACCTTTCACGACGAAGTTCATAATGCATTTCAGCTATCGATACGGTTATGCTCCTTTTGGGTTAAATGTGTAAAATGGATAGTAATGCAAGGATTTAAATAATGCATGCTTAGCAAGAACTAGTAACCACTTACCTACAAGGCCATTTACCAGATACAGCTCAAGTATTTGTACAAAAGACTGGGAAAGACAAATCAGCCATCAAAAGATATTTGAGTACTGATGGGGAAGATGGCAGAGACACTGCTTAACTAATTGGTCAGAGGATCAAATCCCCAATTGTTTGAAGCAGATGACGTAGAGGGGAACTTTATTGATCAATTAATTTAGTTATTTTTTAACCTTGACCCTCCTATTTTGTACATCACTGCTCCTATTCATATTCTATTCCCTCCTCCCCTTACTAGCAATGTATTGCCTCATTCCATGCACTCAACTCATTTAATTTGGCTTCAAATACAACCTTTGTACACAGATGTCCAAAACACCTCAAGGGAAGACCATAACGCGCAATAAGTCAGGAAGTGGTTCATAAATCGATCAGTGACAAATCAGGACATTGCATCCAAGAGATCAACAACAGGAAATACACCAACACCCTCAGGTATCTTATGTTGACCTGGTCAAGCTGTACATGCAAGTAGTGAGGGATGTCCAAAGAAAAATGCCACAGACTTCAAAGTGTACACCTAGCAAAGCAAGCTGGATCACAAATTATCGTGCGCAGCATTACGATGCACCATCTGGTTCCACCCCCACAGCTTCAAGGATGTAACCCATGAGGCTTCGCTTCGGTCCAAACAACTCTACTTTGCTCCCGATCTTGTTCTTGACATTACGAAGGCGCAACGAAGCATGGACCAGGGTGACTGCAAAACAGTAGAACAAGCAATTTTAATAGTATATTGCAAAGGTAACATAGCACCTCAACTGTCTTCTTACTAATTAATAAATTACTGCTCAGAAGTGCAGTGCTGAAGAGTTCCAAGAATAATTTCTCTGATAGAAAGGAAGAAGAATAAGAACAGCAAGAGATGGGAAGGAGTAAGGACATGAGCAAAGTAGATGTTATTCATTGAATACTTACCCTGCACACTCAACTTGGTGCAAGCCAATTCATCTGTTTTTTAAAGGTTTTTTTTTTTTTCTTTAAATATAATATGGCTGCCAGACCACGCGAGCGATGACATCATAAATTTATATTCTCTAATATAATTGTTGCGTAGATCAGGCTCAACAAATTTCAAACTGATCAGACTAAGCGTTGTCCCTGTCGAATTATGACGTCATAATTAAGGCACCAATGACAGTCATTAACAACACTTATTCCCCATGTGGAGTTCTTTACAATGGGCCACGTTTCAATTTTTTTCCATAGAGTGGTTTCGGAGATAGAGAGGTACGTTTTTCGGTTGTTACAAAATGGCACCTGTACCACGTGACCTATGACGTCATTATTATCATTAAAATATTCTCCAGGAGGACTCGCTCCTGTGGTGAAAAATTTGTATCCACCAGCCCAACAGTTCACGAAAAAAAAATAATACCGATCAGATCAAGCGCTATACTTGTCGAATTATGATATCATAACAAAGGCACTAATGACGTCATCATTAACATATCTTATTCCCCATCGGGAGTGCTTGACAACGAGCCAAGTTTCCATTTTTTTCCATGGCACGGTTTCGCAGATATGGAGGTGTAACGTTTTACCAAGATGGCATCCCTACCACGTGACATACGACGTCATAATTATGAATAAATAAAAAAATTATACAGGCGGAGGTGCTCCCATGGTGATGTCGTGTAAATCGGACCAACGGTTGCTGACAAAATGATTTTTTTTAAATGCAGACACCTACGTACGCCACACGTACGGACGGAACCGAATGCCTAACCCTGCTTTTCGCTTCGCGAGCGCAGGGTCACAAAATACAATTCAACACTGCGGCGTCAACCAATATGCCTCCGCCCACATAAAGTCTTTGCTGGTGGTGTTGCTGTAAAAGTTGTGTAAACCTGAGGACCATTTGACCTCGATATACAATCTGTACATATTGTTGTGGATATGAGGATTGTGTTTTTTAAATTGTTTTATTGTGGACCCTCCTTCCTCCAGTTGTTGTGTATAAAGGTCAAAAGGGCGTCCCGTAATTAGGTCATAAACAATCACGTTAGCCAATCATAGATTCCCTGCTTGTTGGTAGTTATTTCCTTATTCTATGTAGGTTAAGGCTGTGTCTTTCATTAATTAATACTCCATTACACCGAATTCAAATAGATAGATCCCCTTGCATTTTCATTCACAAAGCCTCTATTGCCAACTGCATTCGCCGCAGCTGCTGGGCGGTTTTCACCGCGACTCCATTAGCCACGAGGTGGGCTTGGAGAAGAAGGGGGAGGAGCCGCCAAATCCTGGGCGTGCCCGCCCATCGTCATCAAGGGTGGAGCTAGAGAGCCCGTGCCGACCAGTCAGGGCCGAGGCGAGCTCACCGATGGGCGTGTCCTGGAGGCCGGCGGCTTGATCGCGCGCGGCCTTATATAAGCGCGCGCGGAAGCCTTTGAGAGTACCACCAGAGGTTCCAAGAAAGATAGGTTCCAAGAGGTTCCAAGAAAGAGAGGAGTCGGAGTCCAAAGTGGTTGCGTTTAAGGGAGGAGTCCTGAGAAAGCACACGACGTCCCCACGGCAGCACGGAGAGCGAACCATTGAGTTCTAGGAGTTACACAAAAGGAGCTTCAGAGAGAGAGACACCAAGCTGCGTGATCCAGGAGAGGAGAGAGGGATGCCCCATGAGCTTTGAACCACAGCAGCTTTGAACCACAGCAGCTCGAATCTTGACGGCGGCTGTCCGCTTCCAGCCCGACCGATCCCCGCTGAACCTTCCTCTCCCGCCAAGCCATCCACCTCCAGCGATTCGTTCCTGCCTTCATTCCCCATTCGTGTGAGTCCGTCTTTGTTTGTTCTGTCCCTGGGTTAATTAAGACTGTAATAGATAAGCTAGAATTTTCACTGTGTCCTTCTGGTCCGTCCCTCTCTCTGCTTTATTTTATTATCCTTCCTTCTCCTTGGTTTCTTTTGATTGGAAATAGCAAATCAATCATATTCGTATTTCAAACCTTTTTTTTGTCTTCTTCTTCTTCTTCTTCTTCACATCCGTCGTCTTTGTCTTTTCCAAATTCAACATCTGTGGCACGATTTGGCCAACGTTTCAGGATCGGGTCTAGTCATTGTTAACGGTTCGGGCCGCGGCTGCCATCCGCTCGGCAATCCAGTAACATCTTATCCGCGGTCGCGAACGAAGCTGTGCACCGGCCTTTCCGGAGGCCGCGGTGCAGCTTCAGGGACCACGTCGGTCAGTGACAAGCGAGGGGACTAATCCCTCCTCAAAGGGGAACCATAGGCCGACGTTGGGTTCCGCAACAATATGTATCATGTTACATGTACTTGGTTTAGTTCAAATCCCATAGCCAATGGTATCACATTAACAGGAGTTTTATTGTGACGTCTGACCCTTGCCCATTTAGTAACAAACAATCTATCATGGACAGATGTACTGATGGAGGTTTATACATACTTAAACCAGGATTGATTAAAACCCCTTCAGCTCTTAAATATCATATTTTTACCTGACATGACCTTTGACCTCGATGTCAAGATCTAATCGGTTCATCTTTGCATCACAATATATACTTACACCAAGTTTTGTCAAAATCCGATCACCGATTCACAATGTGATCACTGATTCAAAATGTAACAACATTTTCACCAAAAGGGACGTCTGACCTTTGACCCCATAATCTAATCCGTTTATATGTACAACATCATTATACATACTTGTACCAAGTTTGATTTAGATTCCTTCAGCTGAAGTTATCGCAGTAACAATAAACCTATCAAGGAACCATGGACAGCCGGACAACCCAAAAACATAATGCCTCTGGTTAAATAGTCACAGAGCCATTAAAAAAAAAACATTTTAAAGCTGGAACGGTACTCAGTAGAGAGCATACCTCGCCTGGTTGGCCATATCACTCAATGGTGAAGAATCACTTAGAAATTTAAATAATTCTCATATCCGAATCCATATTCAGATCTTCACCAAAATCGAATCATCCTTGTCAGACACCCAACCGAGCCACCAAGTTTCGTCCAAATCCGTCCACAACTTTTTGAGATATCCGGCTATGTATCGTTTTTGGCCCCATCTCCCAATGGTGAAGAATCACTTTAAAAATTATACTAGCCGAATCTGAATCGGGATCTTCACCAAAATCGAATCATTTCGTCATTGTCACATATGCTACATCGCTGCCAAATTTCGTCTGAATCCATCCACAAATGTGAGATATTTTGTTCACAAACAAACAAACAGACAGACAGGGGTGAAAGACATAACCTCCATCCACCTTTGGTGGCGGAGGTAAAGACACAGGAGACATCTGCATTGGTTGGGACATATGCTCAGGAGGGAGGAGGGAAATTTGATTGTATATGGATGCAATTGGAAGGGGGAGAAGAGCAGACCAAAATGAAGGTGGAATGAGGTGGCAGAGGACACATGAGAGGTGGGAAGGTAGTGAGATGATGCTTGGGATATGGAGGGGAAAACTCATGCTTGCCAACCCCACAATGTGGATGGATTAATTCAGACAGTAGTAGCAGTAATAATAGTGGTGGTAGTAGTAATGGTGGTAGTAGTCGTAATAGTAATGGTGGTGATAGTAGTACGAGTAATAGTAGTAGCAATAGTAGTAGTAATAGTAGTGCTGGTGGTAATAGTAGTAATAGTAGTGGTGGCGGTAGTAGTAGTAATAGTAGTGGTGATGGTAGTAGTTGTAATAGTAGTGGTGGTGATAGTCATAGTAATAGTAGTGGTGGTGGTAATAGTAATGGTGGTGGTAGTAGTAATAGTAGTGGTGGTGGTAATAGTAATGGTGGTGGTAGTAGTAGTGGTAGTAGTGGTGGTAATAGTCATAGTAATAGTAGTGGTGGTGGTAGTAGTAATAATAGTAGTGGTGGTGGTAATAGTAATGGTGGTGGTAGTAGTAGTGGTAGTAGTAGTAGTAATAGTAGTGGTGGTGGTAGTAGTAGTGGTAGTAGTTATAGTAGTAGTGGTGGTAGTAGTAATAGTGGTGGTGGTGGTGGTGGTAGCAGTAGTAGTAATAGTGGTGGTCGTAGTAGTAGGAGGAAGTGATTCCTGGGCTCACTGACAACGTCAGCCATTTATGACCAAAATTAAGCAATGAAGGAATATGCCAACACGTGGATGCTTCATGATCATCCAAACACACCTGCAAAAATGAAAGACCATTCCGATGGCACAGATATTCCTCAACCAGACTAGCTAGCAAGGTAGAACAGTACAATTTGCAGAATGAAAAAGGAAAGGATCATTCCAATTGCCCAAATTTACACTTACCCAATATCGGTAGGGCAATTCCAAACAGGAACACAAGAATACAGCCGAGGAATTGCAGCAACAGCAAGGTGGCAGCAAGGAGTGCAGCTGTGTAGATAACGGAATGGTTACGGCGGAAGCGACGCAAGCCCAGGTGGTTCTCAGAAGCATAGAGAAATGCCATGAATATGCATCCCAATATCAGGGCACCCAAAGTCATCTGCAATGGCTGCATGTAGCTGGAAGAGCAAGAAATTGTTGAGACACTTTCCAATTTTATCAATATCATCAACAACAACATGTCTAACTGACCACCTCCACAGGATCCCAAGCTGTCTAGCTGTCCACTTCCCAGGTTCCCAATCTGTCTAGCTGCCCACCTCCCCAGGTTCCCAATCTGTCGAGCTGCCCACCTCCCCAGGTTCCCAATCTGTCTCGCTGCCCACCTCCCCAGGTTCCCAATCTGTCTAGCTGCCCACCTCCCCAGGTTCCCAATCTGTCTAGCTGCCCACCTCCCCAGGTTCCCAATCTGTGTAGCTGCCCACCTCCCCTGGTTCCCAAGCCGTCTAGCTGCCCACATCCCCAGGTTCCCAATCTGTCTAGCTGCCCAACTTCCAGGTTCCCAAGCTGTCTAGCTGCCCACCTCCCCAGGATCCCAATCTGTCGAGCTGCCCACCTCCCCAGGTTCCCAATCTGTCCAGCTGTCCACCTCCCCAGGTTCCCAATCTGTCTAGCTGCCCACCTCCCCAGGTTCCCAAATCGTCTAGCTGCCCACCTCCCCAGGTTCCCAATCTGTCTGGCTGTCCACCTCCCCAGGTTCCCAATCTGTCTGGCTGCCCACCTCCCCAGGTTCCCAATCTGTCTGGCTGTCCACCTCCCCAAGTTCCCAATCTGTCTCGCTGCCCACCTCCCCAGGTTCCCGATCTGTCCAGCTGCCCACCTCCCCAGGTTCCCAATCTGTCGAGCTGTCCACCTCCCCAGGTTCCCAATCTGTCCAGCTCTCCACCTCCCCAGGTTTCCAATCTGTCGAGCTGCCCACCTCCCCAGGTTCCCAATCTGTCTAGCTGCCCACCTCCCCAGGATCCCAATCTGTCTAGCTGCCCACCTCCCCAGTTTCCCAATCTGTCTCGCTGCCCACCTCCCCAGGTTCCCGATCTGTCTAGCTGCCCACCTCCCCAGTTTCCCAATCTGTCTCGCTGCCCACCTCCCCAGGTTCCCGATCTGTCTAGCTGCCCACCTCCCCAGGTTCCCAATCTGTCTAGCTGCCCACCTTCCAGGTTCCCAAACCATCTAGCTGCCCACCTGCCCAGCTTCCCAATCTGTCTAGCTGCCCACCTCCCCTGGTTCCCAAGCCGTCTAGCTGCCCACCTCCCCAGGTTCCCAATCTGTCTAGCTGCCCAACTTCCAGGTTCCCAAGCTGTCTCGCTGCCCACCTCCCCAGGATCCCAATCTGTCTACCTGCCCACTTCCCCAGGTTCCCAATCTGTCTAGCTGCCCACCTCCCCAGGTTCCCAAGCCGTCCAGCTGCCCACCTCCCCAGGTTCCCAAGCCGTCGAGCTGCCCACCTCCCCAGGTTCCAAAGCTGTCTAGCTGCCCACCTCCCCAGGTTCCCAATCTGTCTAGCTGCCCAACTTCCTGGTTCCCAAGCCGTTTAGCTGTCCACCTCCCCAGGTTCCCAAGCCGTCTAGCTGCCCACCTTCCAGGTTCCCAAGCCGTCTCGCTGCCCACCTCCCCAGGTTCCCAATCTGTCTAGCTGCCCACCTCCCCAGGTTCCCAATCTGTCCAGCTGCCCACCTCCCCAGGTTCCCGATCTGTCCAGCTGCCCACCTCCCCAGGTTCCCAATCTGTCTAGCTGCCCACCTCCCCTGGTTCCCAAGCCGTCTAGCTGCCCACCTCCCCAGGTTCCCAATCTGTCTAGCTGCCCAACTTCCAGGTTCCCAAGCTGTCTCGCTGCCCACCTCCCCAGGATCCCAATCTGTCTACCTGCCCACTTCCCCAGGTTCCCAATCTGTCTAGCTGCCCACCTCCCCAGGTTCCCAAGCCGTCTAGCTGCCCACCTCCCCAGGTTCCCAAGCCGTCGAGCTGCCCACCTCCCCAGGTTCCAAAGCTGTCTAGCTGCCCACCTCCCCAGGTTCCCAATCTGTCTAGCTGCCCAACTTCCTGGTTCCCAAGCCGTTTAGCTGTCCACCTCCCCAGGTTCCCAAGCCGTCTAGCTGCCCACCTTCCAGGTTCCCAAGCCGTCTCGCTGCCCACCTCCCCAGGTTCCCAATCTGTCTAGCTGCCCACCTCCCCAGGTTCCCAATCTGTCCAGCTGCCCAACTTCCTGGTTCCCAAGCCGTCTAGCTGTCCACCTCCCCAGGTTCCCAAGCCGTCTAGCTGCCCACCTTCCAGGTTCCTAAGCCGTCGAGCTGCCCACCTCCCCAGGTTCCCAATCTGTCGAGCTGCCCACCTCCCCAGGTTCCCAATCTGTCTAGCTGCCCACCTCCCCAGGTTCCCAATCTGTCTAGCTGCCCACCTCCCCAGGTTCCCAATCTGTCTTGCTGCCCACCTCCCCAGGTTCCCAATCTGTCTAGCTGCCCACCTCCCCAGGTTCCCAATCTGTCGAGCTGCCCACCTCCCCAGGTTCCCAATCTATCTAGCTGCCCACCTCCCCAGGTTCCCAAGCCGTCTAGCTGTCCACCTCCCCAGGTTCCCAATCTGTCTAGCTGTCCACCTCCCCAGGTTCCCAAGCCGTCTTTCTGTCCTCCTCCCCAGGTTCCCAATCTGTCTGGCTGTCCACCTCCCCAGGTTCCCAAGCCGTCTTGCTGTCCACCTCCCCTGGTTCCCAAGCCGTCTAGCTGCCCACCTCCCCTGGTTCCCAAGCCGTCTAGCTGTCCACCTCCCCAGGTTACCAATCTGTCTAGCTGTCCACCTCCCCAGGTTCCCAAGCCGTCTTGCTGTCCACCTCCCCAGGTTCCCAATCTGTCTAGCTGTCCACCTCCCCAGGTTCCAAAGCCGTCTAGCTGTCCATCTCCCCAGGTTCCCAATCTGTCTAGCTGTCCACCTCCCCAGGTTCCCAAGCCGTCTTGCTGTCCACCTCCCCAGGTTCCCAATCTGTCTAGCTGTCCACCTCCCCAGGTTCCCAAGCCGTCTTGCTGTCCACCTCCCCAGGTTCCCAATCCGTCTAGATGTCCACCTCCCCAGGTTCCCAAGCCGTCTAGCTGTCCACCTCCCCTGGTTCTCAAGCCGTCTAGCTATCCACCTCCCCTGGTTCCCAAGCCGTCTCGCTGCCCACCTCCCCTGGTTCCCAAGCCGTCTAGCTGTCCACCTCCCCAGGTTCCTAATCTGTCGAGCTGTCCACCTCCCCTGGTTACCAAGCCGTCGAGCTGCCCACCTCCCCTGGTTCCCAAGCCGTCTCGCTGTCCACCTCCCCTGGTTCCCAAGCCGTCTAGCTGTCCACCTCCCCAGGTTCCTAATCTGTCTAGCTGTCCACCTCCCCTGGTTCCCAAGCCGTCTAGCTGCCCACCTCCCCTGGTTCCCAATCTGTCTAGCTGTCCACCTCCGCAGGTTCCCAAGCTGTCTATCTGCCCACCTCCCCAGGTTCCCAAGCCGTCTAGCTGCCCACCTCCCCAGGTTCCCAAGCCGTCTAGCTGCCCACCTCCCCTGGTTCCCAAGCCGTCTAGCTGTCCACCTCCCCAGGATCCCAATCTGTCTAGCTGTCCACCTCCCCAGGTTCCTAATCTGTCTCGCTGTCCACCTCCCCAGGTTCCCAAGCCGTCTAGCTGTCCACCTCCCCAGGTTCCCAAGCCGTCTAGCTGTCCACCTCCCCAGGTTCCCAAGCTGTCTAGCTGTCCACCTCCCCAGGTTCCCAAGCTGTCTATCTGCCCACCTCCCCAGGCTTCTGCACAGCTCATTCGTTCCCCTTTTCCCCACCTGTGGAACCTAATTTCACATCTTCAATCTCAATGTCCCTTCCACATCTGCAAGACAGCTGTTCACCACCACCACCACCACCACCACCACCACCACCATCATGTATCATCTCCATTTAAAACATGTTTTCTAACCCCATTAAACCTTCACCTACCCACCCACCCTAGAGTCCCTTTATATACAGAGTTGCGACATAGAGGGTCCGGAAAAATCTAGTCACGTGATTGCGTGGAACCATTTTGAGTCCATCGCGGACAGGATCAGGATCGGACGCATATCGGTCAGCGTTTTAGCGTTCCCGCTGTACGCAGCGTTCTCATTCGTGTTTTACATCGATTTTACGACAAAATGACAGGTTGTAGCGCCTGTGGGTGCACAAATAGAACGGAGAAGGGATTCAAGATGTATAGATTTCCATCAGATGCGAAAAGACGGAATATCTGGGAGAACAGAGTCAGTCGTGTTGGATGGAAAGTAACTTCTTCGTCAGTTCTCTGCCAGGTCAGTGTGATGGTGGTAATGTTCCCATATGCGTGTACATATGCGTGTGCGTGTACGTACACACACACACACACACACACACACACACACACACACACACACACACACACACACACACACACACACACACACACACACACACACACACACACACACACACACACACACACACACACACACACACACACACACACACACACACACACACACCTCGCTCGCTGCTCCATCGAGCTCCTCCTCCTCCTCCTTCCACCCTCCTCCTCTTCCTCTCCCTCCCCCTGCCGCCCTTTCCCCCTCCCCCTATCCCCCCTTCCTTCCCCCCCCCCTTCCTTTCCCCCCCCCCCCCTTTAACCCCTGCCCTCCCTTTTACCTCTTCCCCTCCTTCCCCCTCTTTCCTCCTCTCCCCCATCCCCCCTCCTCTCCCTTCCCCCTCTCCCCCCATTTCCTCTCCCCCCCCCCATCCCCCTACCCCCTCTCCTCCTCTCCTCTCCTCTCCTTTCCCCCTCCCCTCCCCTCTCCTCTCCTCCTCCCCTCCCCTCTCCTCTCCTCTCCTTTCCCCCTCCCTTCCCCTCTCCTCTCCTCTCCTTTCCCCCTCCCCTCCCCTCTCCTCTCCTTTCCCCCTCCCCTCCCCTCTCCTCTCCTTTCCTTTCCTCCTTTCCTTTCCTCCTCCCCCCCTCTCCTCTCCTCTCCTTTCCCCCTCCCCTCCCCTCTCCTCTCCTTTCCCCCTCCCCTCCCCTCTCCTCTCCTTTCCCCCTCCCCTCCCCTCTCCTCTCCTTTCCCCCTCCCCTCCCCTCCCCCCTCCTTTCCTTTCCCCCTCCCCTCCCCTCTCCTCTCCTTTCCTTTCCCCCACCTCCAGAAGGTAAAAGCCAGTCCCGACCATTCTACAGTCAGAATTTAGATAGGCTGCCTTCTATGCTTCTATGGGGTGGTCGACCTGTTTAGTATCCTGATATCTGGCAGTCTACACCCACACCAATAGATTTTAAATCTGGGGGGGGGGGGGGGGGCATGCATTGAATGTATGTATTTGTCTCTGTTGATTTGAATGTGTGAGGACATTAACTTGTGTTTGTGTGTGTGACTTTCAATTTATAATTTGTATGTGTGTGCATTAGCACATGCGTGTATGTGTGTGTGTGTGATAGTAAATATGTAATTTGTATATGTATTAGAGTGTGTGTGTGTGTGTGTGTGTGTGTGTGTGTGTGTGTGTGTGTGTGTGTGTGTGTGTGTGTGTGTGTGTGTGTGTGTGTGTGTGTGTGTGTGTGTGTGTGTGTGTGAGATAGAGGGAGAGAGAGGTAGAGGGAAAGAGGGGGCCGGGGGTAGGGGGGCTAATCTATTTTTGGTGGGATTAATATATGATCGGCAACATGCAGCAAAGTTTAGATTAATAATTTAAATATGAAAATTAAACAAACACAAATATATACCCACACACGATAAACAAGGTCAAACAACTGCAGAAATACAAAGACAACTCTCAACATTGTATTGTACATGTACATGTATAAGCAGGGAGGTGAGAGTTCGAGTCTCGCTCTCGCCTCCCTGAAATTAAAATGAGGCTGAAATAAGCAGCACGTGTACCTGTCTAGTTCATTCCTTCTTTGTCATGGTTCTAAATGTCTGTGACTGTTAAATCACAACCAGCTCTGTGATTTTCTTCTTTATCATATGGCTCTTAGTTGTCATAAATCTTCTATTTTGTCATCTTCACATAATTTGTTCATTATCAACATGGAAAAGACCATTCCCATCTCTCATACATAGAGAACATAATGGAATACACGAGCGCCATAGGGCGGCTCCGCACTGAATGGACTCAAAATGGCGTCAAATCGTTAGTTGTCGCTACTCTCTCTATAAAGGGACTCTAACCCCCCCCCGTCCCCAAGCCCACCTTCAAAATTCCCTTCATGAGTTTCTCAGTTTCAGTTTCTCCTTCATGAGTTTGGTTCTGTATCCGTCTTGTCCATCCCACTCCCAGTGTCCTCCCCTACCCTCCTTCATCCCCACAACCGTTATTTGTGCACGTCTCCCTCCATTTTATGCTTCAACCCTGTTGTTGGTGTTTCCCCCATTTTTATTTTGTTCCGTCCTGATCAGTGCAGTGTTCTCGTCCTTCCACGAGCCTCGACTTTGTATTAAAAAAAAGATTCTTACCCGACAACCAGAAGAATAGCCGCTACCACGAGTAGGTAGTTGCTTTGGTAGTACAGCAGGTTGCTCACGATACGGTTGTTGCATCGTGCTGGATCCTTCAAGTCAGGAAGCCCGAAACGCGCCGATCCCAATGCAAAATCAGCCAAAGAACGCAATGGAGCAAACCTCATTTCCACCATGATGAAACGTGTGACGTCAGTACGTAATCTACGCTGTCAGAACGTATGGGATCTTTTCATTTCCGTCTTTGTTGGTGTTGGCGTGAAAATTATGCTTTTGAATGTTTTCTGTATTTTTTTTTTCATTACTGTATATTACTGGCAAAGAACCCATCTTAACGCAAGGGTTAATTCCCACAGAATTACGGCCCGGATAATTCCCCTAAAATGGCGTGCGTTGTACTTGTTGTTTCACTTCAACCGGAAGTATATCTCCACCGGGGTTGGAGCACTGAACTATAACACTACGTGGAACGGACGGTGCCCGTGATCCGCTGAAGCCACCGACATGTATGTCGCCCCCTATCGTATGCACCCAGAAAAATGAATGCCCCCATAGCCTTTGTGGGTAGGTGTACGTTTTCCAAGATAAATTTTGCCATTATTTTCATCGCAAGAACGTACTAAAAATATTGAATCCATGATTATCAATGTTACACACATGACTAAAGATAGAACAAATTTGGTTTTATTTTGGCCTGCACATCTGGAGAAAAAAAACAACCATTTTCATGACAGTCCGTGTCCATTACCAGCTTGTCTCGAGCGTTCATTCTTGTGTAGTACATGTTCAGTGCTATTGGGCATTCAACAGATGTAATAGTGTTCAGTATTTTAATTCTTTGACAGATGTTTCTATTTTATTAGATGGAATTTGATACCTTATTGTTTTATCTTTTATTATTTAACATTTATGCCTTGGACTATTTGGGCATGTACGGTTGTGACAATGTCTATTTCAAAATTTGTCATCTTAGGGATAACCGTTTTGTACGTTTTGGGGAGCTGATAAATTATCTATCTATTGCTGCTGTTTAATTCGCGTCTGACACAATAATTTTCACTATCATTAAGATCATACATGTCTTTGAAATATCTGGATGTTGTATGCTAATAAAAAAAAAAATCCAATTTATTATCATTTTCTACATAATATAAAGTCCATGTCTACTGATGACGAAACAAAATTGTTTTGGCTAGGAGCTTCCTTACTTTGGGCCCGGTAGCAGCATCTGTTTTTACCCTTCCTAAGTGGTAGAGCTTGATCTGTCCATACCGTGATGCAATTTTCTTGATCAGGCTGTGAATGTGGTTGTTGTCAATTGTAGTATCAAACTGGTGACGGTGCAACTGAGGAAATAAGTTCATGTGGCTTGTGTTCTCCAGAACTGAGGAAGAGATAGCAGATGTCACTCCACGGCCTTGAGGAAGCTTTCCTTGAGTTATTCTTAGAAGTCGCTGGAAACATTTCTCTGTTTCTCTACATACAGATACTACGCTAGCTGATGGCCTCTGCAGCCTCCCGCGATCTTTCATGGTGACAAAGTCATGAGCATTGCCATCAGAAGATGACATTGCATTGGCACATTCCATACAGTCCATATGCAGCCTAAGAGATTTCACAATGTATCCACTGATGTAGTTGACAGCCGCATCCTTATATTCTGATAAGGGCTCAATATTTGGCATGTCACTGTAGTCATGATCTGTCTTGCTGGGTTGTCTGGGAATGAGATCATACTTTCGAGTAATGTTCATAGTTGTGACATCATTGACGCTCTCAGTGTGAAGAATGGCTGTGTCATCACGAAGAATACAGTTCCCAGTGCCATTTTTTATGTGATGTCTCATCAACAGGCGTTTGTATGCAGCTTTGAACTGTCTTGCAGTGGGGTTGTTGTTGAATCCTCCACGTGCTCTGAGGGCGGAAAAGAACAATTCAATGTGATCCTGAGAGAATTTATACGTTAGTAGGTATTTGAGTGGGGCATCGGTTGGTGCGACAAGTTCTTGATACATGTTTAAAATGCTTCTGATGCTAACAACGAAGCCAACAAAACCAGTCTTTCTTGGTCCTTCACACATTTTCCTACCAGATCCATCTTTGAGACCGAGAAGGAAGACTTCAGCATCATGCAATCGTTGTTGAATGGATGCATGGTTGTCCCCTTTCAATGGTGCTTTCAGCCCCCTTCCAAACGGATTTCTGCTGTTTAAAGCATCGAAGGCTGAATCAACATGCCGAAGAAACTCTATAGTTGCACTGCAGCCCTGGAATTGTGGAAGTTGAAGTTTTTCTTCGCAATATTGCAGAGCATCAGCAACACTGGCACTGAATATTTGTGCTGCCAGGTTCACTGCCAGGTTTCTCAGACAAAACTACGGACATCAATATTGTTTTGTACACCAGAAAATGGTGTGATTTCATGTTAAACTTGTCACATCTCTCCTTCTTTGATTACCATTCTCCACACAACAAACACCAAAATATATGGTTGGGACTACACTGCCTGTAAATTGGCGTTTCCTTACCTGTGAAATGTCAACCCTTTCTCGCGATTTTCACGAACATCTCGATTCGTGCAGTTGATTGCAGAACAGGATGGCATTCTGTTTTACTCTAGTATCATGTCACCGAAGTGAAACAACTAAGAACAAATGTGCAATTATGAAAGAAATCTCTATATAAATCTTGCAAGATGTGTACGTCGTTCAATCACAGCGATACAAAAGCAATACGCTTTTTGCGTGACTAAATCCCATAATGCATTGCGATCCCGTGGCTTCATGTAAAACTCACTGCCTATGGGCCTTTTGTGTGTGTGTTCGCAGACTGTCCGTTCCACGTAGTGTTATAGTTCAGTGGGTTGGAGTCAAGAGTGAATATTTTCGGGAGTGATTGAGACAGCTGTCAGTTTCCTATACACCGCCCAAATAAAATTCTGTGTCAGAAGAAGGTGTTGCGAGTTTCGAACAACATCGCCCATCGGGCGGGTACTCTGATACTGATAGTTACTATAATTAATAGACCGGTGTGTGTTTGACGTGCTACTCCTCCCACAGTTCTGGGCCAATTACGTCCAGACTTGCTACATTGGAGCAGCATAACCCGAATTGGTGCACAAGTGTTTTAATTTTTGCCGGTGGTCTTGGGGGCGGGTGCAAGGCGAGGGACGCAAATTTATCTACGTAGATGTGTATCCTGTAGCGCCGCCTCCAGGTGGGAGAGAGTATTACAAGTATCACCCTTTACACTTTACAGTATCGTATAGTACGCCTGTCCTGTCCCCACCTTTTCCAGGCAGAGGTGTTTTGAATTATTAGCAGTCGGCATGTTGTTGCTTCATGCATGTAACCCGGGTTATTTTTTGTTTTCTCGGGAGCGATTGAGGCAACCATTAGTCGCCTATACACCGCCCAAATAAAAAAATATGCGACAGTAGAACGTGTTGCGTGCTTGGAACAACGTCGCCCGCAGAGTGGGTTCTCTGCTTGTGCTGTATATATCAACATAGAGAGCAATGGGGTGTTCATTCTCACTCCACTCTGAACCCCTGGGATGATAGACTGTCTGCCCGATAGTCTAACTTGTGAATGAACCACTGCCAGTCGATGTCCCCTTGTTATGGGGCCGTGTGAGATTTCAACTACATTGTGACCTCATATAAATTAATGTACTGTGGCGGACACGAAAGCCCACTGGCGTGGTGACATCATTCCGCGCACCAAGTGGACGGCGGCCACGCCCGAGGGGTAGGCGTGGCCTGAGGATATACACGGGGCGCGCAGCCCGGAGCGCGCTAATGTTACAGTGAGCTCCTGAAATAAAGACGCTTATAAGTTACCGCTTGTCCGCTTCCTCCTTGCTCGCAAGCAGCGCGCGTAACGCCGCGCTTTACTGGTGACCCTCGACGTTGGATCTGCCGGAGCGATCCTTCCACACACGACGCCATTGCCATGGCCGACAACGCAATGTCGATTAAACTTCCCGAATTTTGGGAGGCCCAGGCCGAAGTCTGGTTCGTCCAAGCTGAAGCCCAATTTCAGCTTCGGCGCCTCACCGGCGACGACACGCGCTACTGCCACGTCGTCGCCTCCCTCGGGCCCGGCACGGCCGCTCGAGTTGTGTCCGTCCTTCGCCACCCACCGGACGGCCACAAGTACAAGGCACTCAAGCGGCTACTCCTAGCCACGTTCGGCCTCACGGACGACGCACGGGCCGACCGCCTCCTGGATCTCCCCGATCTCCGCGACACACGCCCGTCGGTCCGAATGGACCATATGCTGTCACTGTTGGGTGACGAAGCCCCGGGTTCTCTATTCCGGGCGCTTTTCCGTCGCCAACTTCCAGCGCAGGTTCGCCTCGCGTTGGCCGGGACCGTGCTAACGGATCCCCGAGCATTGGCCGCCGAGGCGGACAGGTACTTCGCGGCTTCGGACACGCGGGCGAGAGTCGGTGCGGCCGTCACGGACCTCGAGGCTGATGCTGCTGATGATGCTGATCCACAGCATCAGCTTACACAGCATATGCAGCATGCTGATAAGCCCCTCGTGACCGCCGCCACGCCCCGCCCACCGCTGCGGCAAAAACCGCCACCGCGGGGAAAACCGCCAACTCCACCGGCCTGGCGGAGCCAGCCGCACTCCTCCAGCTCCACCACCTGGTGCTGGTTCCACGCCAAGTTCGGCCACGAGGCTCGGCAATGTCATCCGCCATGCTCTTTCAACAGGTCGGGAAACGCCCGGGCCGGCGCTCAATAGTGGCGATGAGCGCTGGCCGTTCGAGCAGCCTGCTGTTCATAACGGACACCTTATCCGGGCGCCGTTACCTGTGCGACACGGGAGCGCAGGTGAGTGTCGTTCCCGCTGGTACGTCAGACAAGCACGCCGTGGGCGGGGGCCCCGCGCTGCTTGCCGCGAACGGGACGCCCATCCGTACGTACGGAAAACGCTGCCTCTCTCTGCGGTTCGGAGGGCAGGTTTTCCGATGGACGTTCGTCACCGCCGACGTGCCCATGGCACTGCTTGGCGCGGACTTCCTGTGCGCTAATGGGCTCCTGGTAGACGTAAAGCGCAGACGTCTTGTCCAGGCCGAGACGTTCAGCTCGCTCGCTTGTGCGCTGCCCAGCTCGTCGAGCAGCTCAACGAGCGGCTCGCCGAGTGGCTTGCCAAGCGGCTTGCCGAACGGTTCGGTTCTGGCCACGTTGATCTGTACGCTTCCGGCAGCGGACGCATTCACCCGCCTCCTCACCGGCTTCCCGGCCCTCACGCGGCCCACCTTCTCGGCGGGGGCCGTCAAGCACGGGGTGGCCCATCACATCCCCACCGTCGGGCCACCGGTCTACGCCCGGGCACGCCGCCTCGAGCCGACGAAGCTGGCGGTGGCAAAAGCGGCGTTCGCTACCCTGGAGCAACTCGGCATCGTTCGGCGCTCGGAGAGTGCTTGGGCGTCGCCGCTGCACATCGTGCCGAAGCCCGGCGGGGGATGGCGACCGTGCGGGGACTATCGCCGTCTCAATGACGCCACCACTCCCGACCGCTACCCCGTCCCCCACATTCAGGACTTTTCCACCCGTTTGGCGGGCATGTCCTTCTTCTCAAAGGTGGACCTCATATGCGGCTACCATCAGGTCCCCGTCAGGCCGTAGGACGTCCCGAAGATGGCGGTCATCACGCCATTCGGACTCTTCGAGTTCCTGCGGATGCCCTTCGGTCTGAAAAATGCGGCTCAGGCGTTCCAGCGACTGATGGACAGCGTCCTGCGCGACTTGGATTTTGTCTACGTCTACCTGGACGATATCCTCGTCGCCAGCGCGTCCCGCGAAGAGCACCTACGCCACCTCCGCACGCTCTCCGAACGCCTGGGCCAGCATGGCCTGATTGTGAACCCCGCAAAGTGCCGGTTCGGCGTCGCCGTAATCGATTTTCTGGGGCACCGTGTCACCAGGCACGGAGCCGTCCCCCTGCCGCCCAAGGTGGAGGCGGTGAAGGGGTTTCCGCGCCCCCGCACGATCAGAGGGCTGCAGGAGTTCCTGGGCATGGTGAACTTTTACCATCGGTTCCTGCCCCGTATCGCCCAGCTCCTGCGCCCCCTGCACGAAGCTCTCCGAGGTAAGCCGGGCAAAGGCGACGTTACCTGGACCGAGCAGATGGACACAGCGTTCACGGGCGCGAAGCTCACCTTGGCTAACGCCACCATGCTCGCGCACCCGGCGCCCGATGCACCGATCGCCCTCACCACCGACGCCTCTGACTACGCGGTGGGCGCGGTGCACGAGCAATGGGTGCGTGGAGCTTGGCAACCGCTGGCGTTCTTTAGCCGGCAGCTTCGCCCGCCCGAACGCCGTTACAGTACCTTCGACCGCGAGTTGCTCGGGCTTCACTTGGCGGTCAGGCACTTCCGCCATCTGCTCAAGGGCCGTGCGTTCACGGCCTTCGTCGACCACAAGCCGCTCATCGTCGCGATGGGCAAGGTCACCGAGCCGTGGTTGGCCCGGCAGCAGCGTCACCTCTCGGCCGTGTCCGAATACACGACGGACATCCGGCACGTCGCGGGGAAGGACAACCCGGTGGCGGATTGCCTTTCCCGGGCCGTCGCACACGCAGTCCACCTCGGTATCGACTATGCCCGGATGGCAGCGGACCAGGCCGCTGAACCCGACGTCCAGGCCTTGCGGACCGCCGTCACGGGCCTCCGCGTCACTGAGGTGCCGTTCGACGGCGCGGGCGCGGCCCTCTTGTGCGACGTCTCCCTCGGGCGGCCTCGCCCCATCGTGCCCGTGGGCTGGCAGCACCAGGTGTTTGACGCCATCCACGGCCTGTCCCACCCGGGCGCGAGGGCCTCCCAAAGGTTGATCGCCGACAAGTTCGTCTGCCATGGCCTCCGGAAGGCCATCCGCGGCTGGGCCAGGACGTGCCTCGCGTGCCAGCGCGCCAAGGTGCACCGGCACACCCAGGCCCACGTTGGCCCCGTTCACGGTGCCTGAAAGCCGGTTTGACCACGTCCACGTGGACCTGGTGGGACCTCTGCCCCCCTCGCGGGGTTTCACCCACGTCCTCACCATGGTGGACCGCACCACCCGGTGGCCGGAGGCCGTGCCCTTGGCATCGACGACGGCGGCGGACGTCGCACAGGCTTTCATCGCCACCTGGGTCGCCCGGTTCGGCGCCCCCTCAGACATCTCGTCTGACCGCGGCCCCCAGTTCACCTCGGAGCTCTGGGGGGCGGTAGCGCAGGGGCTCAGGGTCCGGCTGCACCGAACCACGGCCTACCACCCCCAGGCTAACGGCCTGTGTGAGCGATTTCACCGCTCATTGAAGGCCGCGCTCCGGGCCACCCTCCGCGACGGCGGCTGGGTCGACAGGCTCCCCTGGGTCCTGCTGGGCCTCCGGACGGCGCCCAAGGAGGACCTGCGTGCATCCGCGGCGGAGTTGGTCTTTGGGCAACCGCTGCGGGTGCCGGGCGAGTTCCTCCCCGACTCCACGGCACCATGGTCCGCGGCACAGCAGCGCTCCGCTCTGCAAGAGACCGCCCAGAGGTTCGCCCCGGTGCCAACGGCATGCCACGGGCACCCACCGACGCACGTCGCCCCGGAGCTTCGCACGGCGGAGTACGTCTTCATCCGCCACGATGCCCACCGGACACCACTGCGGCCCCCGTACGACGGGCCTTTCCGCGTGCTGGAGACCGGGGCGAAGCACTTCACCCTGGACATCGGCGGTACTCCTGAACGCGTTTCTGTAGACCGCCTCAAGCCGGCCCACCTCGACGTGGACCATCCACCGCCAGTGGCCCGACCCCCGCGTCGGGGCCGCCCACCTGCGGGCGGACCCCCGGCACCGCCCAGCCCCGCCGCCCCCCGGTCCTGCACCCATCCCAGGGGCAGCCAGGGGAATCCCACCTGGCATCCCTGCACCCCGGACGCCACCGATCGCCAGGGGGCGCTTCGGCCGGGTCATCCGTTTGCCCCGCAAACTGGCCCTCCAGGTGCGCGGGAATTCTGGGGGGGCGCGTGTGGCGGACACGAAAGCCCACTGGCGTGGTGACATCATTCCGCGCACCAAGTGGACGGCGGCCACGCCCGAGGGGTAGGCGTGGCCTGAGGATATACACGGGGCGCGCAGCCCGGAGCGCGCTAGTGTTACAGTGAGCTCCTGAAATAAAGACGCTTATAAGTTACCGCTTGTCCGCTTCCTCCTTGCTCTCAAGCAGCGCGCGTAACGCCGCGCTTTAGTACTCTATAATTCTGAATGTCTCCATCAAGTCGCTTCGTGTTCTCGGTTCGTGTCATGGGGCCCAGGTGTTGAGTGCACTTTCAAATGACATCCCCCCTGATCCAAGGTGTCATCCTTGACACTCAGTACTGTACTTGATCTAATAGACATACGGCTTCTTTAGTTATATTAGATGAATTCCATGCCGGACTTCCAAAATCCAGGAATGTCCTCAATCGAGGCATAGCACATGCCTCTGTAGATCATCCCTACACGTCAGGTAAAATTAAAAATGAGATAACTTGAGAAGAGTTGAATGGATTTAAAACAAATTTGGTGCAAGTATTATAATGATGCAATAATGTGGGCGGAGTCATATCGGTCGACGTCGTGACGTCGAAGAGCGTCGTTCTAGTTTCTTTGCAGGAACGAAGCTCATGGAAGATCAAGGTGGAACTGGCAGTGGGACAAACATCAAGGGAATGAAGGAAATGAGGGAGGAAATGAAGGAAACATGAAGCTGTTCTGAAATGAAAAATGAAATGAAGGAAAAAAAAAAATGAAGGAATTGTTCAGGAGCCTCGTTGGTGTCAAATCAGTTCAGAAAAGATCTCGAAAACACCTCGGACGACTTTATGTTCCACATACATACACGACGTTCGAGTCCCGTCACTCTGATCTGCACACCGGAAGCGGAAATATGTCGGTTGCTTCCCACAGACACTCAGCTCAGGGCTTCTCTTTTTGTTTGATCCCTTCATTTATTTTCACAGTTAACGAGGGGATTCAATGAGTTTATTTGAAGCTCGGTTCGTTTGAATCATTCCAATAATGGTCCCCTCTTCCGGTCACTCGCTTCTCGGATATCCACGTCATCGCACGAACGAGCATCGCCCTCTTCTTCTTCGAAGTCTTCTGATTGCCTGCAAAGCGAGATGGAATAACCGGAACGGATTACGAGTGGATTAACATTGGAAGTCGGGAGTGCGACTGTGGAGGCACCACGTGACCTCGTGCCGTTTCGCTGCTTTCGCACCAAACCACGTGGTTTGATCCCAGTAAAAATCATAAACCCCCATCCTGATCAAGGTTCTTGTAATTAGACTCTAATGTATTATTTATAATGTATAAACAGCTGATGTGTTTAATGTCCAATTGCATTGGCATCTCGATCCGGAAAGCTGGGTTTTTACGCACGGTGCGCCGCTCTGACGCACGGAGGAAGTGACGTCATTTCGCTAAACTCGATGCACTGTTCATTCCTGTTCTTAACATGATAAATCCTGTATTTCTTCCAAGATAAACAAAATATACACATCACATCAGGAATGTTTAATACCAGGATATCAAAGAAGATTCATAGCTGCAATGGAGGCGATGAACGGATTGACATTTAGAAGGAATTTTCGACTTTCCGCCAATCGGCGCCGGTCAATCATAGATGTACTTGTCGTAGAAAAGAGCGTTAAAAAAAAAAATTAAGTTATCGCTTCTCGGCCTTTTGGCTGGGAGACCGATCGACCTGGCAGGAGTAATGCCCTGCTGGTGGATTAAGGGGTCTTACTCCTATTAAGAGGAGTGGTCCCAACTGTATGACCATGCATTGTGGCCCTTCGGGGGCATGATGCATGCGTTTGAATGACCATGTGCTTCCCCTTCGGGGTTGAGGCGCATGTGTATTGTTTTGGGGACAGCCTTGTTGGCGCTGTGCCTTGACCATGGGGTCAAGGTGCACGTCCGAGGCTGTTCAAATGTTTGGACTTTTTACCTTTTTTCATTGTAAAAAAGGCAGGCCTTCGGTCAGGCCCTAAACGATCGACCTGGCAGGAGTAATGCCCTGCTGGTGGATTAAGGGGTCTCACTCCTATTAAGAGGAGTGGTCCCAACTGTATGACCATGCATTGTGGCCCTTCGGGGGCATGATGCATGCGTTTGAATGACCATGTGCTTCCCCTTCGGGGTTGAGGCGCATGTGTATTGTTTTGGGGACAGCCTTGTTGACGCTGTGCCTTGACCATGGGGTCAAGGTGCACGTCCGAGGCTGTTCAAATGTTTGGACTTTTTACCTTTTTTCATTGTAAAAAAGGCAGGCCTTCGGTCAGGCCCTAAACGATCGACCTGGCAGGAGTAATGCCCTGCTGGTGGATTAAGGGGTCTCACTCCTATTAAGAGGAGTGGTCCCAACTGTATGACCATGCATTGTGGCCCTTCGGGGGCATGATGCATGCGTTTGAATGACCATGTGCTTCCCCCTCGGGGTTGAGGCGCATGTGTATTGTTATGGGGACAGCCTTGTTGACGCTGTGCCTTGACCATGGGGTCAAGGTGCACGTCCGAGGCTGTTCAAATGTTTGGACTTTTTACCTTTTTTCATTGTAAAAAAGGCAGGCCTTCGGTCAGGCCCTAAACGATCGACCTGGCAGGAGTAATGCCCTGCTGGTGGATTAAGGGGTCTTACTCCTATTAAGAGGAGTGGTCCCAACTGTATGACCATGCATTGTGGCCCTTCGGGGGCATGATGCATGCGTTTGAATGACCATGTGCTTCCCCCTCGGGGTTGAGGCGCATGTGTATTGTTATGGGGACAGCCTTGTTGACGTTGTGCCTTGGCCATGGGGTCAAGGTGCACGTCCGAGGCTGTTCAAATGTTTGGACTTTTTACCTTTTTTCACACGTAAAAAAGGCAGGCCCTGACTGCGGCCCTAAACCAGATCGACCTGGCAGGAGTAATGCCCTGCCGGTGGATTAAGGGGTCTCACTCCTATTAAGAGGAGTGGTCCCAACTGTATGACCATGCATTGTGGCCCTTCGGGGGCATGATGCATGCGTTTGAATGACCATGTGCTTCCCCCTCGGGGTTGAGGCGCATGTGTATTGTTATGGGGACAGCCTTGTTGACGCTGTGCCTTGACCATGGGGTCAAGGTGCACGTCCGAGGCTGTTCAAATGTTTGGACTTTTTACCTTTTTTCATTGTAAAAAAGGCAGGCCTTCAGTCAGGCCCTAAACGATCGACCTGGCAGGAGTAATGCCCTGCTGGTGGATTAAGGGGTCTTACTCCTATTAAGAGGAGTGGTCCCAACTGTATGACCATGCATTGTGGCCCTTCGGGGGCATGATGCATGCGTTTGAATGACCATGTGCTTCCCCTTCGGGGTTGAGGCGCATGTGTATTGTTATGGGGACAGCCTTGTTGACGCTGTGCCTTGACCATGGGGTCAAGGTGCACGTCCGAGGCTGTTCAAATGTTTGGACTTTTTACCTTTTTTCATTGTAAAAAAGGCAGGCCTTCAGTCAGGCCCTAAACGATCGACCTGGCAGGAGTAATGCCCTGCTGGTGGATTAAGGGGTCTCACTCCTATTAAGAGGAGTGGTCCCAACTGTATGACCATGCATTGTGGCCCTTCGGGGGCATGATGCATGCGTTTGAATGACCATGTGCTTCCCCTTCGGGGTTGAGGCGCATGTGTATTGTTATGGGGACAGCCTTGTTGACGCTGTGCCTTGACCATGGGGTCAAGGTGCACGTCCGAGGCTGTTCAAATGTTTGGACTTTTTACCTTTTTTCATTGTAAAAAAGGCAGGCCTTCGGTCAGGCCCTAAACGATCGACCTGGCAGGAGTAATGCCCTGCTGGTGGATTAAGGGGTCTCACTCCTATTAAGAGGAGTGGTCCCAACTGTATGACCATGCATTGTGGCCCTTCGGGGGCATGATGCATGCGTTTGAATGACCATGTGCTTCCCCTTCGGGGTTGAGGCGCATGTGTATTGTTATGGGGACAGCCTTGTTGACGCTGTGCCTTGACCATGGGGTCAAGGTGCACGTCCGAGGCTGTTCAAATGTTTGGACTTTTTACCTTTTTTCATTGTAAAAAAGGCAGGCCTTCGGTCAGGCCCTAAACGATCGACCTGGCAGGAGTAATGCCCTGCTGGTGGATTAAGGGGTCTCACTCCTATTAAGAGGAGTGGTCCCAACTGTATGACCATGCATTGTGGCCCTTAGGGGGCATGATGCATGCGTTTGAATGACCATGTGCTTCCCCTTCGGGGTTGAGGCGCATGTGTATTGTTATGGGGATAGCCTTGTTGACGCTGTGCCTTGACCATGGGGTCAAGGTGCACGTCCGAGGCTGTTCAAATGTTTGGACTTTTTACCTTTTTTCATTGTAAAAAAGGCAGGCCTTCGGTCAGGCCCTAAACGATCGACCTGGCAGGAGTAATGCCCTGCTGGTGGATTAAGGGGTCTCACTCCTATTAAGAGGAGTGGTCCCAACTGTATGACCATGCATTGTGGCCCTTCGGGGGCATGATGCATGCGTTTGAATGACCATGTGCTTCCCCTTCGGGGTTGAGGCGCATGTGTATTGTTTTGGGGACAGCCTTGTTGACGCTGTGCCTTGACCATGGGGTCAAGGTGCACGTCCGAGGCTGTTCAAATGTTTGGACTTTTTACCTTTTTTCATTGTAAAAAAGGCAGGCCTTCGGTCAGGCCCTAAACGATCGACCTGGCAGGAGTAATGCCCTGCTGGTGGATTAAGGGGTCTCACTCCTATTAAGAGGAGTGGTCCCAACTGTATGAACCATGCATTGTGGCCCTTCGGGGGCATGATGCATGCGTTTGAATGTCCATGTGCTTCCCCTTCGGGGTTGAGGCGCATGTGTATTGTTTTGGGGACAGCCTTGTTGACGCTGTGCCTTGACCATGGGGTCAAGGTGCACGTCCGAGGCTGTTCAAATGTTTGGACTTTTTACCTTTTTTCATTGTAAAAAAGGCAGGCCTTCGGTCAGGCCCTAAACGATCGACCTGGCAGGAGTAATGCCCTGCTGGTGGATTAAGGGGTCTCACTCCTATTAAGAGGAGTGGTCCCAACTGTATGACCATGCATTGTGGCCCTTCGGGGGCATGATGCATGCGTTTGAATGACCATGTGCTTCCCCTTCGGGGTTGAGGCGCATGTGTATTGTTTTGGGGACAGCCTTGTTGACGCTGTGCCTTGACCATGGGGTCAAGGTGCACGTCCGAGGCTGTTCAAATGTTTGGACTTTTTACCTTTTTTCATTGTAAAAAAGGCAGGCCTTCGGTCAGGCCCTAAACGATCGACCTGGCAGGAGTAATGCCCTGCTGGTGGATTAAGGGGTCTCACTCCTATTAAGAGGAGTGGTCCCAACTGTATGACCATGCATTGTGGCCCTTCGGGGGCATGATGCATGCGTTTGAATGACCATGTGCTTCCCCTTCGGGGTTGAGGCGCATGTGTATTGTTATGGGGACAGCCTTGTTGACGCTGTGCCTTGACCATGGGGTCAAGGTGCACGTCCGAGGCTGTTCAAATGTTTGGACTTTTTACCTTTTTTCATTGTAAAAAAGGCAGGCCTTCGGTCAGGCCCTAAACGATCGACCTGGCAGGAGTAATGCCCTGCTGGTGGATTAAGGGGTCTCACTCCTATTAAGAGGAGTGGTCCCAACTGTATGACCATGCATTGTGGCCCTTCGGGGGCATGATGCATGCGTTTGAATGACCATGTGCTTCCCCCTCGGGGTTGAGGCGCATGTGTATTGTTATGGGGACAGCCTTGTTGACGCTGTGCCTTGACCATGGGGTCAAGGTGCACGTCCGAGGCTGTTCAAATGTTTGGACTTTTTACCTTTTTTCATTGTAAAAAAGGCAGGCCTTCGGTCAGGCCCTAAACGATCGACCTGGCAGGAGTAATGCCCTGCTGGTGGATTAAGGGGTCTTACTCCTATTAAGAGGAGTGGTCCCAACTGTATGACCATGCATTGTGGCCCTTCGGGGGCATGATGCATGCGTTTGAATGACCATGTGCTTCCCCCTCGGGGTTGAGGCGCATGTGTATTGTTATGGGGACAGCCTTGTTGACGTTGTGCCTTGGCCATGGGGTCAAGGTGCACGTCCGAGGCTGTTCAAATGTTTGGACTTTTTACCTTTTTTCACACGTAAAAAAGGCAGGCCCTGACTGCGGCCCTAAACCAGATCGACCTGGCAGGAGTAATGCCCTGCCGGTGGATTAAGGGGTCTCACTCCTATTAAGAGGAGTGGTCCCAACTGTATGACCATGCATTGTGGCCCTTCGGGGGCATGATGCATGCGTTTGAATGACCATGTGCTTCCCCCTCGGGGTTGAGGCGCATGTGTATTGTTATGGGGACAGCCTTGTTGACGCTGTGCCTTGACCATGGGGTCAAGGTGCACGTCCGAGGCTGTTCAAATGTTTGGACTTTTTACCTTTTTTCATTGTAAAAAAGGCAGGCCTTCAGTCAGGCCCTAAACGATCGACCTGGCAGGAGTAATGCCCTGCTGGTGGATTAAGGGGTCTTACTCCTATTAAGAGGAGTGGTCCCAACTGTATGACCATGCATTGTGGCCCTTCGGGGGCATGATGCATGCGTTTGAATGACCATGTGCTTCCCCTTCGGGGTTGAGGCGCATGTGTATTGTTATGGGGACAGCCTTGTTGACGCTGTGCCTTGACCATGGGGTCAAGGTGCACGTCCGAGGCTGTTCAAATGTTTGGACTTTTTACCTTTTTTCATTGTAAAAAAGGCAGGCCTTCAGTCAGGCCCTAAACGATCGACCTGGCAGGAGTAATGCCCTGCTGGTGGATTAAGGGGTCTCACTCCTATTAAGAGGAGTGGT
This sequence comes from Myxine glutinosa, assembly GCF_964187855.1. Lineage (NCBI taxonomy): Eukaryota > Metazoa > Chordata > Myxini > Myxiniformes > Myxinidae > Myxine > Myxine glutinosa. The sequence continues at coordinate 94,399,053 of NC_136264.1, read as the reverse complement.
CCCAACTGTATGACCATGCATTGTGGCCCTTCGGGGGCATGATGCATGCGTTTGAATGACCATGTGCTTCCCCTTCGGGGTTGAGGCGCATGTGTATTGTTATGGGGACAGCCTTGTTGACGCTGTGCCTTGACCATGGGGTCAAGGTGCACGTCCGAGGCTGTTCAAATGTTTGGACTTTTTACCTTTTTTCATTGTAAAAAAGGCAGGCCTTCGGTCAGGCCCTAAACGATCGACCTGGCAGGAGTAATGCCCTGCTGGTGGATTAAGGGGTCTCACTCCTATTAAGAGGAGTGGTCCCAACTGTATGACCATGCATTGTGGCCCTTCGGGGGCATGATGCATGCGTTTGAATGACCATGTGCTTCCCCTTCGGGGTTGAGGCGCATGTGTATTGTTATGGGGACAGCCTTGTTGACGCTGTGCCTTGACCATGGGGTCAAGGTGCACGTCCGAGGCTGTTCAAATGTTTGGACTTTTTACCTTTTTTCATTGTAAAAAAGGCAGGCCTTCGGTCAGGCCCTAAACGATCGACCTGGCAGGAGTAATGCCCTGCTGGTGGATTAAGGGGTCTCACTCCTATTAAGAGGAGTGGTCCCAACTGTATGACCATGCATTGTGGCCCTTAGGGGGCATGATGCATGCGTTTGAATGACCATGTGCTTCCCCTTCGGGGTTGAGGCGCATGTGTATTGTTATGGGGATAGCCTTGTTGACGCTGTGCCTTGACCATGGGGTCAAGGTGCACGTCCGAGGCTGTTCAAATGTTTGGACTTTTTACCTTTTTTCATTGTAAAAAAGGCAGGCCTTCGGTCAGGCCCTAAACGATCGACCTGGCAGGAGTAATGCCCTGCTGGTGGATTAAGGGGTCTCACTCCTATTAAGAGGAGTGGTCCCAACTGTATGACCATGCATTGTGGCCCTTCGGGGGCATGATGCATGCGTTTGAATGACCATGTGCTTCCCCTTCGGGGTTGAGGCGCATGTGTATTGTTTTGGGGACAGCCTTGTTGACGCTGTGCCTTGACCATGGGGTCAAGGTGCACGTCCGAGGCTGTTCAAATGTTTGGACTTTTTACCTTTTTTCATTGTAAAAAAGGCAGGCCTTCGGTCAGGCCCTAAACGATCGACCTGGCAGGAGTAATGCCCTGCTGGTGGATTAAGGGGTCTCACTCCTATTAAGAGGAGTGGTCCCAACTGTATGAACCATGCATTGTGGCCCTTCGGGGGCATGATGCATGCGTTTGAATGTCCATGTGCTTCCCCTTCGGGGTTGAGGCGCATGTGTATTGTTTTGGGGACAGCCTTGTTGACGCTGTGCCTTGACCATGGGGTCAAGGTGCACGTCCGAGGCTGTTCAAATGTTTGGACTTTTTACCTTTTTTCATTGTAAAAAAGGCAGGCCTTCGGTCAGGCCCTAAACGATCGACCTGGCAGGAGTAATGCCCTGCTGGTGGATTAAGGGGTCTCACTCCTATTAAGAGGAGTGGTCCCAACTGTATGACCATGCATTGTGGCCCTTCGGGGGCATGATGCATGCGTTTGAATGACCATGTGCTTCCCCTTCGGGGTTGAGGCGCATGTGTATTGTTTTGGGGACAGCCTTGTTGACGCTGTGCCTTGACCATGGGGTCAAGGTGCACGTCCGAGGCTGTTCAAATGTTTGGACTTTTTACCTTTTTTCATTGTAAAAAAGGCAGGCCTTCGGTCAGGCCCTAAACGATCGACCTGGCAGGAGTAATGCCCTGCTGGTGGATTAAGGGGTCTCACTCCTATTAAGAGGAGTGGTCCCAACTGTATGACCATGCATTGTGGCCCTTCGGGGGCATGATGCATGCGTTTGAATGACCATGTGCTTCCCCTTCGGGGTTGAGGCGCATGTGTATTGTTATGGGGACAGCCTTGTTGACGCTGTGCCTTGACCATGGGGTCAAGGTGCACGTCCGAGGCTGTTCAAATGTTTGGACTTTTTACCTTTTTTCATTGTAAAAAAGGCAGGCCTTCGGTCAGGCCCTAAACGATCGACCTGGCAGGAGTAATGCCCTGCTGGTGGATTAAGGGGTCTCACTCCTATTAAGAGGAGTGGTCCCAACTGTATGACCATGCATTGTGGCCCTTCGGGGGCATGATGCATGCGTTTGAATGACCATGTGCTTCCCCCTCGGGGTTGAGGCGCATGTGTATTGTTATGGGGACAGCCTTGTTGACGCTGTGCCTTGACCATGGGGTCAAGGTGCACGTCCGAGGCTGTTCAAATGTTTGGACTTTTTACCTTTTTTCATTGTAAAAAAGGCAGGCCTTCGGTCAGGCCCTAAACGATCGACCTGGCAGGAGTAATGCCCTGCTGGTGGATTAAGGGGTCTTACTCCTATTAAGAGGAGTGGTCCCAACTGTATGACCATGCATTGTGGCCCTTCGGGGGCATGATGCATGCGTTTGAATGACCATGTGCTTCCCCCTCGGGGTTGAGGCGCATGTGTATTGTTATGGGGACAGCCTTGTTGACGTTGTGCCTTGGCCATGGGGTCAAGGTGCACGTCCGAGGCTGTTCAAATGTTTGGACTTTTTACCTTTTTTCACACGTAAAAAAGGCAGGCCCTGACTGCGGCCCTAAACCAGATCGACCTGGCAGGAGTAATGCCCTGCCGGTGGATTAAGGGGTCTCACTCCTATTAAGAGGAGTGGTCCCAACTGTATGACCATGCATTGTGGCCCTTCGGGGGCATGATGCATGCGTTTGAATGACCATGTGCTTCCCCCTCGGGGTTGAGGCGCATGTGTATTGTTATGGGGACAGCCTTGTTGACGCTGTGCCTTGACCATGGGGTCAAGGTGCACGTCCGAGGCTGTTCAAATGTTTGGACTTTTTACCTTTTTTCATTGTAAAAAAGGCAGGCCTTCAGTCAGGCCCTAAACGATCGACCTGGCAGGAGTAATGCCCTGCTGGTGGATTAAGGGGTCTTACTCCTATTAAGAGGAGTGGTCCCAACTGTATGACCATGCATTGTGGCCCTTCGGGGGCATGATGCATGCGTTTGAATGACCATGTGCTTCCCCTTCGGGGTTGAGGCGCATGTGTATTGTTATGGGGACAGCCTTGTTGACGCTGTGCCTTGACCATGGGGTCAAGGTGCACGTCCGAGGCTGTTCAAATGTTTGGACTTTTTACCTTTTTTCATTGTAAAAAAGGCAGGCCTTCAGTCAGGCCCTAAACGATCGACCTGGCAGGAGTAATGCCCTGCTGGTGGATTAAGGGGTCTCACTCCTATTAAGAGGAGTGGTCCCAACTGTATGACCATGCATTGTGGCCCTTCGGGGGCATGATGCATGCGTTTGAATGACCATGTGCTTCCCCTTCGGGGTTGAGGCGCATGTGTATTGTTATGGGGACAGCCTTGTTGACGCTGTGCCTTGACCATGGGGTCAAGGTGCACGTCCGAGGCTGTTCAAATGTTTGGACTTTTTACCTTTTTTCATTGTAAAAAAGGCAGGCCTTCGGTCAGGCCCTAAACGATCGACCTGGCAGGAGTAATGCCCTGCTGGTGGATTAAGGGGTCTCACTCCTATTAAGAGGAGTGGTCCCAACTGTATGACCATGCATTGTGGCCCTTCGGGGGCATGATGCATGCGTTTGAATGACCATGTGCTTCCCCTTCGGGGTTGAGGCGCATGTGTATTGTTATGGGGACAGCCTTGTTGACGCTGTGCCTTGACCATGGGGTCAAGGTGCACGTCCGAGGCTGTTCAAATGTTTGGACTTTTTACCTTTTTTCATTGTAAAAAAGGCAGGCCTTCGGTCAGGCCCTAAACGATCGACCTGGCAGGAGTAATGCCCTGCTGGTGGATTAAGGGGTCTCACTCCTATTAAGAGGAGTGGTCCCAACTGTATGACCATGCATTGTGGCCCTTAGGGGGCATGATGCATGCGTTTGAATGACCATGTGCTTCCCCTTCGGGGTTGAGGCGCATGTGTATTGTTATGGGGATAGCCTTGTTGACGCTGTGCCTTGACCATGGGGTCAAGGTGCACGTCCGAGGCTGTTCAAATGTTTGGACTTTTTACCTTTTTTCATTGTAAAAAAGGCAGGCCTTCGGTCAGGCCCTAAACGATCGACCTGGCAGGAGTAATGCCCTGCTGGTGGATTAAGGGGTCTCACTCCTATTAAGAGGAGTGGTCCCAACTGTATGACCATGCATTGTGGCCCTTCGGGGGCATGATGCATGCGTTTGAATGACCATGTGCTTCCCCTTCGGGGTTGAGGCGCATGTGTATTGTTTTGGGGACAGCCTTGTTGACGCTGTGCCTTGACCATGGGGTCAAGGTGCACGTCCGAGGCTGTTCAAATGTTTGGACTTTTTACCTTTTTTCATTGTAAAAAAGGCAGGCCTTCGGTCAGGCCCTAAACGATCGACCTGGCAGGAGTAATGCCCTGCTGGTGGATTAAGGGGTCTCACTCCTATTAAGAGGAGTGGTCCCAACTGTATGAACCATGCATTGTGGCCCTTCGGGGGCATGATGCATGCGTTTGAATGTCCATGTGCTTCCCCTTCGGCCATGGGGTCAAGGTGCACGTCCGAGGCTGTTCAAATGTTTGGACTTTTTACCTTTTTTCACACGTAAAAAAGGCAGGCCCTGACTGTGGCCCTAAACCAGTCTGGTCTGTCAGGGGAAAGATTGTGCAGATTTGTCTACAAGCATGACATTTGGCACACTTGTAGCTTTTGACATCAAATCTGCCGGGAGCCAAAGCCAATTCTCAATGGGAGCGCCATATTTGACACTTCAAAATGGCCGCCACTCAAAAACTGGCTTTTCCGTTACTAGCCAACCAAAAGTCACATAATTACAATTAAAAGCACTTTTCTAGGGTTTTGGACCTCACTGATTCTAAATCTGATGTCTGTTTGACAGTAGCCTTGACAGGAAATTTAACATTTTTTTTATTTTTATGTTTGACAATTATTTTAAATTTTAATTTTTTTATTTAAATTTTATTTTTTAGATTTTATTTCAGGTGCCTGTCGTTCTGCTGTGGGAATAGAAGAATAGAGAATAGAAGTCCTAGCTGTACTGGTGGTGGATGGCAAGGATGGATGCCATCAACTGGGAGCTTTGCTGTGTCTGCCAAGAAGAAAAGGTGAACGGTTGCAGACGCCAACGGAAGAGGGCCTTGCTTCAATTGAGAAAGATCTGAATGGTTTTAAAGCAATTGGTGTCATGCCTTCTTGTTTGAAAGTGTCATGGGCTCAGCTTGATGAGGGCCAGGGCATTGCTAAGACGCTTCAGACACACAATGCCAAATATCACAAAGTTTGCAGAACCTACTGCAGTAACTCTCGCCTGAGAAGGTTCACTGAAAAAGAGGATTCTAGTGACCAAAACTCACCTAAGAAACTACGGTCCAGTTTTGCAGTGTCTTCTGCTCCTCAGAAGTCTCCTTGTTGCATAATATGTGAGGGACAGGACCAAAATAATCGACGTAAAGTTGAAACATTTAATGTAGACACAAACTTAAAGACCTGGGCTCAGAGCACCAACTATTTCAATCTTCTGGGCAAACTGATTGCCCACGCAGCTGATGCCCACGCTGGTGACACTTACTATCATGTAAAGTGTTACTTGCACCTGAGAGACTCAGCTCGTGCTGAGGATCGCAGATCATCTGCAGGTCCTCCTGCCCCTCACTTCAATTCAGTTGCCATTGCGCAAATTGTTGCTTTAGTCGAGGACTCTGACTCAGTCTTCAAACTGTCTGCTTTGCGACAGTTATATAGAACACTTGTGGAGCAACAGAGAATTCCCTGTTCTGATACCAGGGAACCACATGCCACACGGTTCAAGGAGTATCTTCTGAAGCTGCTTCCTGAGTCGACAGAGTTCTCCCAGGGCAAGGAAGTCTATATCTCTAGCAACCAGAACGTTGGAGATCTAATAGCTGAAGCCCATAAGTCCCAGACAGGTCAGGATGATGCTTTGTTGTTGATGCGAGCAGCAGTAATACTTAGGAAATGCTGTCTCCAGAGGCAAGAACCATTTACTGGTTCTTTTGCCTCTGATTCCCTGACATCTCCCATCCCTGGACAGCTGAGAAGCTTCCTCAACATCCTGCTCCAGGGCCCCTCAATCTTGCGTGAACAGAGCAATGAGGAGTTGCAGGCGCAGGTACAAGGCAGGGCAAGAGTTGCAAGCGCCATTGCCCAGCAGATTATTTATAATACCTGCAGTGGTTCACATCATGCCACAAAGTCCAGCAACAGCCGTCACAACAAAGAACATGAGACCCCTTTCCCTTTGTACCAGGGCCTCAAGCTGCATGGTGAGGGTAGGTGGAAGAAAGAGATCAATAATGCCAATGCATTTGGGGTTTCTGTGTCTTACAGTCGTGTCTTGGAGATCAGGCGATCCATGGCACGAGCACACGTCAAACAGTTTGTCCAGGATGGAGTTGTGCTGCCCACAAACATCCGTAGTGGGGTCTTCGTGACCTTTGATGTAGACAACTTGGATAGCAGCAACCGAGGTAACTTCTCCCATGATGAGTTCCATGGGACAGCAATCAGCGTGACAAACCACCTGTCTTGGGACAACCAAGGAGTACAGCGACCCTCTATCGAGCTGGATCCTACAGACATTACTGTACCACAACTTCCTGAATCCTACAGAGTGGTTCAGCCAGCTGAATTCTCAAGCAATGATTTGCATGTACCATGTACTCCAGATCTCAATTCTCGGCCATCTCATAATCTGCTACATGGAGCCAAATTCAAGGATGAGTCCTGGATGGCACATGTGTCCACAGTGCTGAAACAGGACACATTGCCAGAAGGTGAAGTCATCACCTGGTCAGGCTACAACTCCCGACTCATGAGTGATGACTCTGTGAAGCCTAAGGCATTGATAGGGGTTCTACCTCTGTTTCCTGACAAAGCAGCCACACCTTCTATGATGAAACATGCAATGCATCTCACAATGCAAGGCACAGAGGCCCTCAACCCTGGTCAAACTCCTGTGCTTGGTGGTGACCAGCCTCTGTATGCCATCGCTAAGCAGCTGCAGTGGTCATTCCCTGACACAATGGGGGAAGATAAGCTGGTCCTGATGATGGGCGGTTGCCCTTCTGGACAACCCTTGAGGACAGCAGCAAGGCCTGTTCCATCCTTTTGCAGTGTGGCTGTGCGAAGTCATGCACATGGAACTGCAAGTGCTGCAGAGCTGGCGTTCGTTGCACAATTGTGTGCAAATGCGAAGGTGGATGTGTGAACAATGAGAATTCATGAATCAGTGTGACACCAGTCACAGCACGTGATATGATTGATACATTTATTGATTGCTTGATTTACTATTAACTAGGGCGTGCCCGTACGTGGGTGCAAAAAAACATGCGTGCAAACAACAACAACAAAAAAAAACTTTGAAACCACGTGGCAGTAACGACCACAGAACCCCCCCCCCCCTCTATTTACATGAAATGGTTTGGTCCATTCGCAAAGCCAAAGCGAACGGCTTGCGAGTACGGTAGAACCCCCCCCCCCCCCTCTATTTACATGAAATGGTTTGGTCCATTCGCAAAGCCAAAGCGAACGGCTTGCGAGTACGGTGACCATACCTTGGGAACCACTTGTCCGATTAATTTCAAACCTTGAAAAGGCACATCCTCGGGTCCCCAGCAATATACCTGGCAAGTTTCAAGTATATCGGACCCGTGGTTGTCGAGAAACAGCGGTCACAGACAAACACACACACAGACACACACACATACACACAGAGATTACTGGAATTATAGATAGCTATATGTAAATTAATTAATTAATATTAACATAGTGCTTAATGGTTATTAGCCTGATTTTGTTGATCAATAAAGGATACCTTGATCTCTTGGTTTTACTTGTTTTACTTCCTGATTTATGACTTTAAGTGTCAAAGTTATGCAAAATTTATTATAATATTCACCGGCGGCCATATTGGATTTTCCAATTTGGCGATCCCTGTCAAGGCTACTGTCAAACAGACATCAGATTTAGAATCAGTAAGGTCCAAAACCCTAGAAAAGTGCTTTTAATTGTAATTATGTGACTTTTGGTTGGCTAGTAACGGAAAAGTCAGTTTTTGAGTGGCGGCCATTTTGAAGTGTCAAATATGGCGCTCCCATTGAGAATTGGCTTTGGCTCCCGGCAGATTTGAATTCAGCAGGTCACAAACTACAAGTGTGCCAAGTTTCATGCTTGTAGACAAATTTGCACAATCCCCCCTTAAAATCCCCCTAACAGACCAGACTACTATTACGTTGTTGAATGGAGATTACAAAATTCTCGCGACAGACTTGCTGGGGAAGATGCAAGTAGCATTAGGGGATCGGCTGAGCATCTTTCAGAGGTGTGTGGTGAGAGGGCGCAAGGCTACTGACGTGTTAATTGTCCTTCATGACCTGATCATGTCGGTTAAAAGTAGGGGACGGTCGGCAGGGTTTCTCAGTTTGGATTTTGCAAAGGCGTATGACACGCTTTCAAGGGAATATTTGTTTTCTGTCTTGGGAAAATGGGGATTTGGAGAAGCAGTGGTGAAGCTGGTTAAAACTCTGTACACCTCTTCAGTTGGACGTGTCACTATAAATGGCCGATTGTCTCGTCCTTTTGAGATTTCCAGGGGGATGTCCACTGTCCCCCTTACTATTTGTTCTAGCCTTGGAACCCTTGCTGCACAGATTGTCAGTACGTGTTGAGGGATTGTTGGTGCCGGGTTCGGGGGGTTGTAGGGTCCCCTGCTTAGCATATATGGACGATGTAGTGGTATGTGTTAAACAAAGTGGAGACCTCGAGGTCATCATGCGGGTTTGCGAGGAGTTTGCTGCGAGTAGTGGTTTGCAAGTGAATTTTGACAAATCAAACTTGCTGGTTGTGGGAGGGGTCTTGGGAAGGGGACATTGTACAGAGATTTCGGATAGCGGAGGGCTGCATATGTGTTTTGGGGGTGTGGTTGGGGTCTGTTTGTTGTGTTGCAAAGAATTGGGAGGCACGATTAAGTTCGGTTGAAAGTTTGCTGGGTGAATGGGGGCAGAGGGCCCTGTCATCTGTCGGAAGGCGATTTGTTATTAAAGGGCAAATTTTTCCTATGGTGAGGTTTGTGGCAGAGGTGTTTCCTCCAACAGAGAGGATTGCAATTAAGCTGAGAAGTTTAGTGTACAAGTTTATGTGCAAGCCATGGTTCTCTCGTCCTTCCCATGGCCGTCTCGAGGCGGGTCAGCTTCAAGGGGGAAGGGGGAGTCCGGATTTAGTCGATAATTTAAAGTTGGCCTTCGTGGCGTTGCACATGTCGATGGCTATGAAGGCATTTGATGTATTTTCCTCTGCTGTCGCATATTATGTGTTACCCGAGCTAAACCGGGTACGAGGCAAGAGGACGTGCTTGAATAGACCATATGCATGGGATCCGGGGTACTGTAGCGGCTACCGCTGGGTTTTCACAATCGCCTTGCACCGATCAAGGACGCGGAGCGATCACCATGCCGGGCTCGTCCAGGACGCCCGGGCAGGCCCGCGCTCAACTTGCCAGGCCTCGGTCGGGACGCTCGGCCACGCCCCCTCTCGCCTTTCCTGGGCAAACGCTCCAGGATAATGTGTGTATATATATTGCTGCCCGATAAGCGGGCTTTTCAGAGTACCTGAGTGTTTTGTTTGAATAAAGCAACTCGGACGAATTCCAGCTTTTTGTCGCGTCCATTCTTCCGATCGATGTGGGAGCCCGAGCTCCTTCATTGGTGACCTACCGACATGGACACGGCAGTGGCCCTTAAACTGCCTACCTTCTGGGAGGCTCACGCGGCGGTTTGGTTCGCACAGGCGGACTCCCTGTTCGCCCTGCGAGGCATCACGGCCGACGACACCCGCTTCCACCATGTGGTAGCAGCGCTCGGTTCAGCCACCGCGGCCCGTGCCCTGAGCCTCCTCGAGAGCCCGCCAGCCGCTGACAAATACGGCGCGATTAAAAAGCTCCTCCTTGACGCTTTCGCCCTCCCATCGGCGGAACGGGCACGGCGCCTCCTCGACCTGCCTGAGCTCGGCGACACGCGCCCTTCCGAGCGAATGGACTACATGCTTTCGCTGCTCGGCGAGCACTCTCCGGCATTCCTGTTCCGGGAGCTGTTCCTCCGTCAGCTGCCTAGCCCGGTACGCCTCGCCCTGGCAAGCACGACGATCACGGATCCCCGTGCCCTTGCCAGGGAAGCCGACAAGATCTCCGCCGCAGGCCAGCGCATCGCAGCAGCGACCTGGGGCCCACCGCCGTCCGACGCAACACCCATGGCGCCCGAGCACCCGGCACGGTCGACGACCAAACTGCCGACGCAATTGGCGGCCGCTACACCGAGCCGACCACCTCCAGCACGACGACCGGGGCCTCCACCTGACCAAGCGTGGTGTTACTATCATGCCAGGTTCGGACAGAAGGCCCGGACATGCCGACCCCCGTGCACTTTCGGCAGGCCGGGAAACGGTCGGGCCGGCGTTCATTACCAGCCATGAGCGCTGGCCACACGGGCAACTTACTGTTCATCACGGATAAAGCGTCCGGACGGCGCTTCCTGTGCGACACCGGCGCCCAACTGAGCATCATACCCGCCTCTGACCAGGACAGGCAGTCCGCGGTTTGCGGCCCTTCCTTGGTTGCGGCCAACGGATCGGCCATCCGCACCTTCGGCCCGTGCAACGTCACCCTCTGCTTCGGCGGCCAACGCTTTGCTTGGACGTTTGTAACCGCAAACGTGCCCATGGCTCTGCTAGGCGCCGACTTCCTCTGCGCACACGGACTGCTGGTGGACGTCCAACGGCGTCGTTTAATCAACGCCGAAACCTTCAGCTCCCTGGTATGCACATTGAGCAGCTCCGCGCCGACCGAGCTGGCATGCGCCCTCCCGGCGGCGAACGAGTTTGCTCGCCTGCTCACGGAGTTTTCGGCCGTCGCAGTACGACATGGGATCGAGCACCACATACCAACCACGGGCCCGCCGGTCTACGCCAGAGCCCGCCGCCTCGACCAAGGCAAGCTCGCCATGGCCAAAGCCGAGTTCGACGCTTTAGAACACCTCGGCATCGCGCGGCGCTCCGATAGCGTGTGGGCTTCACCACTACACATCGTCCCAAAGCCAGGGGGCGGCTGGCGCCCATGTGGCGACTACCGCCGCCTTAACGACGCTACCACCCCCGACAGGTATCCGATCCCGCACATCCAAGACTTCTCCGCCCGTCTGGCGGGACGGGTCATTTTTTCGAAAATCGATCTCGTACGGGGATATCACCAGGTACCTGTCAGGGCGGCCGATGTCCCTAAAACGGCAGTCATCACGCCGTTCGGCTTATTCGAATTCTTACGAATGCCGTTTGGTCTCAAGAACGCGGCTCAGGCGTTCCAGCGCTTGATGGACGGCGTGCTGCGTGACCTGCCGTTCCTTTTCGTTTACCTGGACGACATCCTCGTCGCCAGCACGTCCCGGGCCGAGCACCTCCTCCACCTCCGAACACTGTTCGGGCGCCTCAGCGAGCACGGCCTCATCGTCAACCCGGCCAAATGCCACTTCGGCACGACGGCCGTTGATTTTTTGGGCCACCACATCACCAAAAACGGGGCCGTGCCGCTGCCAACCAAGGTCGAGGCCATCACCACGTTCCCGCGTCCCCGCACCATAAAGGCCCTGCAGGAATTCCTGGGAATGGTGAATTTTTATCACCGCTTCGTGCCCCGCGCTGCTCAACTCATGCGGCCCCTCTACGAAGCCCTCCGGGGCAAGCCGGCCAAGCACGACATCGCCTGGTCCGCAGCAATGGACGTGGCCGTTAAAAGCTCAAAGTGGGCCCTCGCCGACGCAACACTGCTCGCTCACCCGGTGCTCAACGCTCCCATCGCCCTCACCACGGATGCCTCCGACTACGCGGTGGGCGCCGTACATGAGCAATGGGTGAACGGGGTTTGGCAGCCACTCGCTTTTTTCAGCCGGCAGCTCCGGCCGAACGAGCTCAAATACAGCACGTTTGACCGTGAGCTCCTCGGTCAACACCTGGCCGTCCGCCATTTCCGCCACCTCCTGGAGGGCCGACCTTTCACGGCGTTCGTCGACCACAAGCCGTTGGTTTACGCAATGGCCAAGGTCACGGAGCCGTGGTCGGCCCGCCAACAGCGCCACCTCTCCGCCGTGTCGGAGTTTACCACGGACATCCGGCACGTCGCCGGCAAAAACAACGCCGTGGCCGACTGTCTTTCCCGGGCCAACGCGAACGCGGTCCACCTGGGCGTGGACTTCGCGCTTATGGCGGCGGACCAAACCACCGACACCACGGTGCAAGCCCTCCGGGCGGCGGACACGGGCCTCCACCTGGCAGACATCCCCTTCGCGGACACTGTCCTGCTCTGCGACGTCTCCCAAGGCCAGCCTCGCCCCATCGTGCCCGTCACCTGGCAACGCCGCATCTTCGCCTCCCTCCACGGCCTTTCCCACCCAGGCCGGAAAGCTTCCCAGAAGCTGGTGTCGGCGCGATTCGTCTGGCACGGCCTTCGTCGGGACGTCCGCGAGTGGACCAGCACCTGCACATCCTGCCAACGGGCCAAGGTCCACCGACACACCCAGGCCCCGCTGGCACCTTTCACCGTGCCCGAACGACGTTTCGACCACGTCAACGTGGATCTGGTGGGCCCCCTCCCCCCGTCACGGGGGTTCACACACCTGCTCACCATGGTGGACAGGACCACCAGGTGGCCGGAGGCCGTTCCCCTCGTCTCCACCACCACCGCCGACGTGGCGCAGGCTTTCATCGCCACCTGGGTCGCCCGCTTCGGCGCACCGGCGGACATCTCGTCAGACCACAGTTCACCTCCGAGCTGTGGGGCGCGGTCGCCCGCAACCTGGGGGTCAAACTCCACCGTACTACGGCCTACCACCCCCAAGCAAACGGGTTGTGCGAGCGATTCCACCGCTCCATGAAGGCCGCGCTCATGGCCGGCCTTCAAGACGGCGGTTGGGCCGACCGGCTGCCGTGGGTCCTTTTGGGCCTCCTCACGGCCCCCAAGGAGGACCTCCAGGCATCCACCGCCGAGCTTGTCTACGGCCAAGCGCTACGCGTCCCGGGCGAATTCGTGCCCGACGCTACCAGTCCCTGGTCCGCAGCTCACCAGCGCTCGGACCTCCAGGAGGCCGCCCGACGGTTTGCCACCGTGCCAACATCCCACTACGGTGACCCCCAGTCCTACGTCCCCCCAGCACTTCGCACAGCGGAGTATGTTTTTGTGCGTCACGACGCACATCGGGGGCCACTCTGGCCGCCGTACGACGGGCGGGCCCTTCCGGGTCCTGCGACGGGACGACAAGTCGTTCGTCATCGACATCGGCGGCAGGTCGGACCGGATTGCGGTGGACCGCCTCAAGCCGGCGCATGTGGACGTCGACCAACCACCACGGGTGGCCCTTCCGCCGCGGCGAGGCCGCCCCCCGTCCGCGGTGCCCCCCACTCGACCGCCCACCACCACACCGGACCCCCCCCCCCCACGACCCGCCAGGGGTCGCTTCGGCCGGGTCATCAGGACCCCCCTCAAATTGACCCTGCCGGTGCAAGTCGATTCTGGGGGGACGTGTGTAGCGGCTACCGCTGGGTTTTCACAATCGCCTTGCACCTATCAAGGACGCGGAGCGATCACCATGCCGGGCTCGTCCAGGACGCCCGGGCAGGCCCGCGCTCAACTTGCCAGGCCTCGGTCGGGACGCTCGGCCACGCCCCCTCTCGCCTTTCCTGGGCAAACGCTCCGGGATAATGTGTGTATATATATTGCTGCCCGATAAGCGGGCTTTTCAGAGTACCTGAGTGTTTTGTTTGAATAAAGCAACTCGGACGAATTCCAGCTTTTTGTCGCGTCCATTCTTCCGATCGACGTGGGAGCCCGAGCTCCTTCAGTACCCCTATTCGGTGCTGAAAGATGTTATTCGGGAGGGTCGCTTCAGAGAGGTACCAGATTGGGGATACAAAACCTTGGTGAAGCAAAGCAGAAGAGGTTATGCCAATAGGTGGCCTTAATCCAGAGAGTTCCATTGGTGTGGCAGAATGTGTCATCTCTGGTCCTGACCGGGGCACAGAGTGACCTAGCCTGGTTGGCAGTGTGCCAGCTGCTACCGTGTAGGGCAGTGCAGGCGGAAAGAGGCCATTCCTCAACTAATAAATGCCCGTATGTCGGGTGTAACGAGAAGGAATTGGTTCGGCATTTTTGGTGGGAATGTGTTTGCTGCCTCAATTTGGAATGAGGTTTCAGCAAAGTTTTTGTGCCGGTTGAAGGTCAGGTTTTTGTTAAGTTGGGAGATGCTTCTGTTTGGACCCTTTGGGGATGATTGTAAGCCGAAACAGAAGAGCTTTTGGAGAATTTTGAATTGTGTAAAAATGGCTCTGTGGAAAGCTCGCGTGTCGGCATGTTTTGGGATGCATCACTTTTCGAAGAATTTTGTGCTTGCCTTATTCAAGAAAGAAATGTTCCTTTACCATGATTTGCAGAATATGTTATACGAGTGATGTGAAAACCTATGGTGGTTGGGTTTATTTATTTGTTTGGATGTTTTGAATGATTTGATTTGATGTCGGCATGTTTTGCTATGCATCAATTTCCTGATGAAATTTGTACTTGCCTTCTTTTTAAGAAATTTTCCTCATGATTTGCGGAATATGTTATGCTGATTGCATGTTCAAACCTATGATTGTTAGCCTCTGATTGAGGTGAGACGTTTGGTTTGTTGGTTTTATTTCTTAATAAAAATCGTCGTAGTATCTGTTCTTATCAGTTTAATAGCTGATATGTCCCACAATGCGGGACTAGTCTATTGAATGGATTTTTGGTATCAGGAGTTGGATTAGGGTCTGCTCCGTCCGCTCCACGTATCGACCCGGTATTGCAGTACCTCCGGGAACGGTGCACCCCCTTTGGGGTACCTGGAAAACAAAGAAAAGATCCTTAAGGTAAAACGTGAAGGTTTTGTTTGAAGTTAGAGAAGTATCAAAACTTCCAAACTAGGTCGAGTGAACAGGGAAGTTGTTGGTGGGTTTTTGTTCTCGAACATTCTTCCCACTAATTACTAAAATAATGGTTATTTTACTATATAAGAGAGATGTCTGTCTGTGTCGCCATTCTTCTCAGAGATGGCTGAACGGATCTTCGTCAAACTTTCAGAGGTTCATCAGTGAGTGCCTGGGAATGTTTTCGGCAAAAAAAAAAAACCTGAGAAAAAAAAAAGGTTGGCTTTTTGGAGTTTTTTTTTTTTTTTAATCGCTCGATTGTGCCGAAGCCTTTTAAAATTGATGACAGTTATATACAAGTACACTTTTCCATAAATAAATAAAAAACAATCACCAGTTCATTTGAATAAAAACAATTCAAACAATTCTGGAAGTGTATGAAGTTGGTAGTACAGCTTCTTCTTCCTGATCGGCATCACCCACCAGCATATAGATGAACCCCCTTCCTCTCCTACTTCCCCTCCTCCCCTCACCGTCCTCCCCGTCCCCCCTTCTCCCTGTCCCCGCTCCCTCCCCTCCCCCTCTCCCTTCCGCCACCCCCCTACCTCCTCCTCCCTCCCTCCCCACTTCCCCCTCCCATGCCCTACCCTCTCCCCCTCCTGGCAACGCCGGGTACTTCTGCTAGTTCTCTATAATCCACATTGTAGCGGCTACCGCTGGGTTTACACAATCGCCTTGCACCTACCAAGGACGCGGAGCGATCACCATGCCGGGCTCGTCCAGGACGCCCGGGCAGGCCCGCGCTCAACTTGCCAGGCCCCGGCCGGGACGCCCGGCCACGCCCCCTCTCGCCTTTCCCCGGCAAACGCTCCGGGATAATGTGTGTATATATATTGCTGCCCGATAAACGGGCTTTTCAGAGTACCCGAGTTGTTTTGTGACAATAAAGAAAGTCGGACGAATTCCAGCTTTTTGTCGCGTCCATTCTTCCGACTACGTGGGAGCACAGCTCCTTCAACATCACCTTTAAAGATTTGTCCATACAATCCATAAGATAGTGATTAATCAGTGCCGTCCCTCGGATAAACGTTGAACGGGAATCCTGTTCCCCGACATTAAAGACGCCCACGGTATCCTCCACGAAGACAACGCGAGCACTCTGGCCATATTCCAGATTCCTGCCCCAACATGCAGGGGGCAGCACAGGCGCAACCCCCCGGGCAATGACGCAACTCGCAGCCTTGAGTGTGCACACAAAACTTTGTGGGACAACATCTTTTACCACCCTGCACCTAAATGGGGGTTTTAAAACAGTTATTTTCTCACGATTCATAAATTAAAACCATCCGAGCCGCCACCTGTCGCCATGATCTCCGAGGGTCGATCGGGTCGGTCCACATCACTGAACTGAAAATATATAGAATGACCATTGCTATTCACAGTTCACACCACACAGATGGAGATGTAGGCTGTAGCTACCGGGCGCCATCTTGGTTGGCACTCGATGCTGGGCGATGGTGATTTCCGTCACGCGTTTGCACGTAATTCAGAGCGAAAAGCGATTGCGTTTTTTCACCTTTTGTGCGATCGTTTTTCAATAGGAAACCTATCACAGTTACTACAACACTTTCCTTTTATCCTTTCCTTTTCACAAAAAAATTCGAGAACAAATATTGTTAATTTGGGAGCGTGAAGAACTCGGGACATTTTCATGAAACTTGCTGTGAAACGTCTTTCCACAACCCTTCCGTAACCGATTGGAGCAGTTTATTGCCGCACAAAATGGCATTTTAACAGTTGTCTGGCTTTTAAAATCTGGGACACGTTAAAAGGAAACGAGATCCACGAAGCGAGTCGGTCGAGTCGTGCTAACCAAGATGGCGACACGGCGGCTACACTTTTCACGGAGTATGAGCGTTCTATATCTTCTATCTATAATTCCAGTAATCTCTGTGTGTGTGTGTGTCTGTGTGTGTGTATGCGACCGCTGTTTCTCGACAACTACCGGTCCGATATACTTGAAACTTGCCAGGTATATTGCTGGGGACCCGAGGATGTGCCTTTTCAAGGTTTCATATTAATCGGAGAAGTAGTTACCGAGCTATGGCGATTTCTTTACCAAACTCCGCAAGCCGTTCGCTTTGGACCAAACCATTTCATGTAAATAGAGGGGGGGGGGATTGTCACCGGGGGGGGGGGGGGGGGGGATTGTCACCGTACTCGCAAGCCGTCCGCTTTGGCTTTGCGAATGGACCAAACCATTTCATGTAAATAGAGGGGGGGGATATAATTTTAGATATATATATAGTACGGGCATGCCCTAGTATCTATAATGCCAGTAATCTCTGTGTGTCTGTCTGTGACCGCTGTTTCTCGACAACCACGGGTCCGA
Organism: Myxine glutinosa; assembly: GCF_964187855.1. Taxonomy (NCBI): domain Eukaryota; kingdom Metazoa; phylum Chordata; class Myxini; order Myxiniformes; family Myxinidae; genus Myxine; species Myxine glutinosa. The sequence goes on along the minus strand of NC_136264.1, from coordinate 94,381,685 downwards.
TATACTTGAAACTTGCCAGGTATATTGCTGGGGACCCGAGGATGTGCCTTTTCAAGGTTTCATATTAATCGGACAAGTAGTTAGCGAGCTATGTCCAAAAAACGATTCAACCAATCAGAGAGCAGCGAGCTATCACGTGTGCCGAACGTGGCGAACAGACTCTGCCTCGGACGGCACATTTGAGAGCGTATTCATTTATTTCCCGTTGGCAAACTATGTTGCCGCTATGTTGGCGTTAAACTATGTTTTAAAACTAATTAAAACTAATTTGCGATTCTTTCGCTTTCCTGCGCGTTTGTGCACGCTATGGCGATTTCTTTACCAAACTCCGCAAGCCGTTCGCTTTGGACCAAACCATTTCATGTAAATAGAGGGGGGGGGGATTGTCACCGTACTCGCAAGCCGTTCGCTTTGGACCAAACCATTTCATGTAAATAGAGGGGGGGGATTGTCACCGTACTCGCAAGCCGTTCGCTTTGGACCAAACCATTTCATGTAAATAGAGGGGGGGGATTGTCACCGTACTCGCAAGCCGTTCGCTTTGGCTTTGCGAATGGACCAAACCATTTCATGTAAATAGAGGGGGGGGGATATAATTTTAGATATATATATAGTACGGGCATGCCCTCGTATTTTCAATTCAGAGATTCACAAATACAAACCTCTATAAAAAGCGAAATTTTTATCGGATTTCAACATGGATATTGATATCGAGTTCCGATCATCAAATATGTTATCATGTGTGAGAAACCACTCTTAATTAAGACGTTACTGTGGTGCTGTGCATACACGACTCGATTGCCAGAGAGGTAGGCCACAACGCGTTGGTACAAACAAAGAGTCTTTATTAAGAGCTTGCACTTCAGCACTGGGCGGGCTCGAGCTTAGAGCCCGCATATATGTCCCGAGGCCACGCCTAGTCCCCGGGCGTGGCCGATCGGTCGAAGGGCGGGGCATGTACCATCGGTCCACGCCTGGGCGCTCGCGCCACCCACTGGTGCGCGGAATTATTACCCCTTGTGCCCGCCACACGTGCCCCCCCCCCCCCAGAATTCCCGCGCAACTGAAGGGTGAGTTTGCGGGGAAGCCGGATGACCCGGCCGAAACGCCCCCTGGCGATGGGTGCAGGGCTGGGGGGTAGCGGGGCTGGGGGGTGCCGGGGGTCCGACCACCGGGGGGCGGCCTCGACGCGGAGGCAGAGCTGCTGGTGGGGGGTGGTCCGGATCGAGGTGGGCCAGCTTGAGGTGATCGAAATGCGATCCGGGGCACCACCGATGTCGACCGTGAAAAATTTGACCCCGGTCTCCAGCACGCGGAAGGGCCCGTCGTACAGGGGCCGTAGCGGTGCCCGGTGGGCGTCGTGCCGGATGAACACGTACTTTGCCGTGCGAAGCTCCGGGGCGACGTGGGAAGGCGGGCAACCGTGGTGTGCCGTTGGCACCGGGGCGAACCTCCGGGCGGTCTCCTGAAGGGCAGAGCGCTGTTGCGCCATGGACCAAGGAGCCGTGGATAAATTCACCCGGTACCCGCAGTGGTTGCCCGAAGACCAGCTCCGCTGAGGACGCGCGCAGGTCGTCCTTGGGCGCTGTCCGGAGGCCCAGCAGGACCCAGGGGAGCCTGTCAACCTAGCCGCCGTCGCGGAGGCTGGCCCGGAGCACGGCCTTCATGGAGCGATGAAAGCGCTCGCACAGGCCATTGGCCTGGGGGTGGTAGGCCGTGGTGTGGTGTAGCTTCACCCCGAGCCCTTGCGCCACCGCGGCCCAGAGCTGCGAGGTGAACTGGGGGCCGCGGTCTGATGTCCGAGGGGGCACCGAACCGGGCAACCCAAGTGGCGATAAAGGCTTGCGCCACCTCAGCCGCAGACGTCGCCGCCAATGGGACGGCCTCCGGCCACCGCGTGGTGTGGTCGACCATGGTGAGGAGGTGGGTGAACCCTCTCGAGGGGGGCAGAGGTCCCACCAAGTCGACGTGCACGTGGTCGAACCGCCGCTCGGGCACCGTAAACAGGGCTAACGGTGCCTGGGTGTGGCGGTGGACCTTTGCGCGCTGGCACGCGAGGCACGTCCTGGCCCAGTCGCGGACGTCCTTCCTGAGGCCATGCCAGACGAACTTCGCCCCGACGAGTTTCTGGGATGCCTTTACGCCAGGGTGGGACAGGCCGTGGATGGCGTCGAACACTGGGCGCTGCCAGCCAGCGGGCAAGATGGGGCGAGGCCGGCCGAGGGAGACGTCGCATAGGAGGGCCGTGCCCGCGGCGTCGAACGGCACCTCGGTGACGCGGAGGCCCGTGACGGCGGTCCGCAAGGCCTGGACGCCGGGGTCGGCGGTCTGGGCCTCCGCCATCCGGGCATAGTCGATCCTGGTCCGTCGTGCACACGGTCCACCTCGGGAAAGGCAATCCACCACCGGGTTGTCCTTACCCGCCACGTGACGGATGTCCGTCGTGTACTCAGACACGGCAGAGAGGTGGCGCTGCTGCCGTGCCGACCATGGCTCGGCGACCTTGGCCATCGCGAACACAAGGGGCTTGTGGTCAACAAAGGCCGTGAACGGGCGGCCCTCCAGCAGATGGCGGTAGTGTCGGACCGCCAGGTGGAGCCCGAGCAACTCGCGGTCGAAGGTGCTGTACCGGCGTTCGTGTGGGCGAAGCTGCCGGCTGAAAAACGCCAGCAGTTGCCAAGCACCACGCACCCATTGCTCGTGCACCGCGCCCACCGCGTAGTCCGACGCGTCGGTGGTGAGGGCGATCGGTGCATCGGGCGCCGGGTGCGCCAGCATGGTGGCGTCGGCCAGAGCCAGCTTTGCGCCCGCGAATGCCGCGGCCATCAGCTCCGACCATGCGATGTCACCTTTGCCCTGCTTGCCCCAAAGGGCCTCGTGCAAGGGGCGGAGGAGCTGGGCGACGTGGGCCACGAAGCGGTAGTAAAAGTTTACCATGCCCAGGAACTCCTGGAGCCCCTTGATCATGCGGGGCCACGGGAAATCCCTGACCGCCTCCACCTTGCCCGGTAAAGGGACCGCCCCGTGCTCGGTGATGCGGTGCCCCAAGAAGTCGATGGTGGCAACGCCAAAACGGCACTTGGCGGGGTTGATGATTAGGCCATGCTGGCCCAGGCGTTCGAAAAGCGTGCGGAGGTGGAGCAGGTGCTCCTCCCGGGACGCGCTCGCGACTAGGATGTCGTCCAGGTAGACAAACAGGAAAGGTAAGTCGCGCAAGACGCTATCCATAAGCCGCTGGAACGCCTGAGCCGCATTCTTCAACCCGAAGGGCATCCATAGGAATTCGAAGAGGCCGAAAGGGGTGATGACGGCCGTCTTCGGGACGTCGTCCGGTTGGACGGGGACCTGATGGTAGCCCCGGATGAGGTCCACCTTAGAAAACACGGTCGTGTTGGCCAACCGGGCGGAAAAGTCCTGAATGTGTGGGACCGGGTAGCGGCCGGGGGTGGTGGCATCGTTGAGCCGGCGGTAGTCCCCGCACGGCCGCCATACCCCACCGGGCTTCGGCACGATGTGCAGCGGAGAAGCCCAAGCGCTGTTGGAGCGCCGCACGATCCCCAGCCGCTCCAGCGTGGCGAACTCCGCTTTCGCCACCGCGAGCTTCGTGGGCTCGAGTCGGCGTGCCCGGGCATAGACCGGCGGCCCGACCGTGGGGATGTGGTGCTCCACCCCGTGTTTAACAGCCACCGCTGAGAAGGTCGGCCGCGTGAGGGCCGGGAAACTGGCGAGGAGGCGGGTAAAGTCGTCCGCTGCCGGAAGCGTGCAAACTAAACTCGCCGGGACGGAACCTTCCAGCAAGCCGCTTGGCAAGCCGCTCGGTGAGCCGCTCAACGAGCCGCTCAGTGAACAAGCGAGCGAGCTAAAGGTTTCGGCCTGGATGAGCCGTCTGCGCTTCACGTCGACCAACAACCCATTCGCACATAGGAAGTCCGCACCAAGCAATGCCATTGGCACGCTGGCAGTCACGAACGACCATTGAAAGTGCTGCCCTCTGAACCGCAGGGAGAGGCAGCCCTTCCCGAATGTGCGGATGGGTGTACCGTTGGCGGCAAGCAACGCGGGGCCCCGGCCCACGGTTCGCTTGTCGGACGTGGAGGCGGGGATGACGCTTACCTGCGCTCCTGTATCGCAGAGGAAACGGCGCCCGGACAAGGTGTCCGTAATGAATAGGAGGCTGCCGGAATGGCCGACGCTCAGGGCTGCTAATGAGCGCCGGCCTGGTCGTTTCCCGACTTGTGAAAAGAGCATGGCGGGCGACACGTCCTAGCCTTGTGGCCGAACCTGGCATGGAAATAGCACCAGGCTTGCAGCAGCGGGGGCGGCGGCGGCCGCGGTTTTCTCGGTGGCGGTGGTGGTGGGCGTGGCGCGGCAGCGGCCACGAGGGACGCTGTGGCCTCTGCCCCGGGATCCACGACGGCAGCACCGTAACTCGACCGCGTGTCGCAAGCCGCGAAAAACTTGTCGGCCTCGACGGCCAGGGCGCGGGGTTCCTTTATTTCGGAACCGGCCAGCGCGAGGCGTACCTGTAGAGGTAGCTGGCGTAGGAAAAGCCCCCGGAATAAGAAATCCGGGGCTTGGTCACCCAGCAGCAACAGCATAAAATCCATCTGCACGGATGGTCGTGTGTCGCCGAGTTCGGGAAGGTCCAGGAGGCGGTCGGCCCGTTCGATCTCCGTGAGGCCGAACGTGGCGATGAGGAGACGTTTGAGCGCCCCGTACTTGTGGTCGACCGGCGGGTGCCGCAGGATGGACACGGCTCGGGCGGCAGTGCCGGGCCCGAGGGCGGCGACCATGTGGTAGTAATGGGTCTCGTCCGCCGTTATGCCGCGAAGCTGAAATTGCGCTTCGGCCTGCACGAACCACACATCGGCCTGTGCTTCCCAAAACTCTGGGAGTTTTACTGCGACGGCGTTGTTGGCCATGGCGCGTTCGGTGGTCAGCAACGGCTGAACCAATCGGGGTCACCAGTGAAGTGTGGTGCTGCGCACACAACTTGCTTGCCAAAGAGGTAGGCCACAACGCGTTTGTTAAAACCAAAAGTCTTTATTTGGAAAGCTCGATCTGCAGCACTGAGCGGGCTCGAGCTTAGAGCCCGCATATATGTGCCGAGGCCACGCCTAGTCCCCTGGCGTGGCCGATCGGTCGAAGGGCGGGGCATGTACCATCGGTCCCCGCCTGGGCGCTCGCGCCACCCACTGGTGCGCGGAATTATTACCCCTTGTGCCCGCCACAATTGTTAATTTGGGAGCGTGAAGAACTCGGGACATTTTCATGAAACTTGCTGTGAAACGTCTTTCCACAACCCTTCCGTAACCGATTGGAGCAGTTTATTGCCGCACAAAATGGCATTTTAACAGTTGTCTGGCTTTTAAAATCTGGGACACGTTAAAAGGAAACGAGATCCACGAAGCGAGTCGGTCGAGTCGTGCTAACCAAGATGGCGACACGGCGGCTATACTTTTCACGGCGTATGAGCGTTCTATATACATATTTTCAATTCAGAGATCCACAAATACAAACCTCTATAAAAAGCGAAATTTTTATCGGATTTCAACATGGATATTGATATAGAGTTCCGATCATCAAATATGTTATCATGTGTGAGAAACCACTCTTAATTAAGACGTTACCTTGATTGGTAAGTTCGGCAAAGGAGTCATGTGACCTCTGTTACGAATTCATGTGAATTACTATTCAGGTCTTTGCTTATCAATGTGTAGTCGATTAAAGGTTGTTGTGATTAAAGGGTCAGGAGCCCTTCTGGGAAAAAGGAGACCGGAAACGGAAGGAAAAAGACACGAGGTCCTGGAGAAGCGACGATCTTCTTCTTCTTCCTCGCCGAGCTCCGAGGCGAGGGTATCGATATCGAGCAGCATCTGACGCTGCGTTGGGAAACCCATCTGGCGAAAGGAATTACCCCTTGACACATGAAGTTGCCGTGGGTTCGTGCACGGAACCCAGCGTCCTACACAGTTCGCCTCACCGTCTACAAGGACGCCTACGGGTCGCACCTTGGGCCTCGCGCGCTGGACAAGCCGCGCGTTGCTTTGCCCGCGTTGCTTGGCAAGGAGGTGTGCGCTGCAACCGTTGGTCCCGGTACGGGACGTGCACGTTTGGGAGCACAGCAGCCAGGGGTTCGTTCAACCGCCCGTGTGCGGAGAAGCCGACCATCATCTTGGTCAGGAGGGGGCCCAGAGACATTGTGAGGGACAGAGACCAAAGGGGTCGTGAGTACCCAAGAGGTCGGGAGTGGGGAAAGGGGACACACATATATAAGATGGCCATCTTAATCATATTGGTGATTGATTGTTGATTGTGGATCGTTGATGGTTGTTTCCTTGGGGGAATATATTATTGATTACTCTGGATCCTTGGTGTGGGGTTTCTTATTGACTGGAATTCATATTGATTGCGTTACGAAAGCGTATAAATCATATATCTTTCTGGCGGGGTGCCTCCCACGGTCCGGGGGTCACCGAGACCAGGTAGTTACCGGGAGGACCACGTAACACCTCTTTAATGCGCTAATTATTCAAAAACCGAAAATAGTACAAATGCAACCTATACATAGTTTTAAAGGTAATTTTACGGCTCATCTAACAATATCACTCTCAAGTGTGAAAAAATATATTGTAGATAAAAGGACCCACGTGACGCCCACTCGAAACCACCACGAGACAACGGGTTGACCTCCAATGATTACCTCATCCTCACAACAAGGTGAGTTGTTGTTCTGCTTTGTTTGGGATCATACCGCTTTGAGCTCCCAAGGTTAATCACAAAAAAAAACTTTCTACCGTCGGATTTTTAACCACGATATACCTGAAAATGGGATTTATACCGTGATGAGGAGGTCATTTGGCCCGTTATTGTCGTGTTGCACTCGCGAGTTAATTTATTTACAAACCCGAGGTAATGTCTTCACTACACCTTCACTCCTTTACACACTTTAGACCCTTTCACCCTTTAAACTACGTGTCGACCCCTTTGACCATTTACACCCCTAACACTCCTTAGAGCAGGGGTTCCCAACCTTTTTTGTGTGTATGGCCCCCTTGGCTCCCAGAGCACATCCCCAGCACCCCCCTCCCTTTCGTGAGGATCGAGCGGTGCAGCGCGTGTAAGCAGGCTATGGGGGTCTGGGGGCATGCCCCCCAGAAAAATTTTGATTTCCAGATGCTCTGTGGTGCATTTTGAGAGGTGTTTTTTCCTTTAATTGGCTATTTTGCTTGTATGAGAATTGGTAAATTATTACACAGAAAATGAGGAATTCCAAGTAGCCAACATGAACATTTAGTTCCATAGTTTTTTCCTGTTCCTCACTGGCTCCCAACTACGTCGTTTTTGGAAGAAGCAAACAAAGCAACTTGTGTTCCTTTGTTTGATGCATGTTTGATATGAGATTTTAATATTTATCAGTAGCAACACTATGGACAGCATAAAATAGAACTGTCACACAAGAAAACAGTATGAAAAGGTTCCAAGTCAAGAATATTTGAAAACTAAAAACCTCTGTTGTGTCTGTATTTAACGCAGTGTGTTATAATCTCAGAAAAAGAAACTCGATTCGACAACAACTCAGGTAATCAAAACTAGGGACGTGGTGCATGTGCCGTAAAAGTGAATTAAAACCTCAGTAGGATGGCTGAAATTGAATTTTAGCTACCAATTGGGGTATCCGTGGTTGAGTCACAGTCAGGGCACAGCGGAGGTCATCTTCCAGGTGGAGCCGATTACGCTGTTTCGATTTGATATTCAACAGCGTGGAAAACCCCGCTTCGCAGAGATAGGTAGACGAGAATGGCAGAAGCACCCGGATAGCTATCTGGCTGACATAAGGGCAGCGACCCATTCCCACCCAAAATCCATCAAGCTCTTCTCTTCGAATGTGTCTTTGGCAAATGAATCATTTCGGAGATCCAGGAATTCATCTTGCATTGCCTCCGGCATGCTCTCCACGCAAAGGTTGACGGAAAGAGGATTCCTCACAATTTTTGCCTCATTGACATCTAAATCAGGAAAATACTTATGAAATTCTAGCTCCAGTGACTGCAGATGCTCAAGAATGTCATTTTTCAGTATGGGATCAGGCTCTTTTCCCATGCTGTCATGCAATTCAGACATTCTTTCGAACATAGCAATGTTTCCTGTGTTCACTTTCCTGCGCCAGTTTTGGAGCTTGGCAACAAATCCTCAGAGATGATCGTGGAAAAGAATAATATTAGTCGCTCTTCCTTGGAGCTTGAGGGTCAGCTAGTTCTGCTGCTCGAAAATGTCAGCAAGATAAGCAAGTTGTTTGTTCCACAATTCTTCATTGTAATACTGCAGGAGGTCACGTTTCCCTTGAAGATTCAAGAAATGTTTGACTTCCGCACGAAGTTCAAAGACACAGTTCAGAACATTTCCTTTCGAAAGCCAGCGTACAGCAGTATAGTAGAGCAACGTTTCATGTTCCGCGTTCATATCTTTTGTTACGGGGTCCTCCCCTATCCTCGGCAAACCTCCGAACCCCGAGGAAGTCCCTGGCAGAAAGATGTGTTGTCCTTGGTTGAAAACAAGCCAATCAATAACGAGTCCACACCAAGGGTTACGAACAAACCACAATATAATATAAATCCCACCCAGGAATCATGACCCAATTAGTACAGCACTTCACCATATAATTCCTATCTACAGGCGGCGCCACCTTACCGAGCCCCTTAACCCCCAAGCTCACGGCCCTTGCCCCAATGTCTCTGCACTCCTCCAAGGCGACATCGATTCGCTCCAGTGATCGTGGAATCAATATCCGATTCCAATCAAGGGAAGCGGAGTCGATCGAACCAACCCGCAGGCCACGTGATCCAATCCCCAGCACGATGGCGGTAGAATGGGAAACCTCCCCAAAGCCGATTTCGGGTACGTACCCGGTTGCGGTTCAATCCGCGAGTCTCCTCAATACCCCTCCCACAGCCACTGTCTTGTACAGCCGTCCCCGGCAGCCCGCCGGAGAGTAACGCCCAGTCGACGCGCCGCAAAAACCTGGTCACTGTCGATGGTGTGTGTGGCAAAGATGGCGGCCGGCTTTCTCTCGCATCCGGGTTTGGAGGTGAGGATACTCGGCAACCTCAACGAGGATACCCGACTACGCAGGCTCCGCATCAATCCGGCGATCTCCTATCGCGCGGACTTCTTTTCAAGGAGGCAAAGTTCCCTATGAGTTGAATTATGAGTGTGTACAGGTCCGAACCCGTTGGCACCGCGGGCTCGGCCCTCGCCGCCATGTGCGAGGTGCCGCCATCTTCTTCCCCTGCTACCTCTACTGCTTCTTCCTCTATTTCTCCCAATTCTTCCCGGGGTCCTGGGTCATCGATTCTAATTCCTCATCCTCCTCATTTACCCCCTCCGGCATCTGACCGTCTTGGTTATCCATGGCACGATTTTAATTTGGTTGTTCATAAAATTTTGGCCGCTCGTAATTTTGAGCGCGTTAGGCGCACCTCGGGTCCAATCCCACTCCTGATACCAAATGTTGCGGATCTCTGCGCCGGCCTTTCCCCTTACCAAGGGGGGGGGGGGGTTAGTCCCCTTGTCTTTTACTAGCCGACGGGACCCGGGACCTATGACGTCCTTCCCGGTGTTACGGTTTCATCACTTCCGCTGTTGTGGTTTTCACCCACTTGACATGTTGCTGATATTATGTATTATTATTATTATTCGCAAACGGTTTATTATTCAGGAACAGCTATCTAAAGTTAAGAAGGTTAACTTAAAATGATACAGGAAATCGTGCACCAGAAAACGACGAGGCGAGGAGGAGGAGGAGGAGGCGGTGAAAAAGTCGGAGAAGAAGCTGGTTGCTTTGCGTTCTGGATCGACCGTTGTCGAGCAAGAGACACGAGTGAACTTTGGGGTTTCCTGGAAAGGGATTCCGCGATAGAGTTGTTATCGCTGTGACTGATCAAACCTGCATGTCAGGTTGGCGTTGGATTCGGAGGAACCATCGTCGTGTGATTACGTCTCAAGTACGAGCCGTCCGCCATTTTGACTCGTGCTCTTCACGCGTCGAGCAAACTTTCCTGGCTTCGTCAACCGTTTCCACCGCGTTCAGACGTATCTGTGGTGTGTGTGTGTGCACCGAGGCTTCTGACGATTACTTTGCGGCTCGCCGACCGTGAACAGTGAAAGTTCGTACCTGGAGGGGGCCTTTCGATTTCCCAGTCGCCGTGAGTGCGCCTTTGTGCCACTTTAACCACGTGACCCTTTTCTCCGCTTTGGGTCGCGTGCGCCTTGGTGCCGTTTTGGGCGGCGTGTCTGTGCCTGCCCTCGGAACGAGATTCTGGTTTAGAGTCGACATCGTTCCATTGATCACTGGAGGGGACCAACTGAGCTCGAAGACGGGAATATAGAGACATTGGGGAAGGTTCTTTCCACTCACTTAGAACACTGAGTTACTTTATGCATGCTAGCTGATGGAATAGAGAGTGCACTCTTAATTGTCATTGGTGGTAATGTTATTCCTGTGTGATTTATAATATATTATTGGTTTGTTCGTAATCATTGGTGTTGTTTCCTTATTGATTTCGACACGGAAATATATATTTTTCTGCCGTGATTCCTCCCGGGGTTCGGAGGTATACTGAGACCAGGAGGTCGGGGAGGGACACGTAACACCGGGCAGCGTTAAATAGGGTTTTAGGACTACGAATTCGCTATTACCTAAGTACTAACGCTGACCGGAAACGAGGAAATAAGCCCCGCCCGAATCACGGGTGTTAGTGGAAACGCCGAGCGGTAGCGACCCGTGACCCGAGCCGTTATCAATGACAACCTGATCCAAGCAGTTCTTAATCCCGCCATGCTTACCAAATGGAGGAAATGACTGAAACGGTTGAATTTGGGAAGAAAAGAAATAACAGAATTTATTTACCCTTTGTACAATAAAATAAGAAGAAGAATACACAGTGCAGCCTTATAGTCAACTTATCCCTGGACAAACGGGCCCGTCACACCCAGACACACTCACACGGGGTTGCAGACGAACAGGTCGATGGTCCAGGGATGGCGTCCAGACAGCTCGCTCTCAGGTCCCCAACTCGCACCGCGAAGTAGATGAACCCAGCGGCCAGGAGCTCTCCACGTGTTGTTTGGCGCGCACGGGATTATTATAGGGCGGACGGTAGGCTGGCTTTGGCGGTTACACTTGCGGCTCAACCGCGTACGTAATAAGCGAATAGTTCGTAATAGTTCAATTAGCGCGAACAATGCGCTTCACAATCAAGGCTCGAAGCTGTCGAGTACACTCCAGTCCTCTTAATGCAGTTCTCACACGAACGCTCCGGATCAGTTCTCTCAATGGCTTCTCCCTTCTCAACTCTGTGTCCTTTTCCAACCAGTCCTCTTGATACCAGCGCTTGGCTCCCGTCCTCATCAAGTCCTTCAACACCGCGCATCCCTTTCTCATCTAATCTGAGGTGGGGGCCTCGCGCCAAGGGTTTTATTACCATGCCCTTGGAACCCTCTCAAACTCACCAGACGTTTCTTGCCACGCCCTATCAAGCCATGCCCACCGAGCTCTGGTTGGCTGTTGCCCTTACCGTCACCGCCTTCTGACGTGCTGCTTGATGCGGCCACACCTCGACCCTCGCGCTCCTCCCCCTTTTCAGGCCTACCTCGTGGTTACTTGGCTAGTTTCGAGCAAAACCAAGGGCAGCGAACGCTGCTGGCGGCCAAAGCGTAAAAAACTGCTGCGGGTAGCCCAAAGCGTAACAAACTTGAGGGATGCCAAATGGAGCGTGGGATCGAGTTCGCCCATGATGTAATTGAAGGGCGGCCGCAAAATGAAAGGACCTAAGCTTATTATTTCTTTACACAACGCAGATATTACTAGGGACAGTGGCCTACTCTTACACATACTATGACATAACTCATTCTAATGGGCCTACGTGTTGCTTGTGGACTAACTATGGGGGGCAAACCTTTAACCTTTAATGATGTTATATGTACAATTCTCAAAACCTCAATATATATATTGTTGCGGATCTCGGTCGTCGGCTCTCCCCTTATCAAGGGGGGGGGGGGGGGGTTAATCCCCTTGTCCTTTTATCTGGCCGACCCGAGTCCTGGACGTTATACCGTCCTTCCCGGCGTGGCGTTAGGTAGGGTTTGTTAGTCCTAGGGGTTCACTACTACCTAATTACTAACGCCGGCCAGAAACGAGGGAATAACTCCTGCTCGAACCACGGATATGATGGAAAATGCCGAGCGGATAGCAATCCACGATCCGAGCTATTAACAAAGACTAAACCCGATTATGGCGGTTGCGATCGTGCCATGTTTACCCAATGAGAGAAAAGACGGATGCGATCGGATAAGAGGAAACCAAGAAAGAACAAGGCAATTTATTACACATGTACAGAAAGAAGAGGAAATAAAAGAATGTACAGGATAGGAAGAGGAAGAAGCAGAACACAGGGCAGTCTTAAAACAGTCTTATTCTTAATACCCAGGACACACATACACACACACGGGGATTGTAGATGGTTGATGGTCCAGGCTCCGGTCCAGCGGGCGAAACCCGGCAGGCAGCTCCGCGTGTAGTTGAACGCGACCAGACAATTATATAGCGTGGGGGGAAGCTGGTACGCTGCGTACGTAATATGTGCACACTGGTGCCAAACGCCCTCTCTCTCCCCAATGTCCTCTTTAACAAGCGCACCCTTCTTCTTCTCAGTCCTTCTCCAAGCCACCCTTCCAACACGTCCTCTTTAACAAACGCCGGCGCATGAGTCTCTTGGTAAATGTGCTCACTGGAAAGTCCCCTGCGCAGTCCTGTAAAAGGGCTTTGCATTCGCTTTTATAACTCAAGCAACGATCGCTCCGCGAGCGCAAAAGCCACGCCTGTCGGCGATGTCCCTTCAGCCCTGGTTGGCTGGTGAGGGCTTACCGGCTCCGCCTTTGACAGCTGGATGACGTGGCCACACCTTCTTCTTGGCATTCCGCCCCCTTTTTCCGGGCCTCACCACGTGGCTTATGGCGGCGTTTGAGCGAGCTCCAGCTCAAGGCAGCGAACGCTGCTAACAAAGGTGCGTAACAAATTGGGGAGCCATAGGGCAGACTGGAGGGCGTGTAATGGCGTCGCTTGGAGAGGGAGGTTGAAAACTGAATGGAATGGGGCCTACTTCTTATTTGATCGACACAACGCAGATTCAACTATTGGAAACACGGCCTTATCTAATACACATACTAATGAAATGACTGGAATTCTAAGGTGGCCTACGTGTTGCTTGTGGACTAACTATGGGGTGCTACCTTTAACCATTTAATGTCATATTTACACAAGTGTGGGTTCTAAAACCGCAACAATATATAACAGTAGGTCTTCGCTCAGTTCTGTAAGTAAAACCTACCTCACGGATGTCAGGATTCCTCCAAATTTCTTTGGTTAATGTTATAAACAGCATTTGCGACCGTTTGAAAAGCTAATCATACGTGTTTGTGGTTTATAATATTTTACAAGCCCGGCTACGCCGGTTAGACTTTTGGTCTTGTTTACCATCGAGTGATCTGGCCAAAAACAATACATAAACAGTATCTCAAAAGGTTATGGATGGATTCAGACGAAACCTGGTGGGCAGTTTGGGTGTGTGACAAGGACGAATTGGTTTGATTTTGGTGAAGATTCAAATGCGAGAATTATTTTTTAAGTTATTCTTTACAATTAACGGTCAAGTACAAAAACAATATTTCAAAAAGTTGTTAGACGACGTGACAAAACAAAGTGGACGAGTTTGGTAGGTGGCAAGAACAAGCAAATTAGATTTTAGTTGAGGTCCGGATCCAGAACTGGCAGATCAGTGGGATACAAAAGGTAAACTGTTCAACCTGGCCGAGGTATGCTCTCTACTGAGTGCTGTTCTCGTTTTCATTAGAATAGTTTCTCAGTCACAAAAAAAAAAAAAAAAAAAAAAAAAAAAAAAAAACAGCCTTTGCTTCATACTTGAGATAATCCATACCTATCTTAAAAAGGTACATTTGAAATTTCCTTTCATGCAAGCTACACGAGAGTTGGCAGTTTTGCTGACCATTGTTCAAACTCTACCTTCTCTCTATTTGAAAGATGGAATTCAACACTGTGCCATCAATTTACTACGTACAAACACACAGGATTGAGCATCCGGTTTGGACCAGCTCTGCTTCATGATCGATTTAAAGTCGTGTAGTATCACAATATGGATGTTAAGCTGGGCGTTCTGTCTGCCGTGGTTAGTTTATTGTCCTTCACAAAAGAGTAGGAGAGCTATCATTAGCAGCATGGTCAAATTCCATATTCCTGCTCTGAGTAGCAGAGGGCATTGCATCAGCAGCAAACTCACACCCTCAGCCAATGGTGCGACCGGATGACGCATACGAACGAAGACGACCTACACAAGAAACTTGGAATCACATTTCATTTCGTGCAAACTTAAGACTTTGCAGCTTGTCGCCAATTATATTGTATTTCCACAGATCACGAGAACATCAGTTGCCAAAAATATTTTATTAATATCAGACAAGAAAGTGAGTCCGAGCAAAATACTATTTTCTGTTGAAATCTTATTCTTTGCCATGCATATGTCCTTGCAGGAATACAACTTTTCCAAGGACACCAAATCGATGAAAAACTTCAATACAAACTATCAGTGCATATTGACTCATCCAAAGGTGATGCAAAAGTAAATATGTAGACACATTTAATACTCGAGAAACTCGAGATTTACTTATAAGAGAAGGTAAATTGAGAACAAAGAGGAGTGTATGAGAGTTGGTAGGACAACAGGAAATTGGGAGGTTTATGAACATCGAGAAAGAATATGAGAGAAGAGGCAGGGGAGAGGGAGGAGGGGATAATTCCACCATTTTTCTGGATGCAATACGTAAATAGCGCATTAATTAATTAGAATTGAGGAATAAATAAATCCAAAATGATAAAGCCACATTTGTGTGGGGGAGCATTAATACAGTATGTATACATACATCTTGGCATGTCACTACCCAAGTTTATCATACAAATTATGGCGTTTCAAAACAAGGGAGACAAGTTTTTCTTTTACCCACTACTATTGGAGTACGAGGGCGGTTCACTTTTGACCTGAACGATGTTGATATAATGATAACTTGTCACGAATGACAGACAACATTGAAGAGCATTTTAAAAGCAACAACTGAGATACCATAATCAATAGATACATTATTGTGTGTCATAATCAGATACAACATCTTGTGTGTGTGTATATATATATATATCTATCTAAATAATTGGTAAGAAAATATGTTTGTTTGTTTTTCATTTGGAAGCCTTGCTATAATTTTTTTGCATCTTGACGAATGGGAGTATCTTGTTCATGAAAGACATTTGATTGCATGGAGGTGACCAGTCTCACAGGAAGTAGTTAATAGGATACATTTTCCTATCCATATTTGAATAACTAACCCCAGTAACACACAGATATCCTCGACAGGCAAGGATTACCATCCTCTCGTTAATCTTTTGTAAATTTCAATTAGCTTGGTCTTTTTGTGAACCAGTAATTTCATAATTTGTTGTTCCACCCTTGATTTTAAACACATTTGGTTATTAAAGGAGGAAATATGTGACTATGGAGAGTGGTGACCCATAACAAATAATGAATCTCAAAAACCATCTCTTTATAAGCAAGTTCATGTCGAATTTGAACCAATGTATTTACACAATTCACCCTTGTTGCAATTTAATGACAATGGACATCTGAAACATTGAGACGAGTAAGCGCGTAAAATAACGCACAAACTCAAGTCTTGATATCAACTGCAATATGTACAGGGTTGCTTATTCTGGTTGTAGTGCTTCTTGCTCCAACATAATGGGGCATTATATGATGTGGTGCAACATCACATGTATCCCTCTGTCTCCCTCTCTCTATTGCAAAACAAATAATATTTAGCACTTCAGCAAGTTTAGAGCCAAAGAGATTGTCAAAACAAGTTCAAATTTCACAGAAATTAGGATGAACATTGCATTCAGTTTGGATGATATAAAATATCTCCCAATGATAAAAAAGAAAGAAAAATAATCAGGAATATCTAACACAGAAATAACCCTCCACCAGCATCCTTCTCCACAAAATGAGCTTGTAAACAGAGTTCATTAACTCAATGCACTGAGATTGGCTGAAAAGTGTCGCATGATAACTTGTACCTTGTCAATTTTATATACAGCACTGCAATAATCGATTAAAAAGATCCAGCAGCTTTAAAATGCTGACATTAATTGCATTATACATGTGTTATTTGACAAGACCAAATACATTCTTGTTTATATATTTATCAAAATTTAGGTACAGTACTATCTATATAGTAGTAAATTTACTAAAAATTGTATTATAGTGTAAAGCAGCCATTTTACTGCAAAGTACATTTTCCACTGTGTCATCAAAATACAATATCTGTTATGCATTTGAAATGACGCTCCTCTTAAAACCCTCAAATACTGCAAAAGTTGCTTTATTGCAAGTTTGATTGGGCCACGGGGCGGGGGGTTCTTCTTCTTCTTTTCTTCTTTTGGAGGGGGTGGGAGGTGGAGAGAGCAGATAACTTTCTCACCAAAAACCTGGAGATAGACTATACATCAATCAATAAGAATAAGAAAAGTCTGACAATCAAAACGACGGAGAGAAAAATGGCACCCCAACCGATGCAGCATGTCGGACCAACACTGATCGTTCTGTTGGGTAAACGTTCATTAAATCATTGGTTAAACGTTACTCCGTCATTGGCAGAATAACAGGAGCCGTTGGCCGAACGTCATCAGTATCCACATAGCAACTGCCTCAATCGAAAAGCCGATATTGAACCAACAGACCTGATGATACCAACCCAGGCTTACCATTTGTCCAACATAGTACACCAGGTGGGAAGTACACCAGGACTCGTGTTAAATAAAATAAAACGTGCAGAAGTCGTCATGGGAAACGTAGAGTTTTCATTTCTGAGAAGCCTCAAAAAATAATCTAGTTGTCCAATAATCTTTATAATAGCACATCACGATCTTATCCCATTGTGCACAACCTAAGTAATTTTACAAAGCGATTGGAATCATATGGTTTCCATATAAAATGACTTATGAACCTGCGCTGCTTTTCCTTTTCTCCTTTTAACGCACATTTTATCAAGCACATCAAGTCTAAGAGTTACAAATTAGCTGTACGGGGCTGGAAAATGACAAACCAAGGAAGGGAGAGGGATAGGCGTATAAGCAAGTACCGTACTCATAACTGTTCAATCAATCTTCTCAACTTTACACAGTACGACCTCCCCACCAGCGTGGAATTCATAACGAAAGATGGAGTCTTAATTGTCTGTGATACTTTGCTGAAAGCCTTTGTCATGCTGAGAAACTATAGGAATAAACTCTTGTCCTAAAGAGCTGAGGAGCACTCCCATCGGCGTCTGTTTCAGACCAGCCTCCTCTATGCGGTTACTCAGCTTGTTCTTTATATTGCGAAGGCGCAGAGATGCATGAAGAATCACAACTGCAAGACATTTCAGCATTCGATATCACCTCGTATAATGCATGCCACCGATACATTTATCCAAAAATACATTTTATTCCATACACACCGACATAGCCCACCCACAAAACTGAAGGGTCTCAGCATTTTAAAACTCACCCAGGACAGAGAGGATGACGGCACACAAGAAGAACAAAATCCCTGAAAGAAAGTAATGGATAAAGAGCACGGTGGCTGCAGCAGTTCCAGCCAACATCAGGCCCAGTTTCTCACCCTGTAGAGCCTGGAGGTATGGCCAGTATGACTTCACCAAAGAAGCCCCCCAGCAACCCACAGCGACGATTGCCAAACCCTCCACCATGTGTACTGGCTGGAGGCACCTGCACAGTGCACATACATGGATACATATCGTCCACCGATACAAAAAGAAAAAGAAAAAACACGTATATAATAATCTATGATTCATTAATAGCTCCTTTCTTCCTTCAGTGGAAATTGGGGTTTAAAACCACTTTGCCAATGCAGGCAAGTCAGTGGTCCCAATCTTCTGCCACCTCCTTTATGGAGGTGGTCGAAATAAGGTATCTGCAGGACACACAGTCCACCAGGAAACCCTTCTGGTGAAACACACAAAGTCCAGAATCACTGATCACCTCCACTCATTCATTCCTCACCCCCCCCCCCTCCCCCACCTCTCCCTGTGGAACCAATTCTATGTTTCTTCAATCTCATTCTTCCCTCCAGGTCTTCAAAAAGACAGCTGTTCACCACCATCTCAGATCACCCCACCCCCCCCCCTCCCTCCAATTTTCCAGCTTCCCCCTCCCCTCCCCCATGTATCCATCTTGCACACCCCTGCATCCCCCACTAGCCCCCATTCTTATCTGCATCCCTTATTTGTCCGTCTCTGCCTAGTTCGTCCATTGGCCCTGTTGTTGGTGTTTCCCCCTCTTTCTACTGTTCCTTTTGTTCTGTTGCATCCTGATCCGTTCTGTGCTCCAGCTCTTCCAAAAGCCTGGAGTTGGTATACAAAAAAAAGGTCGAATTAATACACCACTGCAGCATTTCACGCAACCCCTTTGCATCAGAGTAGTCATCACTCATCACTGTCCAGTATTGTTGCGCAACAAAAAAGTCAAAGTGGAAAGACAAACAGGGCATTGTTAAAACACTCATCTGGAAATGATGGGATATCCTTTCTGGCAGTGCCACATTGTTGAAACGTCAGGAGAAAGTTTGCCACAAAGAACAAGACGGTATTACTGAACAAATTAGTCTTTTTTAAATCCAGGAACATCATCTCATGGAGCCCTCACAAAACATCTTCTGCAAGGTTTCACTTCAGGAATGTTTGTCAAAGATATCACGATAAAATCCCATGAAAAAAGCTTGGAAATGTGCTGGGAGAGATGAAAACTCCAAAGTGGATTTAAACAAACAAGGAAAAATTATAACGGGCAAGCAAACAGAAAAGTGGGTGTACAAGCTGTCAGATAGATGTCAAAATTTGGCTGAAATAACACAGACAGGCCTTAAGATTACACGCTGGCTACAGAAACCAATACTGTACCCAATTAAATGCACTATGGTATATTAAATAAGGCAATTCTCTGTATGTATGTACATCTGAAAATCATGGGGAAAATAAAACATGACTAGCCCGTTCACCACATTTTGCATCCACACTGGTAGTGCCCAGTGTCCGTCATAGGCATAAGCAAGGAAATCCTCACCCCCTCCCTCCATAAGGTGCGTGAGGGGTCGAGGGGGGGGGGGTGGAAAGATGATGTACGATTCTCACAAACATGTTGCTAGTACCCAGGGTAAACCCCCGTGAGGAGGGGGGGGGGGGGCGACATGCCAATGCTCCAAAAAGGGAGCGGGTGTAAAAACTAGAGAATTCAAACTACACCTTAGCCCGTGCAGTCTTGAGAAAAAAGGACATGGGTAGGATCTGCAAGCAGCAAATTTGATTGGTCGGGGTGACGTGAAATGCCGCAATATTTTATCCAAGTACCGCTAAACAGTAGGTTTTTGAAAGTGTTAAAAAGGTGATTTGCGTTCGACATAGAACATTCAATTTAAATCAAGATGGTCCTCAATCATAAACTGACGTCTATAGGCAGACAAAGTGAACAAATTGCTTAACCCCACTTTTCATTTCACGTGCATAGGGTAAAAATATGAGTTTGAAGTAATGTGTGCGATTCTGTAGGTCCGAGACAATGCAAATGGATAGAACAGGCATTGACCTAAAGCCCCTTGTACTAAAATTCAGGAATTCTCCATTTGAATATGTCTCAATTTTATAGAATCAAATACAGTACTGCCTGTAAAAACCCTCACATTTTGCATACATGCTTGGGCTATGCAAGGTCAGATCATTGGCACTAAATCCCTCCCCCCCCCCATCCTAAGAGGGTGATGGGGAGATGACAACTTACAATTTTCACCTTTTTATGGTAAAATTGTACCACCTTTTCTGGTCCGCATGTGCCCATGTGAGTGCTGCTGTACCACCTTGTCTTGTCAGCATGTGCCCATGTGAGTGCTGCTGCACCACATTTTTCTTGTCGGCATGTGCCCATGTGAGTGCTGCTGCACCACCTTTTTCTTGTCAGCATGTGCCCATGTGAGTGCTGCTGTACCACCGTTTTCTTGTCGGCATGTGCCCATGTGAGTGCTGCTGCACCACCTTTTTCTTGTCAGCATGTGCCCATGTGAGTGCTGCTGCACCACATTTTCCTTGTCAGCATGTGCCCATGTGAGTGCTGCTGCACCACATTTTTCTTGTCAGCATGTGCCCATGTGAGTGCTGCTGCACCACATTTTTCTTGTCAGCATGTGCCCATGTGAGTGCTGTTGCATCACCTTTTTCTTGTCAGCATGTGCCCATGTGAGTGCTGCTGTACCACCTTGTCTTGTCAGCATGTGCCCATGTGAGTGCTGCTGTACCACCGTTTTCTTGTCAGCATGTGCCCATGTGAGTGCTGCTGCACCACCTTTTTCTTGTCAGCATGTGCCCATGTGAGTGCTGTTGCATCACCTTTTTCTTGTCAGCATGTGCCCATGTAAATGCTACTGTACCACCTTTTGATGGTCCGCATGTGAATTGGAGTGTTACTGTACAACCTTTTTATGGTCCGCGTGTGCCCATGTGAGTGTTACTGCACCACCTATTTCTGGTCAGCATGTGACCATGCGAGTGCTACTGTACCACCTTTTGATGGTCCGCATGTGAATGTGAGTGTTACTGTACCACCTTTTTATGGTCCGTGTGTGCCCATGTGAGTGTTACTGCACCACCTATTTCTGGTCAGCATGTGACCATGGGAGTGCTACTGTATCACCTTTTTATGGTCCACATGTGTCCATGTGAGTGCTACTGCACCACCTTTTTCTGGTCAGCATGCGACCATGTGAGTGCTACTGCACCACATTTTTTTGGGGGGTTAGCATTTTAATGGCCATCCCAAGTTACCCTAACTTCAACAGTAGCGTGGATTTGATGTCACGTATCGAATAGAGCAGGCAGTATACGACTCTACAAATTCCACCCACTCTTGTGCAATGCAATGTGTAAATGTTAAAAAAAACAAGCAAGATCAGCACTCGGTACGGACCTGAACCAAATCTAATCGGCTTGTTCTTGTCACCTAACCGACTCGTCCACAACTTTTTTTAATATTGTGTAATATAATCGCTTTTCACCCGATCCCTCAATTGTGAATAATCACTTTAAAATTTCTAGTAGCCGGATCCGAATCTTCACCCAAATCGAATCATTTCGCCCTCGTCACATACGCTACCTCTCTGCCAAATTTCGTTTGAATCCATCCACTATTTTTTGAGATGTCTTGTTCACAGACAGAGACAAACAAAACAGACAGGGGTGAAAACATAACCTCCATCCACCTTCGGTGGCGGAGGTAATGACAAACGCACTCCACCATCCTCAGACCATTAATGAGCTAGCTCCGTTTTCAGTGACAATTAGAGGGCAATACTGAAATTCTCAAGCCATCTCAGTTTCCAGAAGCCCAGATATCCAGTGCTGACCTGAGCCGGATTTTCTACCGCAACGTCCGGGATGCAAGGGCGAAGGATGAGAACGAGTGCTAAAAGGAGGAAATGCAATGGCCACAGAATGTTAGCATGCATGTGTAAGTGTAGGGGTACAGGGAAGCAGATGGTGAACCGGCAGGGAAAGGGATTGAAATTCCCGCCAAATTTGGATACGTAATAAATGAACAAAGTTAATCCAAGCATTCCCACATGATCAATTCACTTGGATATTTGTGAAAACATTTTACAGATTCCAACTACCTGCATTCCGATTCCATAAGTTCCCACTTGTTGGCAATCGGCGTTTTCCCTATAAAGCCACGTGGGAGAATTTAAAGTCGATCATAACAAATGCTCCACATTGATTACAGTGAAACCAACCACTTGTGGGCAGTGACAAAACGCCCCATTGTTGCGCAGTGCAATTCTCACCCAACAAGCAGGAACACACATATCGCCAGCACGAAATAGTTGCTTTGATAGTAGTGCAGGTTGTTGATGACGCGGTTGTTCCACTTGTGAACGTCTTGACCGTCCGGAAGACCGAAGCGAGCCGAGGCCGAGACGAAGTCGTGAAAGGACCGCAGCGGAGGGAAAATCAAGTCCGGCATAGCTTCACAAAACACGCCGCCACCTTCTATCTGCCGTATTCCTTCACCACGCCTCGCTATGACGATTGACGAGCCGTTCCTTCCGCCCTCCCTATGGCATATATGGCCACGCCTCCCCGTGACGTGTAGGCTGTAGCTCGTTCCGCCTTCCCACATGACGTAAGGCCACGCCTTTCCCTATGACATATATGGCCACGCCTTCCCGTGACGTGTGGCTCGTTCCGCCTTCCCCTATGACGTTTGGCCACGCCTCCCCATGACGTATGGCTCGTTCCGCCCTCCCCGTAACATCTATAGCCACGCCTCCCCGTCATCATCCTCATTACCCTGAATTCATTCCCTTGAACGGCGCTCATTACTTCAACCCCGTGACATTATTAACTGTTAGTCGTTACTCCCTCCTCCAATGTAAACAACGCAGCTCGCCCCGCCCCGTGACGCCCTCCCAGTGACGTCACGGCATGTTACGCCATTACCATAATGTGCAATTTTGTACAGACATGCAGTATCAGTAAGGACTAAGAACTGCATTTGGAGACTGATGAATGATGTAATAGGAGTACTTATGATATTAGGCTCTCAGTACAGAGCATACCTGTGCCTGGTGAACAGTTTATGTTTTGTACCCCACCGATAGGCCGGATCTGTATTGGGACCTGAACCAAAATCTAATCGCCTTGTTCTTGTCACCTACCCAACTCATCCACCAAGTTTATTCATAACTCGTCCATAACTTTTTTAAATATCATGTTAAAGCGCGGCGTTACGCGCGCTGCTTGCGAGCAAGGAGGAAGCGGACAAGCGGTAACTTATAAGCGTCTTTATTTCAGGAGCTCACTGTAACACTGGCCAGCCCCGGGCTGGGCGCCCGGTGTATATCATGAGGCCACGCCTACCCCTCGGGCGTGGCCACCGCCCACTTGGTGCGCGGAATGATGTCACCACGCCAGTGGGCTTTTGTGTCCGCCACACGCGCCCCCCCAGAATTCCCGCGCACCTGGAGGGCCAGTTTGCGGGGCAGACGAATGACCCGGCCGAAGCGCCCCCTGGCGATCGGCGGCGTCCGGGGTGCAGGGATGCCAGGTGGGATGCCCCTGGCTGCCCCTGGGATGGGTGCAGGACCGGGGGGCGGCGTGGCGGCGGGGCTGGGCGGTGACGGGGTCCGCCCGCAGGAGGGCGGCCCCGACGTGGGGGTCGGGCCACTGGCGGTGGATGGTCCACATCGAGGTGGGCCGGCTTGAGGCGGTCTACCGAAACGCGGTCAGGAGTACCGCCGATGTCCAGGGTGAAGTGCTCCAGCACGCGGAAAGGCCCGTCGTACGGGGGCCGCAGTGGTGTCCGATGGGCATCGTGGCGGACGAAGACGTACTCCACCGTGCGAAGCTCCGGGGCGACGTGCGTCGGTGGGTGCCCGTGGCATGCCGTTGGCACCGGGGCGAACCTCTGGGCGGTCTAAGGCAGAGCGGAGCGCTGCTGTGCCGCGGACCATGGTGCCGTGGAGTCGGGGAGGAACTCGCCCGGCACCCGCAGCGGTTGCCCGAAGACCAACTCCGCCGTGGATGCGCGCAGGTCCTCCTTGGGCGCCGTCCGGAGGCCCAGCAGGACCCAGGGGAGCCTGTCGACCCAGCCGCCGTCGCGGAGGGTGGCCCGGAGCGCGGCCTTCAATGAGCGGTGAAATCGCTCACACAGGCCGTTAGCCTGGGGGTGGTAGGCCGTGGTTCAGTGCAGCCGGACCCCGAGCCCCTGCGCAACCGTCCCCCAGAGCTCCGAGGTGAACTGGGGGCCGCGGTCGGATGAGATGTCTGAGGGGGCGCCGAACCGGGCGACCCAGGTGGCGATGAAAGCCTGCACGACATCGGCCGCCGTTGTGGACGCCAAGGGCACGGCCTCCGGCCACCGGGTGGTGCGGTCCACCATGGTGAGGACGTAGGTGAAACCCCGCGAGGGGGGCAGAGGTCCCACCAGGTCCACGTGGACGTGGTCAAACCGGCGTTCCGGCACCGTGGACGGGGCCAACGGGGCCTGGGTGTGCCGGTGCACCTTGGCGCGCTGGCACGCGAGGCACGTCCTGGCCCAGCCGCGGACGGCCTTCCGGAGGCCATGCCAGACGAACTTGTCGGCGATCAGCCTTTGGGAGGCCCTCGCGGCCGGGTGGGACAGGCCGTGGATGGCGTCAAACACCTGGCGCTGCCAGCCCGCGGGCACGATGGGGCGAGGACGCCCGAGGGAGACGTCGCACAAGAGGGCCGCGCCCGCGCCGTTGAACGGCACCTCGGTGACGCGGAGGCCCGTGACGGCGGTCCGCAAGGCCTGGACGTCGGGGTCAGCGGCCTGGTCCGCTGCCATCCGGGCATAGTCGATGCCGAGGTGGACTGCGTGGGCGACGGCCCGGGAAAGGCAATCCGCCACCGGGTTGTCCTTCCCCGCGACGTGCTGGATGTCCGTCGTGTACTCGGACACGGCCGAGAGGTGACACTGCTGCCGGGCCGACCACGGCTCGGTGACCTTGCCCATCGCGAAGATCAGCGGCTTGTGGTCGACGAAGGCAGTGAACGCACGGCCCTCGAGCAGATGGCGGAAGTGCCTGACCGCCAAGTGAAGTCCGAGCAACTCGCGGTCGAAGGTACTGTAATGGCGTTCGGGCGGGCGAAGCTGCCGGCTAAAGAACGCCAGCGGTTGCCAAGCTCCACGCACCCATTGCTCGTGCACCGCGCCCACCGCGTAGTCCGAGGCATCGGTGGTGAGGGCGATCGGTGCATCGGGTGCCGGGTGCGCGAGCATGGTGGCGTTAGCCAAGGCGAGCTTCACGCCCGTGAACGCCGTGTCCATCTGCTCGGTCCAGGTAACGTCGCCTTTGCCCGGCTTACCTCGGAGAGCTTCGTGCAGGGGGCGCAGAAGCTGGGCGATACGGGGCAGGAACCGATGGTAAAAGTTCACCATGCCCAGGAACTCCTGCAGCCCTTTGATCGTGCGGGGGCGCGGAAACCCCTTCACCGCCTCCACCTTGGCCGGCAGGGGGACGGCTCCGTGCCTGGTGACACGGTGCCCCAGAAAATCGATTATGGCGGCGCCGAATCGGTACTTTGCGGGGTTCACAATCAGGCCATGCTGGCCCAGGCGTTCGAAGAGCGTGCGGAGGTGGCGTAGGTGCTCTTCGCGGGACGCGCTGGCGACGAGGATATCGTCCAGGTAGACGTAGACAAAATCCAAGTCGCGCAGGACGCTGTCCATCAGTCGCTGGAACGCCTGAGCCGCATTCTTCAGACCGAAGGGCATGCGCAGGAACTCGAAGAGTCCGAATGGCGTGATGACCGCCATCTTCGGGACGTCCTCCGGCCTGACGGGGACCTGATGGTAGCCGCGTATGAGGTCCACCTTCGAGAAGAAGGACCTGCCCGCCAAACAGGCGGAAAAGTCCTGAATGTGGGGGACGGGGTAGCGGTCGGGAGTCGTGGCGTCATTGAGACGGCGATAGTCCCCGCACGGTCGCCATCCCCCGCCGGGCTTCGGCACGATATGCAGCAGCGACGCCCAAGCGCTCTCTGAGCGCCGAACGATGCCGAGTCGCTCCAGGGTAGCGAACCCCGCTTTTGCCACCGCCAGCTTCGTCGGCTCGAGGCGGCGTGCCCGGGCGTAGACCGGTGGCCCGACGGTGGGGATGTGATGGGCCACCCCGTGCTTGACGGCCCCCGCCGAGAAGGTGGGCCGCGTGAGGGCCGGGAAGCCGGCGAGGAGGCGGGTGAATGCGTCCGCTGCCGGAAGCGTACAGACCAACATGGCCGGAACCGAACCGTTCGGCAAGCCGCTTGGCAAGCTGGTTGAGCTGGGCAACGCACAAGCGAGCGAGCTGAACGTCTCGGCCTGCACAAGACGTCTGCGCTTGACGTCGACCAGGAGCCCATTAGCGCACAGGAAGTCCGCGCCAAGCAGTGCCATGGGCACGTCGGAGGTGACGAACGTCCATCGGAAAACCTGCCCTCCAAACCGCAGAGAGAGGCAGCGTTTTCCGTACGTACGGATGGGCGTCCCGTTCGCGGCAAGCAGCGTGGGGCCCCCACCCGCGGCGTGCTTGTCTGACGTGCCGGCGGGAATGACACTCACCTGCGCTCCCGTGTCGCACAGGTAACGGCGCCCGGAGAAGGTGTCCGTTATGAACAGCAGGCTGCTCGAACGGCCGGCGCTCATCGCCACTATTGAGCGCCGGCCCGGGCGTTTCCCGACCTGTTGAAGGAGCATGGCGGATGACACTGCCGAGCTTCGTGGCCGAACTTGGCGTGGAACCAGCACCAGGTGGTGGAGCTGGAGGAGCGCGGCTGGCTCCGCCAGGCCGGTGGAGTTGGCGGGTTTCCCCGCGGTGGCGGTTTTCGCCGCGGCGGTGGGCGGGGCGTGGCGGCGTTCACGAGGTGCGTATCAGCATGCTACGTATGCTGTAGAAGCTGATGCTGTGGAACAGCAGCATCAGCAGCATCAGCAGCATCAGCCTCGAGGGCCGTGACGGCCACGCCGACTCTCGCCCGCGTGTCCGAAGCGGCGAAGTACCTGTCCGCCTCGGCTGCCAATGCTCGGGGTTCCGTTAGCCCGGTCCCGGCCAACGCGAGGCGAACCTGCGCTGGAAGTTGGCGACGGAAAAGCGCCCGGAATGGAGAACCGGGGGCTTCGTCGCCCAACAGTGACAGCATATGGTCCATTCGGACCGACGGGCGCGTGTCACCGAGCTCGGGGAGATCCAGGAGGCGGTCGGCCCGTGCGTCGTCCGTGAGGCCGAACGTGGCTAGGAGTAGCCGCTTGAGTGCCTCGTACTTGTGGCCGTCCGGTGGGTGGCGAAGGACGGACACAACTCGAGCGGCCGTGCCGGGCCCGAGGGAGGCGACGACGTGGCAATAGCGCGTGTCATCGCCGGTGAGGCGCCGAAGCTGAAATTGGGCTTCGGCCTGGACGAACCAGACTTCGGCCTGAGCCTCCCAAAATTCGGGAAGTTTGACGAAGTTGGCCATGGCAATGGCGTCGCGTGTGGAAGGATCGCTCCGGCAGATCCAACGTCGAGGGGGTCACCAGTAAAGCGCGGCGTTCCGCGCGCTGCTTGCGAGCAAGGAGGAAGCGGACAAGCGGTAACTTATAAGCGTCTTTATTTCAGGAGCTCACTGTAACACTGGCCCGCCCCGGGCTGGGCGCCCGGTGTATATCATGAGGCCACGCCTACCCCTCGGGCGTGGCCACCGCCCACTTGGTGCGCGGAATGATGTCACCACGCCAGTGGGCTTTTGTGTCCGCCACAATGTTATATATTTCTTTTCGCCCGATCCCTCAATGTTGAAGAATCACTTAAAAATTAAATAATTCTTGAAGCCGAATCCATATTCAGATCGTCACCAAAATCGAAACGATTAGTCCTTTTCACACACACAACCTCTCCACCAAGTTTCGTCCAAATCCGTCCATAACTTTATGAGATATCCTGCTATACATCATTTTTGGCCATATCACTAAATAGTGAATAATCACTTTAAAAATTCCACGAGCTGGATCCGGATCCGAATCTTCACCAAAATTGAATCGATTCTTCCTTGTCAAACACCCAACCGGTCCAACAAGTTTCGTCCAAATCCGTCCACAAATTTTTGAGATATCCTGCTATGTATCATTTTTGGCCCGATCTCCCAATGGTGAAGAATCACTTAAAAAATCTAGTAGCCGGATCCGAATCCGGATATTCAACAAAATCTAATCATTTCGTCCTTATCACATACGCTACATCTCTGCCAGATTTTGACCGAATCCGTCCACAACTTTTTGAGATATTTTGTTCACAAACCGACAGACAGACAAACGAACAGACAGACATGGGTGAAAACATAACTTCCATCCACCTTTGGTGGTGGAGGTAATGAATTCGTTATTACTCCGCGCGCGTGTAGGTAATGCAAAGCGGGGAAAGCAATTGCTCGAGTCTGTCAGTCTGTGATTGAAGACCTACTTAATTCCAATTGAATTATATATTTTGAACGCTGTACAACATGAATCGATTTGTTGGTTGGTAAAGCACTAACAAAAACCTGCAGTTGAGTAGTACTTTGCCTCTGAAGTTGGTAAAATCGTACGCCGTCACTCGCTCCACACGCGCATGCGCGCAGCAGGGTTGCTTCAGCCTGCCTGTCTCTCATTTAGTTCTTCATTCATCCGATGCACATGATCACACAAGTCATGAAGTTACACCAAAATTATTGACACAAAAAAAACCAGACCTTAAACAAAGGATGGGTCGACTCAGCACAAAACACAATGCACAAATAACTTTATAACAAAGAAAACCTCCTGCTGTTCCTTTGTTATGTTGTGTCCTGATATGTTCTGTGTCCTATCTCTTCCATGAGCCTTGACCATGACTTGAAAAACATAGGGGCAAAACCCCTGGCGCTCACCTGGTAGAATAAGCAGTATACTGCACTGACTAAAGGTATTTTAAACCAATTTCAATGCTTGCTAGAAGACAGGGCAGCATGTGGAGTCATAATAACATAATCATAAGACTTTAAACACACAAATAAAAAAAATACCTATTTTGGGGGGCAACCCCCGCCTCCCCCCACTACCCCAACCCCATATACCTCCTCAGACCCCAATTTTTCTATTGCCTTGAACAAACATTGGTACATCATGGGTGGTGAAGGTTGTAGTGAAGTTTCATGTAAATTGTGTGTGTAGTTTCTGAGAAGAAAGCAAATTCCTAGGGTCAAACCTGGATCCATTTTGACCCCGGTAGACCCCCTTAGACTTCGATTTTGATTAATGCCGTGAACAAACCTTAGTCACATCACAACAAATATAATTTGTGCCAAATTTGGTCGCAATCCCATCAGCGGTTTCGGAGAGGAAGTTTCAAGTGTTTACGGGCGGACTGGCGGATGGACAACGCGCATCCCCGTGAGGCCCCCCCCCCCTCCTTCTCCCACTCCCTCACTTCTTCTTCCTCCTCCCTCCATTCTTCTTCCCCCTCCCTCCTGCCTTCTCCCACTCCCTCCCTTCTTCTTCGACTCCCTCCCTCCCTTCTTCTTCCAGTCCCTCCCTCCCTTCTTCTTCCTCCTCCCTCCCTTATTCTTCCCCTCCCTCCCTTCTTCTCCCTCCTACCTTCTTCTTCCCCCTCCCTCCATTCTTCTTCCCCCTCCCTCCCTTCTTCTTCCCCCTCCTACCTTCTTCTTCCCCCTCCCTCCATTCTTCTTCCTCCTCCCTCCCTTCTTCTTCCCCCTCCCTCCCTTCTTCTTCCCCCTCCCTCCCTTCTTCTTCCCCCTCCCTCCCTTCTTCTTCCCCCTCCCTCCCTTCTTCTTCCCCCTCCCTCCCTTCTTCTTCCCCCTCCCTTCTTCTTCCCCCTCCCTCCCTCTCTTCTTCCCCCTCCCTCCCTCCCTTCTTCTTCCCCCTCCCTCCCTCCCTTCTTCTTCCCCCTCCCTCCCTCTCTTCTTCTTCCCCCTCCCTCCCTTCTTCTTCGACTCCCTCCCTCCCTTCTTCTTCCAGTCCCTCCCTCCCTTCTTCTTCCCCCTCCTACCTTCTTCTTCCCCCTCCCTCCATTCTTCTTCCTCCTCCCTCCCTTCTTCTTCCTCCTCCCTCCCTTCTTCTTCCCCCTCCTACCTTCTTCTTCCCCTCCCTCCATTCTTCTTCCTCCTCCTTCCCTTCTTCTTCCCCCTCCTACCTTCTTCTTCCCCCTCCCTCCATTCTTCTTCCTCCTCCCTCCCTTCTTCTTCCCCTCCTCCCTTCTTCTTCCACCTCCCTCGTTCTTCTTCCCCTCCCTCCCTTCTTCTTCCCCCTCCTCCCTTCTTCTTCCCCCCCCTCCCTCCCTTCTTCTTCCCCCCCCTCCCTCCCTTCTTCTTCCCCCCCCTCCCTCCCTTCTTCTTCCCCCCCTCCCTCCCTTCTTCTTCCCCCCCCTCCCTCCTCCCTTCTTCTTCCCCCTCCCTCCCTTCTTCCCCCTCCCTCCCTTCTTCCCCTCCCTCCCTTCTTCTTCCCCTCCCTCCCTCCTTCTTCTTCCCCTCCTTCTCCTTCTTCTTCCCCCTCCCTTCCTCCCTTCTTCTTCCCCTCCCTCCCTTCTTCTTCCCCCTCCCTCCCTTCTTCTTCCCCTCCCTCCCTTCTTCTTCCCCCTCCCTCCCTTCTTCTTCCCCCTCCCTCCCTTCTTCTTCCCCCTCCCTCCCTTCTTCTTCCCCCTCCCTCCCTTCTTCTTCCCCCTCCCTCCCTTCTTCTTCCCCCTCCCTCCCTTCTTCTTCCCCCTTCTACCTTCTTCTTCCCCCTCCCTCCCTTCTTCTTCCCCCTTCTACCTTCTTCTTCCCCCTCCCTCCCTTCTTCTTCCCCCTCCCTCGTTCCAGGTGAGCTAATAATCATAAACACGAAACATTCCCAAATTAAATATTACACCAGAGAAACCTGGCTGAATGGCCAAACGAAATTACTCATCGTTCTCTGATGTACGTGTACCTGAACAGAGTTTATGTACAAGATGAAGCAGTTTGTTGGCAAGGGTTATACTGGGTGGTTTGCCATTGCCTTCCAGCAGTGGTTATAGGGCAGGAATTTGTAATTTGCTCGCCCACTCTCTGCAAAGGACACCGTGGGATATTTGGCGTCCACCAACTAACGTCGGAAGATGGGATACGCAGTTTTGACGTCCATCCGAGGGACTGCAGCCAATCAGGCACACGCGTTGATGAATGATGAAAAACAAGCTTTGTAGCTGGCTCGGGATTCGAACCCAGGACTAGACAGATTAGAGGGAACACTGCTAAGTCACCAAATCGGTTTGCTGGTAGAAAATGTTAAAGGATTAAAAGGATAAAACAATATGGAGTGTATTTGTAGATGTACACAATACAGTGCTTTGTATATACTCACCACGGATGTACGGTTGGCTCGTCTGAACTTAAGCAACGATGAACCTATTGATGGTTAGCTTTGCGCAGTGGCAGTATCGTAGCCAATGAGGTTTATCCGAGGCGCGATTATTGCTAATTGAAAACTTTTCCCAATACCCCGCCGTGACGACCTGAAATATGGTCGGCGTTGGCAATTTTTGCAAGCTTCTCCGGAAGCTGATTTAACAAATAAATGAAAGATGTCGCTAATGGTTGTTTATTTCAGGACTGAAGTCACGTGAACAGCATTGAAGTCACATTTTACTAATTTCCCTGAAAATGTCTGCTGCTCTTCTTCTGCTCCAATCGGCTCATCTGATCATGTGCTTGTCAAAGTGGACATCTCTCTGACCATTCTCAGTGAGCCTCCTCAGCGTCGACTAGTCTGGCATTTCCACTCAGGCCAACTGGCACGGTCTTCAAGCAGCATCAATCATCTGGACTGGTCTCCCATTTCTACCGCCTCTGACATCAACTCATCCTGGGAATTGTTCCAAAGTAAATTGCTCTCTCTCATGCACAGGATTTATCCCATCTCGCCTTCAGTTGTCATACCCTTCCTCCCATCCATGGTACACAGAATCTTGTGGTGAGGCTGTTGCCCAGAAACAACTTGCCTTCGCCTCCAGGAAAGCAAATCTAACGGAAGGAAATCTCATTTCCTTTCACAAAGCCCGAAACAAGTGTGTGTCCACCCTCAGGAGAGCCAGGAAACAATATCTCTCCACTCTCAAGACCGAACTCTCAAACCTGTCTCCCTCTTCCAAATCCTGGTGGCGTCTGGTCAAATCCGTTTCTGGTGTTTGTTCCCCCTCCATCCCCTCGCTTACCTCAGACGGCTACACAACAGACGTGAAAAAGCTGAATGCCTCAACTCTGTGTTTGCCTCTAAATCTTGTGTCCCAAACCCATCCCTCTCTGTACCCACCGTACCCAATCGTACCAGCTGCTCCTGGACTCTGTGTCCTTTCCTCCTGACAAGGTGGAAAAGTTTCTGTCAACCCTCGACTCTGATTCTGCAACTGGACCTGACGGCATCAGCCCACGGGTCCTAAAATCCTTTTCTTCCGCTCTTTCACTCCCTTTCTTGGTTCTCTTCACCCGCTCTTTTGCTCAAGGTCATCTGCCATCTGCTTGGAAATCAGCCAACATCACCGCTTTAAACAAAAAAATGTGCAAAAAACAGATCCTTGCAACTACAGACCAATCAGCCTTCTCCCAATTATCAGCAAAGTCATGGAATCCATCATTGCTTCGGATATCAAATCTTTCCTCTTCTCAAATGGCTTGATCTCTGATCATCAATTTGGTTTCAGACCAGGTCACTCTACTCTGGACATGCTGCTTCTGCTGTCTCAACAATGGATGGAGGTCCTCAATGCCAAACAGGAAATTAGAGCTGTCTCCCTTGACATATCACGTGCCTTCGATACGGTCTGGCACCCCGCTCTGCTCACCAAACTCTCCTCCTATGGTATCCATGGAAATCTCCACGGTTGGCTTGCAGACTTCCTGTCTAGTCGTAGTCAACGTGTGGCCCTGAATGGGTTTCTCTAATCTCCCCTTCCTGTTCAGGCTTGAGTTCCGCAAGGCAGTGTTCTGGGCCCTGTGCTTTTTCTGGTCTTCATCAATGATCTCTCCGACTCTCTGGAAAATCCTCTCTATCTCTTTGCTGATGACTCCACTCTCCGCCGCTCCATTCCTCATCCCTCAGATCGGCAGTCCTGCAGCCTCGTCACTCTCTGCAGACCTGGACAAAATCACAGACTGGTCAAACAAGTGGAACATGTCTTTCAATCCTTACAAATCTCACACTCTTACTATGTCTCTCCGAAAAGACCGACTGGACAACCCTCCCATCCACTTTCTGAATAATCCTCTCCAAGAAGTTCTGTCACTCAGCTTTTGGGTCTCACTATCTGACGTGATCTTTCCTGGGAAAACCACATTTCAAATCTGGCCTCCAAAGCCAGTCACCGACTGGGCATCCTCCATGGTGCGAAGTCCTTCCTTGGCACACCTGAGCTCCTCACCACATTCAAGGCTTTCATCCGCAGCTCAATGGAATACTGTTCTCCCCTCTGGGCCGGTGAAACCAAATGTTACGTGTTCCTCCCCGACCCCCTGGTCTCGGTATACCTCCGAACCCCGAGAGGAGCCACGGCAGAAAAATATGTTATTCTGTGTCAGTAATCAATAGTGAAACCACACCAAGGATTATAAAGAAACCAAGAAACCACACTTCCGGTTCTCGATCCGGTTTCCTGTTTCATTTAAAATATTAACCCTTTTTGCCTTTTAACAACAATAACCTTACCTTTTAACAACAATAATCGCCGTTTCCTTCTAACCCCACTAAGAATAATAATACATAACCAGAAATGTTTCAAGTGGATGAAAACCACAACCACGGAAGTGCCGAATCCGTAACACAAAGCTTTCAGAATCATTGGAATCTCCCGCAATGAAGCTAATGCCGAGGGCCTTTCACTTACTCACCGCAGGCAGGTTGGTGGGCTTTCTGTCTTCTACCGACTCCTCTCCGGCCTTGCTCCCCCAGCTCTCTCTGGGCTCTGTCCTCCAAATATTCCTGCATGTCGCACAAGATCTGCCTGCAACCCTCTCATGGTTAAACTGCCAAAATCAAGACTCTCTGCTCACCTTCACTCCTTCATTCCTCTTTTCTCCCACCTCTGGAACAAACCCTCTCACTCTCTTCAATCCCACTCCTCCCTCCAGGTCTTCAAAGCAGCTGCTCACCACCATCTCTTATCTTCCGCCATCCAAAACCTTGATCTTTTCTACCCCCGCTAATTTCACCCCAGATTCACTTTTTTGAAATACCAACTTCCTTCCTGGAAGTCCTTGCAGTGTCCTTGTGTTTTATACTTCTCCCACCCCTCCCCCCCTTCCCACGCCTCCTCCCCCAAGCCCCCCCCATAGATCTCCCGATGTCCCTGCTCTCAAATGTTGTGTTTGTGTGCTTCCCCTTCTCTCCCCATCTTATCTACCTCTACACTTATTATATGTTTTGTGTCTGTTTGATTTTTTTTTTGTATGATAAATGTTAGCTCTTTCACGAGCCTCGATCCTGTATACAAAAAACAAACAAAAAAAAAAATGAATTGATATTGTTTCTTTGATTGTCGGTTAAGCCTTAGGTTGGTTTAACGGCTAAGGCTGCCTTAAGGTGTTGAGTTTTGAGCACCTGTCGACCCGTTGAATAACACCAGGTGGGTTGACTCAGTCTGCCCTCTTTCCGTTGTCGGCAAAATGAGTACATACTATTACAGGGGACACTGAATCAGTGGCACAGCCACACGCCCAGCAATGATGCAACCAGCAGCTGGAAGCTGCATATACAAATCTTACTGCAATTCACCAAATGTCTGCCTGTCTGTTCCCAGGTACCGCAAAAACGGCTGAACCGATCGCAACGAAATTTTGGGTGGGTAATCCTGCGACCCCCTGGAGTAAAATAGGCTCCATTGTTTTTCCAATTTTTTCCCCAATTTTTCCAATTTCCAATTTTCCAGTTTTTCCAAACACGATGGAATAATATTTACCGATATGAACAGTGATGTGGCTTTTATTGAAATTCTACAAATACTGTTTAGATTTTGATGATTTGCGCATGATATAATTTAACGGATGTTTATATAAATCGTTAAAAATTAAAAAAAAGCCTTCAATTTCTGATATTTTGCCTTCTCATTTGGTCCTCACAATTGAAGCCCCGCCCATAGGGCGGGTACCGTTGCTAGTACTAATAATTTGATTATCAGTTTAGAGGAAAACTAGTTATGTGTTGAACGTAATAAACAAGGCAAAAAGGTTTTTACTTTTTATCTATAATAATAAAAGGGTGAGGGTGGTGTATATGTGTATGTGTCTGTCAGTATGTCTCCTCCATAACTCCAAAACCATGAAACCTAGCAGCCCCAAACTTTGCATGCATACTCCTCGACCTCCAAGAGAGTGCACGAATGAAAACTGGGTGTTTGGGTGTGTTAAAACATCCTTTTTGAAGATGATTAACGATGTCCTCATGACAAAATAAATAAATAATAAGCCTTACCAAAATGGCGGTCTGCTATATTGGTCACCCCACTGTCACATCGCTGGGTCCTTAAACTGTCATTTTGTTTCGGCCTATGGAAACATGCCTTGCCTTGCAACCACGATGACCTCTCATGGACTAATTAAAGTATAAAATCAAAATCTCCATTCGGATTTGAGGATCGGGTCCTGTTGACTCAATAAGTGTCGAAATCTGTAGTGAAACCTGAATAGTTTACCAACATTAGCGGTTCTTATATCTAAGTGTTTATGTTGATTTATTAAGCAAGGCTGTCTTCCCTCCTTCTACTCTGTTAGCGTTAGTTTTTAAATTTAACTGGATAGTAATTTTTTTACGAATTCATACCTCCATAGGATAGGATGTCACTCCACTGGACCTGCGATACTTGTAGGAAGCCCGAAGATTTGAACTATATGTTTTTAAAAATTCCCTCTATATGACCGACCCAGATTGTGTCTATTATTAAAGTGGGGATTGTGATAGATCGGGACCGAGTGAGGTGAGGCAATAACCATGGGAAGAGCATGTACACGAATAACCACGAGCCAGGTACAGTTGGTTGCAAGAGGAGCTGCATTGAACAGTGCACCGGAATAGGAAGTACAAAAGTAATGAGTACAATAACTCAACAAAAGCACCGAATTATATGAGTAAATAATATACGAGTTATTGTTGTACAGAATAATTGGTAATAGCAAAGACCCATTAATAATTCAGTGGTTCACAGTCTGGGTTGGGAGTCCGGGAGGAGGCACGGGAAGGGGTGGGTTGGGACTTGGGAGTCCGGGAGGAGGCACGGGAATGGGTGGGTTGGGAGTCCGGGAGGAAGCACGGCAAGGGGTGGGAGTAGTGTTGGTCGAGTCGCATCCCTTAAGGGAAGCCCATGTTATAATCACTTATAAAATGCTACGTGCTGTTTGATAACGACGAGTAGTTTGATATCCTGTTTGAACGGGATGTCCGGAGACGCCCGGAGACAGTTACACATTTATAATAAATTTTATCCTCAATGAATTATTTTGCGCATGTTGTTGTTGTTGTTGTTGTTGTTGTTTTTGGTGTTGTTGTTGTATAGCCCCGGACAGTTCTCTCAACAAGCCCGCAGCACGGAGACAGCTGATCGATCACCCAGGAGCGACCCAGAGATCCCCCACATCCACGATGGTGTACCATCACCTTCACAAAGTCAGAGCCATGACAGAGTTAGAGAGAGGGAGAGAGAGAGAGAGAATAAAAGAGGGACAAGGTAAAAGACCGGTCCATGGGGACCGATCGGCACTCTGACCATGACCGTACTGCCCTGACGAATCCGGGCAGCAGGGAAGAATGGGGAAGATTTGTCCCCCTGACTTGTGTTGGGGGTACAACCACCGTGAAGAGGCGTCCCTGATAGCTGTTTTGCACCTGTTGCTAAGTTTGCCAAACCCTCATATAATATGATGCTGTCTTCCCTTCCCCTCTTGCTGCCTTCAATCCCTTCCCTTCCTCACCCCTCCCTTCTTCTCTCTCACCCCTCATCTCCCCCATCCTCCACTGACCCCTCCCTCCCTTCTTCTTCCCCCTCACTCCCTTCTTCCTCCTCCCTCCCTTCTTCTCCACTCCCTCCCTCCCTCTCCTTCCTCCCTCCATATTCTTCCTCCTCCTCCTTTCTCTCCCCTCACTCCCTTCTTCCCCCTCACTCCCTTCTTCCCCTCCCTCCCTTCTTCTTCCCCTCCC